>NC_069500.1:1125907397-1126223397 GCF_027579735.1 Bombina bombina
CTGCTGAGTAAGGTGGAACATTCCCCCTAAAATGTTTCAATACATATATCAGCATTTTCTGCCACTTTTTTACAATATTTCAAAAGGAGAATGGCAAATTCACCCTAGCTTAGATGTGACCTATCCTCTGACATAGTTTTGAATTTCAAAGTTGAAAAATACATATATACACATAAGATAAATTGATCACAGGAAGGATGCAAATTTGAGTTTGTCATTTTGACCATTAGGAATTCTGGTACCAAGTCTAAAAATCCATCTAACTTCCTTTTGCTATTATTGTCACCAGCCCTACTTGAAATAATACCTTTCTCAATTGATATAAAGATTGTACATCACTATTGCAAAAATTGGCAAAATGTCTGGCAACATTTGTATCTCTTACATATAAGATGTCGTCCCTGTGTTCCTGTATTCGATCCTTTATAACCCTCTTAGTTTTTCCAACATAGAAAGTTGGGCAAGAACAACCTAACAGGTAAATAACGCCTTCTGACTTGCAATTAAAGAAGAACCTTACAGTATATCGTAATGTTTTGACCCATCAACCGATGCCTTGATAAAGGCATCCGCCGAAACGCGTAGATTTGCCCACCTGAGTGTGCACCCTCTTTTGATACTATATGCCCACACTGTGGGATTTTGAACTTTCAAACGGATTCACCATATCTAACGTTTGAACGCTGACAAGCATAAAAGAAGCATTTTACCACAAGGGACCTCTACGGACAGATAAAATTGTCCCGGTCCTCAGAACCGTCAAAATAATTGATTTAGAATCCAAGACAGTATTATCCAGAAATACTTCAAGCCTCTTAGAGACTCCAGCAAACCCTGAACATCAAATCTACCATAACAATAGGGTAAACAGTCTCAGAGACCAACGATCACATTTCGGACCAAAGACTGCAATACCAACAAACACTACAAGCCTCTTAGAGACTCCTGCAAACCCTGAACATCAAATCTACCACATCAATAGGGTAAACAGTCTCAGAGACCAACGAGTTCTTTTCGCTATCAAACATCACACTTACGAGTGAAAACGGCTAAGAAACCTTAAGCATATCGAATTTTCCAAGCTTATCAAATATAGAGACAAACATTGTCTCTCCTCCTCAAAGACTATTTAAGAATTGGAACGAAAAGAAAAGAATCTTCTGAAACAGAAACAACTTTACAACTTTTCTTATATAAGTTGCCATTTCTGACCTTTTTAAAGAAGGAGCGTCTTAAACATAAGACAGTCACCTATTTCCTTTTGTCTCCTCAACGGCCTATCCTGGACATAAATTAAGGCCATCTTAAAAAGTTTTTTATTCAGGACTAAAACGTGAGTACAAGTAAAACATTCATATAAAAACTTTCTAACCAAAACACGAAACTAATCAAATTATATGAACAGATTGAAAACAAATCAAAAAGACTGCTCAAAATTCTCCAATGTTGTCCTTATAAAATTGTACACTGTTTTAATGTTTTAAAGTATTAGAGCTCTATACTTACATTCTACCTGTTTTAAATTGTTTTTAAATAAATAAATACATTCTGTATATAAGCTTAATTATTTTTTATTTTGTGATAACACTGTGATAAAACACTTTGTGATAACACTTTGATACAACACATTTTAACCCACACCGTTAGCTCCCCACACCTTGGTTAATTCACATTTTATCTTTAGACAGTCGTTTGAAGGAACAACTGTCAATAATCGTAGGGTCCAGAGCGTGGTTACTAAAACTATTTTCTATAGATAAAAATTATTTATCTCTAAATATACACACCCATCAACCGAGAAACTTCTTGTGCTATCCATAAATGTACAATATACACAGTGACCACAGGGAATACTCCCTTTTATTCCTCTGTTTTTCAGTCATGATACATTTACCCTCTTTATTGATTTTTAAGTCTAGGAAAGATAACTCCTTTTCATTAGTTTAAAATGTTAGGAAAATATTCCTATTGTTTTTGTTCAGGATTGAGACAAAGTTGACAAATTCTTCAGATGTACCATCCCACAGGATAAGTACATCATCCACATATTGAATCCAT
Source organism: Bombina bombina (assembly GCF_027579735.1). Classification (NCBI taxonomy): domain Eukaryota; kingdom Metazoa; phylum Chordata; class Amphibia; order Anura; family Bombinatoridae; genus Bombina; species Bombina bombina. Next base: position 1,125,909,456 of record NC_069500.1, read on the forward strand.
AATTGAACATGGTCTTCCATTATGTCACTATAATTACCGAAAATTTCCAAAAGCTCCCAAGCCCCCAAATGAAGGCAGGCATAAGTGGGGGCACACACTGCCCCCATTGCAGTGCCCCTCACCTGGCGGTAGAATCTCCCATCAAATGAGAAGACATTGTTTACTAGGATAAATTTCAAAAGTGACAAAATGAAATTAGAATGTTCTTTGAATTCGGCACCTTTTGTCTCCAGAGATCCCTCAATTACTCTAAGACCAATATCGTGGGGGATAGAAAAGTATAGGCTTTCTACATCCAGTGAAGCTAGAATGGTAGTTTCTTTTACAGTTAACCTATCTAGCTTTCTAAGCAACTCTGCAGTATATTTTACATAGGATGGTAGGGTATCTAAAAAGGGATGTAGATGTTGATCTACATAGATACCTATCTTTTCGGTCAGACTCCCCCCCAAAAGGATAGCTCTCCCTGGGGGACATCTCATATTCTTATGGAGTTTGGGTAGTATATAAAATTGCGGCCCAAATGGCAGATAGATTCCTTAAAATAGGATATTCTAAAAGATGTACCAAAAGGGGCAATATACAGAGCGAGAGGTATGCCCAGAGAAAAAAAAATCATTTATGCCAATAAAAAGGAGACAGAGAAAGGACCAATTAGGTTTATTTCCACTTTTAATAGCCAATGGGATGAACTAAGCACGATTTTGAAAAAAAATTGGCATCTTCTAATTAAATTAAACAGGCTGTAGGAAGTAGATCCCAAATGGTAGCTAGAAAAGCCCAGAATTTAAAAGGATAAACTAGTTAAAAGTCAGTTTATTAAAGAACCGTCTGAAGCTGATTGGCTGAGAAAAAACAGAGGAATAAAAGGGAGTTTTCCCTGTGGTCACTGTGTATATTGTACATTTATTGATAGCACTAGAAGTTTCTCGGTTGATGGGTCAAAACATTACAATATAAGGTTCTTCTTTAATTGCAAGTCAGAAGGAGTTATTTACCTGTTACGTTGTTCTTGCCCAACTTTCTATGTTGGAAAAACTAAGAGGGTTATGAAGGATCGAATACAGGAACACAGGGACGACATCTTATATGTAAGAGATACAAATGTTGCCAGACATTTTGCCCATTTTCACAATAGTGAGGTACAATCTTTAAAATTTATAGCCATTGAGAAAGGTATTATTTCAGGTAGGGGTGGTGACAATAATAGAATTTTATTGCAAAAGGAAGTTAGATGGATTTTTAGACTTGGTACCAGAATTCCTAATGGTCTAAATGACAAACTCGAATTTGCATCCTTCCTGTGATCGATTTATCTTATGTGTATATATGTATTTTTCAAGTTTGATATTCAAAACTAAATTGGAGGATACTCTGATTTTGGTAACAAGCATAGGTCACATCTAAGCTTGGGTGAATTTGCCAATCTCCTTTTGACATATTGTAAAAAAGTGGCCGAAAAAGCTGATATATGTATTGAAACATTTTAGGTGGAAAGTTCCACCTTATTCAGCAGGTGCCTAATTAACCTGATTGATTCAGGTGCTATAAAAGGTGGAGACCACAGAATAGAAGTTATGCCCCGGTATGCACATGTTGTTGGTGGGGTGAAAAGTGAGTTGGCATGATGTGCACTTCTGATTTCGTATTATGGACACTGGAATAGTTTTGTACTCACAAGGACATTATCTACTTACCGCTTCACTAACCACAGGTGAACTGGTTGTTCTATATATAATTGGGGACTAGCTACAATATATCTCTGTTGCCGATGTATGGCCCCTAGTAGCACGCAGTGATCCTAATATTTGCGACTCTAGAAAGGATAAGTTTCATGAGATAACCCTAAAAGCCCTATGATATATGTGTATATACAAATCTTAAAGCGGTTCAAGTGTAAAACCACATTGCTGCAAAGATCTTTCTGAACACAAATCACAGATGAGGAATTCCGCCTGTGAGAGGATGTTCCCTGATGATCGTTTGGCCTCTTGTACTAGTGGCAATTGCCTTTTTATAAAGGTTTGCATACAGTTTTTTGTTTAAGGAGATCCAATCAGTGGAAGGGAGGAGCCAGGTTCAACCTATGGCAAGTTCACAACAGCACACCATATCCTCAATATTATAACCTGGGGCTAGTCCTTCCTCTTTAGTGTAGTCACGAGTCAAGAACCAGATCACTCTGTGAGCACTGCTGCCCCAAAGGAATCCTACAGCTGAATTTATGGGGATGTGAGTAGCTGACCTAGTGTGCAGCTAGCCGCTGCAGTCAGAATCTTTCTGGGACTGTAGTTCTGGACTGTTACACTTATGGTAAATTCAAAGCTAAGTGTTTTAAATGTGCTCTTTATAGTTCCTTAAAGGGAAAGCACAATCTCACCACTCCATTAATGCCACGGTGCTCTGCTGTAAATCATCCAAAAATTCCACAGAATGCAGGCACTCACTGGTCTTGATAAAATATAACAATTTTATTAAGGCATAGTTAAAATGACATAACGTTTCGGCACCAAGTTGTGCCTTTGTCAAATGTCAGCATGAGAACAAAAGAATATGCAGCACACTTAAAACCAATATGATACACAGATAAAAACATACCCCTTTTAAAGATGAGAAATAACAAACTTTTGCCGCCATGCCGCCACTCGCGTCTTCCCATTCCTGGCAATGACGTCACGTAAGCACGGTGCGTGCCTAGCATGATGACGCATGGCACGGCGTTGCCATAGCGACGTCGGGTAGCCTCACGCGTCAGAGTGGGAAACATCTTAGTCACGCATGCGTATAGCTGTCTAATGCGGCTATGAGTAATTGTTGCCATTAGCAACCAAACAATCATAAATGTATGTAGCGTATTGAGTTTAGACATAGCGGTCATACAGATAATCCTAGATGGCAGTGGATACATACTATTTGATGGCACATTGGGACATAACCTGGATCAATGGTAGAATATGATTTATGTTGCTGCGTGCAATAGACTATCATACTCGTAATACAATAAAGGAGACCAAACAGAGGGTCATCCTAGGAGTATAGGTAATGATTACCAAAAAATAGTTAAATGCATCAGCACAAATAAACATATAAAACATTGCTATCAAAGCACATCAATCAGATGAAGATAAGTTAAAACCCAACACTTAAAAAATCACTCCTATAGAGAGAACATATTTATAACCCCTGATCCAAGGCATTAACATATATATTAATTAAGGAGGTTTGATTGAGGGTGAAAGACCACATATATAATAGCATCATGTCTCCCTGGGGTACATATAGAAATTTTTTGAACAACGAGCTATCAATTGGATGTTCAGAAACGTCCAGGACAGAAATCATCTGAATGTTGTATTAGTAAAATGGGCTAAAGTCCAGTGAGGTGTTAAGGCCTTTAGGAACCAACGTGTCCAACCTGTGTATCCATCTGCTTTCCAGTTGGAGCAGTCTATTAGCTCTGTCTCCCCCTCTTGACATTGGAGGTACGTGATCTATTAACATAGACCTGATGCTTGACACAGAGTGTTTCAAAGCCACACAGTGGCGTGCCACTGGCTGATCTGACTCGCCAGATTTTAACGCAGCACGGATTGCGCATCGGTGGTTCACCATCCTATCATGGAATGGGGTGATCGTCTTACCCACGTATACACTGGAACAAGGACAAATTAGTATGTATATTACCTAGTTACTCATGCAACTCAAACAATGATTTATCTTATACCTCTTGTTCGAATGTGGGTGCTGGAAGGAGTTACCTCTGGTCATGCTGTTGCATGTGGTGCAGTTGCCACAGGGAAAACAACCCATTTTGGAGGGTTTGAGCCACGACTCCTTGCGATAGTGTTTGACAGGATCCGACTTCACCAAGTGGTCCCTGATGTTTTTAGCTCTACGATAGACCAAACTCGGCGGTGGCATGTTGCGAAAGGGTAATGTGGGATCAGTCTCCACAACCGACCAATGCTTGCGCACCGCTCCTGTCAACTTTTCATTACCAGGTGTGTAGGTGGTAACCAGGTTTAGCTGTTCACGTTTGACATTACTCTGTTTTTTAAGGCCATCCATATGAAGCTTCTCTTGTATCTTAGTAATGTCAGCTCTGGCATACCCTCTGTTACTTAGTTTCTTGCCCATTTCTTCCAACTGGGTGGTCCGCAATGATAGCTCACTATTATTTCTCAGGACTCTGGTGAGCTGGGAGGTTATGACACCTTGCTTTTGGTGTGCAGGGTGAAAGCTTCTAGCATCCAATAAAGAATTGCGGTCCGTGGGTTTAGTGTACAAGGATGTACCGAACCGCACCTTGCCTGATTCATCCACCTTGAACACATTAAGATCTAGAAAATGTACATTGATCAAATCATATTCAAGTTTAAAGCATATAGGGGACTCCATGAGGTTCAAATGTGACACCCACTCACGCAAAGAAGATTCACTACCCCTCCAGATGAGAAACACGTCATCAATGTAGCGTGTATAATATTTCACCTTGGGGTTCTCAAATGGCCTCATGAGTTCACGCTCATACAACGCCATGAAGATATTTGCATAAGTGGGTGCCACATTCTAACCCTTCGCAGTCCCAGAAATCTGTAAATAATAACTTTCCTCAAACTTAAAGTAATTTTTCTCCAGACAAAATGATAATAGTGTACAAAGGAATTCAATGTAGGGTCCACAATAATGAACATTACCAGTCACCATGGACCTGACAGCCTCCACCCCACCCGCGTGGGGGATCACCGTGTAGAGGCTGTCTACGTCCATGGTGACCAGGATGTCATCATGCTGAAGATCAGAATAATCCTTCAAAATTCTCAAAAGACTCGGTGAATCCTGCAAATAAGCATCAGTATTCTTAACTACATTCTGAAGATGTGAGTTGATATAGATGGCTATATTAGTAAGTACAGACCCCCGGGCAGATACAATAGGCCTGCCCGGGGGGTTCATCAAGGTCTTATGGACCTTTGGGAGAAGGTAACCCACATTGCAATAAGCGGCCTATTCTAATAGCCCATAAATCGCCAGAAGAAGCCGGATTCAAGCTTGGTGAGTACCATCTTTAGGGGTTAGCCTTAATCTTTTTTTAGGTAGGTGTTTTTTTGTAGAATAGATTTATTTTTCAAAAAGAGTTGTAATTGCTTTAGGGCATTTCATTACCAAATTCCCTTTCCAGGGTAAAAATTGAGTGTGTATATATATATATATATATATATATATATCACCTTTGGGAGAAGGTATAGTGTAGGTACAATCGGATAATCAATAGTAAGAAATGCATACTCTTTTTCACTTAGATGACCAGCAGTAAGGCCATTTTGAAGGAAGGAATCAATAAGTGACTTATAGATAGAGGTGGGGTTACTTTTTAGTTTAACATATGTATTTTCATCAGCCAATTGTCTAAGGGACACCTCAATCATTATCCGCCCGGCGGACAAGGGGGGCTCTATAGTCATTCTTGATTACACTGACTACCGCCAGGAGGCCCTTAGACAATTGGCTGATGAAAATACATATGTTAAACTAAAAAGTAACCCCACCTCTATCTATAAGTCACTTATTGATTCCTTTGACCCTTTCTTCAAAATGGCCTTACTGCTGGTCATCTAAGTGAAAAAGAGTATGCATTTCTTACTATTGATTATCTGATTGTACCTACACTATACCTTCTCCCAAAGGTTATATATATATATATATATATATATATATATATATATATATATATATATATATATATATATATACACTCAATTTTTACCCTGGAAAGGGAATTTGGTAATGAAATGCCCTAAAGCAATTACAACTCTTTTTGAAAAATAAATCTATTCTACAAAAAAACACCTTGCGAATAACTGTGTTTTTTTTCCACTTTTCACGCTCCATTGAAGGCTATGGGAGAATACATTAACGTGTTATATTGTAACCAGCTTTTTTTTATGCGTAGGGCTAGCACACAAGCGAAAACTTTTTGCTTTCAACTTGTAGTACGTGCAGTGCCTGACTCATTAACTACCAAACTCACTGCCTCCATTGCAGAGCTAAAGAAAGACCCCAGTTCTACTAATGGGAGACTTGATACTCTTGAGCAACAAGAAGGACTTCTCTGTAGATCAGACATACTTTTTAATTTTATTTAGACACTAGCAGAATGGGTTGACACAGTTGAAGATAAGATGGCCAATATAGAGGACAGGTCTGGTGGAAATAATCTTCAGCTCCAGAGTATCCCTGAAACAGTGCTCCTACCTTAGGTCCTGTCTATCTTCAAGAATTATTTTATAATTTGGCTGGGGATATAATTGATCAGGCATATAGAGTCCTTTGAAAATAACAAATAGGTGTAACTACATAACACTGTGCACTTCCAATGGAAAGGTTATAGTCCTTTTAATCTTCTAGTTGTAACTATGTGATAAGGGTGTGTATATGATGAACCTCACAGGGAAAAAGATTCAATATAATGAAGTTCTTTATGCATTCAGACAATAGGCAGTAGAAACCTTACTCACATAGTATAGAGCTATGACTGAGCTCTCATATAAGCGTGTGTATATATTCACTCCCTTCAAGGAAGGAACCAAACAAAGAGCAGATGTACAATACAAATGTACAATTTTATTAAAGTGTATAAAACACAAACACAAGGGTTGTGTAGGACTAATCCACCATATATCTGGATCTATGGTCTGAAAAACACCAGCTCTCACCCAGTGTTTTCAGCCGATTTTGGAATCAGCAAGTGTGTCAAACTGTCAGTCCCGTCTCCAATAATGTCAAGTCCAGAAGAACAACTCCGATGTACATTTCACAGATTCATCAGCTTTTTCAAGGAGAACCCTTAGCCCTAGAGGCTGACTATTTTTTTTAAATAAAAAACTAAATACAAAAATACTAGTCTCAAGACATAAACATCTTTGCAGATTTATTTAACATCCAGGTCCCTACAGCAAAGGTAAATCTTTGTTGTGATAACTCAAACTCTGATAACATTAGATATAGATGTGGGTTTCCATTAAGCTTTTAGTGACTAAAGATAACCAACAATATATACAATCTTATGCATTGAATCAACCTATACTGTAGATGTTTTGGAACCTCTCTACTCCTGTAACCCTGCAGTAGGTGGGGAGCCCCTGTAGGAGAGCTTTAACTCTGAATTGATGAAACTTTGCTCATTATAACAGGCCTGGCTGTTTACTGTTGTGGCTGTTTTCTTTAACACGGGGGGGGGGGGGGATAATTGCACAGTTATTATCTTATGTCTTGTTGCTTAACAACTTTACATTTTAGGTGGTCATTGGTTGTCTCCTATTACATTGCAAGTTTTTTATACTTTCTTTAGGAATGTGTCCCTGTTCCCTGTTAAGGTCTTTAGGCCCTATTTTAAAAGGATCGTCAGATCCATGAGAAATAGTATTTTTTAACTTGCCAGTCTTGCAATAATTGTAACTGGCAATATTTTTTTAAACAATGGGTTGACCCTCTCTGTCCCAACGAATAGTAATGTGTAGTGTGGGAGTATATTCAAAGGATGCTTACACAACATAGAATGTGTTAAAGTGAGTAAAGTATGGTTTCTGTGTAGCAATATATATGTAAACTAAGTGTCAATGTACATTCAGTAGATGTCTTACTATTAAAAATCTTTCCACTGAAATACTGGTGAGACTGGTATGGATGAAAAGGTGCACCTAAAATGGAAGATACTCCTTTTAGAATTAGAAACTCCCTGCAATGTTTCCTCATTAAAATACAGGATAATCCCTTGAGATACCCATGAAACTCCAAAAGAACATCTACATATTTGCTATGTGTGTGATGAACATTAAGAATAAAAAATTAAAAAAAAACACCTTAAAGGGACACTGAACCCAAAATGTTTTCTTTCCTGATTCAGATAGAGCATGAAATTTTAAGCAACTTTCTAATTAACTCCTATTATCAAATATTCTTCATTCTCTCATATCTTTATTTGAAATGCAAGAATGTAAGTTTAGATGCCGGCCCATTTTTGGTGAACAACGTGGGTTGTTCTTGCTGATTGGTGGATAAATTCATTCACCAATAAAAAGTGCTGTCCAGAGTTCTGCACAAAAAAACTTAGATGCCTTCTTTTTCAAATAAATAGCAAGATAGCAAGGGAATGAAGAAAATTTGATTATAGGAGTAAATTAGAAAGTTGCTTAAAATTGCATGCTCTGGGGCATGTCCAAGCATCAGTCCTGGCTGGCAGCAAATTTGAGAGCTCCGTGCCTTTAGCAATCTAATCCACAATATATCTCAGGATAAACTCTACATCTGTCTTATCAGATTATAATGTCTGATTCAGAAACTAAAGACGGATTTACTGAAGCCACTTTTACATCTAAAAGGAGCCTTAGAACACTATTCTTGAAAGCTAGCTGCGAGCCACATCAATCAAGCTCTCTCTAACCCCCCCCCCCCGGCTTGTCCGGGTGAACAGTTGTATCACACTAACCCTGAAGCTGCGAGGCAGAATTACAGCTATACCCATATCATCGTGTGGATCCATAGAGCATTTTCCCAAAGCAAAGGAACTATGCATCTCTATATTGAAGCAGTCAAAATGGAGGCAGTAATTATTGCCAGGCTACAAGACATTGAAGCTAAGCTAGACACACACTTCTGCGATCTAAAGGATGCTATCAGAGAGGAACGGAGTTCACTGTGAAAAGCCTGTAACTTTCTACTAAATCAATCTGCTGCAGGCCGCTCTGCACCTTACTCTTCACGCAATGATCGAGACCAGTCAGTATTACTCATTTGTGTCCCGATAGCTAAGATGGACTCCCCGATGAACATCCCAGAAGAGTTTATCCACCCGGCACAGATCAGGCTAGAGTGGGTAAAGGATACCACTACACAGAGTGCAGCAGTGGAGCAGAGGACTTTGCCGAGAATGACAACCACTTAAGCTGAAACTATAGAAGTCACATGGAAAGAGGAATCAGATCAATGGCCAGCGACTCTCACTAGTTCCATCGGATCCCTATTAATACCTGAAGTGCAATCTTCTTTGCAGCTGATACTTATAAATTCCTGGCAGGCACGCTACACTAAGAGGCCACAATTCCATATTGCCGCAGTTATTGGAATTACAATGAGACGCTTCATGATACCACAAGCTCAGGCCAGTACAGATGTCTTTTCTGCCCATGGGAATCAACTTTGCAGTTCTCAATTCTCACATCACAGCTCCCTCCATGCTCTGAGAGTCGGAATAGGATAGCAAAATTTTAGCTATTCTCCTCAAACTGAGTATCTCACTGACCACATCTTAATATAAAGTGTTTATGTGTTGTATCATGCTGTCTCATCTTGCTTCTCCGGTTTGTTTTATTTTCACACACTTTTACTTTAAGCTGAGCACCGTACTTGACATTTATTTGTATGAATATGCCCCAAGTAGTAGCTGGTCTTATGGTCAGTCATAAACTTAATCCATGTACTACACAGTATATTTATTTCTACCTACTGAGGTTGAGCATATATTAATGATTAGTCTTCCAGTTATTGATGCAGAGAAGTGCCTATAGATATAGCTTTCATTTTTACTGTATAGACTCACCAATTCTGAATGTGCATTGAACTAAATTCTCTTACTTGTATGTATCCAATCAGCCAATAGGATTGAGCTTGCATTCTATTGGCTGATTGGAACAGCCAATAGAATGCGAGCTCAATCCTATTGGCTGATTGGATCAGCCAATAGGATTTTTTCTACCTTAATTCCGATTGGCTGATAGAATTCTATCAGCCAATCTGAATTGAAGGGACGCCATCTTGGATGACGTCACTTAAAGGTACCGTCATTTAGTCATTGGGTGTCGTTGGAAGAGGATGCTCCGCGTCGGATGTCTTGAAGATGGACCCGCTCCACTCCGGGTGGATGAAGATAGAAGATGCCGTCTGTATTAAGACTTCTGCCCATCTGGAGGATCTCTTCTGCCCGGATAGGATGAAGACTTCTGCCCGTCTGGAGGACCACTTCTGCCCGAGTGGGTGAAGACGTCTCAAGGTAGGGTGATCTTCAAGGGGTTAGTGTTAGGTTTTATTAAGGGGGATTGGGTGGGTTTTAGAGTAGGGTTGGGTGTGTGGGTGGTGAGTTTTACTGTTGGGGGGGTATTGTTTTTTTTACAGGGAAAAGAGCTGATTACTTTTGGGCAATACCAGCAAAGAGAGAGTGGGTGGATTCCACACTAAAAAATGAATGATGAATAAATGAGTAAATAAAGCAAAGCCTATCCCTTGGTGCTTATGTGTGCGCTCTGAACATGCACTTTCTGCTCTTTGACCATCTGTTTTTAAAGATTTTTTTCAAATAAAGGACTTTTATTTCACTGAATTTCAGCCGTCCGCTTTTGCTTTTTTACTTTTGGGCAATACCTCGCAAAAGGGCTATTTGTAATTTAGGATAGGGTAGGGATTTTTATTATTTTGGGGGGCTTTTTTATTTTATTAGGGGGATTAGATTAGGTGTTATCAGTTTAAAAAACATAATTTGTAATTTAGTGTTTTTTTCGTACTTTAGTTTATTTAATTTAATTGGTAATTAATTGTAGTTAATTTAGGTAATTCATTTAATTATAGTGTAGTGTTTGGTGTAATTGTAACTTAGGTTAGGTTTTATTTTACAGGTAAGTTGGTACTTATTTTAGATAGGTAGCTATTAAATAGTTAATAACTATTGTACCTAGTTAAAATAAATACAAAGTTGCCTGTAAAATAAATATAAACCCTAAGCTAGCTACAATGTAACTATTAGTTATATTGTAGCTAGCTTAGGGTTTATTTTATAGGTAAGTATTTAGTTTTAAATAGGAATAATTTAGTTAATAATAGTAATTTTATTTAGATTTTTTTAAATTATATTTAAGTTAGGGGGTGTTAGGGTTAGACTTAAGTTTAGGGGTTAATACATTTACTTTAGTGTTGGCAACATTGGGGGTGGCAGATTAGGGGTTAATAGGTAGTTTATGGGTGTTAGTGTACTTTTTAGCACTTTAGTTAAGAGCTTTATGTTACGGCGTTAGCCCATAAAACTCTTAACTACTGACTTTTAAATGCGGTAACAGTCTTGACAGGAGAGGCTGTACCGCTCACTTTTACCGGCATTAGGAAAATCCCATTGAAAATAACAATTGACGTAAGTGGATTTGTGGTATGCTCGAGTCGCGGAAAAAAAGTGAGCGGTACACCTGTACCTGCAAGACTCATAATACCAGCGGGCGTTAAAAAGCAGCGTTGGGACCTCTCAACGCTGCTTTTTAAGGCTAACGCAAGACTCGTAATCTAGGTGTATATATTGTATGTAAAGTCTTTTTTTATTAGCTATTATAGGTTCACACTGTACTGAACACTTTTTTATTTCTAATAATGGGGCTACACTGTAACAAACGTGTTATTAATATAGAACACGTGTTACAGTGAGGTAAAAAAATATAAGAAGTAAAACTGGTTCAGTACAGTGTTAACTTATATAGGCTAGAAAAACTGAATTTTCCTGGAAATTGGCAACTTGACATCCCTTCCATTTAAATTTCTTCTCCTCTTCTGTTATATTTTTGTTCCACATTTAAATACTTCTTATTACAATTATAAAACAGATAGTCTGCTGTGTCAATTTTTGTTTTCTGGGGTAAGACTTCATAATTATTAGTGGAATGTACTACTCAAGACCCAAAGGGACCCTTACTTCCCATGATATTGTCAATAGCACATAATCCCACTGCTCCTCTACATTTTGCCCTCTTTGTCTTCTTTTGCCCAGGTTTGAGTACTGTTTTTTCATCTTTCTAAGTTTGCTGGCCAGCAAATGTTCCCACTTCCCAAGGTGCTCTGGATTTTACTTAACGGAGATGTACAGCATGGTTTCTCTTTAAAATACTGCATTCAAATTATAATCCATTTATATTTGCCCACATCCGTCCTTTATTTTAACCTTACACTAAAAATGTCTTCTTATTGAGAACGGCATCTCCTTAAGAAAGGTATAATCTTCTTTTTCTTCTCTCTCTCCTCTCCCTCCCTTGTATACTAATGGATTTTTCATGTATAACTTATAATGTGAGAGGTCTTAACTCTCTGACTAAGTCCCAGATTACAAGTGGCGTGTAACTTGATATTACAAGTCTAAAGCGGCTGGCATCGCTCTAGTGTGCTCATTACTTTCAATGAGCTAAATATCCTTTATATGACAATATAAAATTATGGGTTTTGCTCTAAAAAAAGCCCTCATAGCGCAAGAAGAAAAAGCCTGACCTGAAACCTGTATGTATATATTCATATAGATATATAGGTATAGATATACATTTTATAAAAATTATATACAGATATATATAGAAGTGAAGTACATACTGTATGAATTTAAAGTATTCCTAATGCACCTTCGGCTTTAGAGCAGTTGGTCTAGAGCAGTTTCAGGTTAGTTTGCATAAGTTTCAGGTATTTCTGTAGCGTGATCCATAGAAGTCTATTGAGAGAGGGAGTTAGTATTGTTGCGATATCCAAATTCCTGAAGTTAGTGCGCCTGAGTATTTCACCTGCATGATAACTTTTTCACTTTTAACTTGTAATACCAGGGTTAACCTAGGAGTGCAATTTTTTTTTACCTTGCACACTGTTAGGTTTCATGAGCAATAAAAAAATGATCAGTCCAATTTTAACCTAGGCCTAAATATAGTGTTTTGCTTTGCCTTTAGCCTAAAACTCAGGCAAAAGTTACCTTTATCCAAGAAACTCACTGGAATGTCCAGGCTCAACCCCTTTCAAGTTCAAACTATACGCAATAATAGAAAAAGTATTGCACTGTACTTTAAGAAGTTTAGTGGTGTTTCAGTACTTGTACACAAAGAGAATTTGTTTGAGGATTTATCGATAGACACTAACCCACAGGGATGGCTCCTCATATATGCACTCTAGCATGTTATTATGGGCCTAATAGAAGTTAGGCCAGAGCCATCAAAAATTCTTAAGTCACTTATATGACTAGAAAGTTGGTCATGTTCTTCTCGCTGGGGACGTCAACATATCCTGTGATCCTAAACTTTATAGGCAAGTACATAGCACCAGGCAAATGAAAGAGAAGGCAACACAAATCTAATATCATTTGAACTGGCTCATTACATAATAAAAATCATATTACATCTGGTGCTCATTTAACCTAACCTCTAGAGATTATATCTACTTGTTCATAACTCTTATTCCAGGTCTTATTATATTGTTAGTGCTGGCTCCTGGCTCTTATATGGTATACAGTAAACACAGATTTAATCCTAACTCTATCCATGACCCAGTTCAATTATCTATTGACCTCTCTGTACACCCCCTGGTTAGGCTGTGGGAGCTTCCTGAGCAACTGTTGTCCTCCCCTGATATTGTAGAGAAAATGCATGAGGTCTTTCAATAAGATCAAAAAGTCCAGGTGCAACTTTAGCCCAAATGCATGTAGAACTCGTTAGAAGTCGTTATATCCATTTCTTTCAGAGTAGATGCAATCTATCAAACATGCTATCAGATAAATTGAATACAAGCTTACTTTTACTATTTTATGTCAATGGTAATGAATGAGACTGACTGTTAGCAAATAAATTATGCCAAAGAGTTGCCCAAGCATGTATACTGTTCATCAAAACTGCGGAGAACATTGATAGACATCCAAGAGAGTTTGGAGAGGCTTTTGTCTCTTACTATTCAAGGTTAGCCTCAGGAAGCCTTTATTGGATTTTTGCCCTCCCTTAACCTGTCTAAAGTCGGTGAAGAAAGCCTTAGCTTCCCCTGTTTCTACAGAAGAGGCTATGTGAACTATCAAGTTCCTGAAACCTCACAAATTACCAGAGCCTGTGGCTTTACAGATATTTTTTAAAAGAAATTTCAATAAAAATGATTACTCCTTCTTCTATGATTGTTCACATCGGCTGGTAGGTAAACATGGCAGCCTCCTGGCTGACCTACTCACTGCATCTATTATCACCATTCCCAAACTAGGTAATGACCCTATGTCATGCAAGAACTTTCACCTGATATCTTTGATTAATCTGGATAGAAAACATTTTGTTAAAATCACACTGGTTCTCAAAGCAGAAAAAAGCTTTTGATCAAGTTTTTCATGTATGCTGGATATTCTGTAAAAAATTGTAGTTCCAGATCAGTTCCGGCGGTATGTCAGGGCCCTGTACTCCTTACACTTGGCTGTGGATAGAGGTCTTAGATATTTCTTGCCATCATTCCAGATAACTAATGGCACCTGGAAAGTGTGCCCCCTCTCCCCTCTTCTGTTCGTGCTCATAATGGAACCTTTAGCAAAATGATTAGAACCAAACAAAACATTTAAGGTGTCATTTTGTATGATACTTGTCAAAAGGTAGCATTCTTCACAGACAATCTCAAAGGTTTTTTTTTTTTTTATTACTTTATTATTCAAATAAAGGTGTTCAAAAACAAAAGATAATCAACACAAATGCCTAAATAGGCTTACATCGTAATGAAGGAGCATAAAACATTCAAGTACAAAAAGTATTTGCATAACAGTATATAGTCCTTTACCGTATAAAAGCACATATCTTGGTTATAATGTTTAGGTCTGTAGATCCTTTTTTTTTTTACAATAAAAAAATACAAAACAAAACGTCTATCTAACTAAGGCCTAGATTTGGAGTTTGGCGGTAGCCGTGAAAACCAGCGTTAGAGGCTCCTAACGCTGGTTTTAGGCTACCTCCGGTATTTGGAGTCAGTCAAAAAAGGGTCTAACGCTCACTTTTCAGCCGCGACTTTTCCATACCGCAGATCCCCTTACGTCAATTGCGTATCCTATCTTTTCAATGGAATCTTTCTAACTCCGGTATTTAGAGTCGTGTCTGAAGTGAGCGTTAGAAATCTAACGACAAAACTCCAGCCGCAGAAAAAAGTCAGTAGTTAAGAGCTTTCTGTGCTAACGCCGGTTCATAAAGCTCTTAACTACTGTGATCTAAAGTACACTAAAACCCATAAACTACCTATGTACCCCTAAACCGAGGCCCCCCCACATCGCCGACACTCGATTAATTTTTTTTAACCCCTAATCTGCCGACCACCACCTACGTTATCCTTATATACCCCTAATCTGCTGCCCCTAACACCGCCGACCCCTATATTATATTTATTAACCCCTAACCTGCCCCCCACAACATCGCAGCCAGCTACCTACAATAATTAACCCCTAATCTGCCAACCGCAAAGCGCCGCTACTTAAGTTATCCTTATGTACCCCTAATCTGCTGCCCCTAACACCGCCGACCCCTATATTATATTTATTAACCCCTAATCTGCCCCCCTCAACGTCGCCTCCACCTGCCTACACTTATTAACCCCTAATCTGCCGAGCGGACCGCACCGCTACTATAATAAAGTTATTAACTCCTAATCCGCCTCACTAACCCTATAATAAATAGTATTAACCCCTAATCTGCCCTCCCTAACATCGCCGACACCTAACTTCAATTATTAACCCCTAATCTGCCGACCGGAGCTCACCACTATTCTAATAAATGTATTAACCCCTAAAGCTAAGTCTAACCCTAACACTAACACCCGCCTAAGTTAAATATAATTTTAATCTAACGAAATTAATTAACTCTTATTAAATAAATTATTCCTATTTAAAGCTAAATACTTACCTGTAAAATAAATCCTAACATAGCTACAATATAAATTATAATGATATTATAGCTACTTTAGGATTAATATTTATTTTACAGGTAACTTTGTATTTATTTTAACCAGGTACAATAGCTATTAAATAGTTAAGAACTATTTAATAGCTAAAATAGTTAAAATAATTACAAAATTACCTGCAAAATAAATCCTAACCTAAGTTACAATTAAACCTAACACTACACTATCAATACATTAATTAAATACAATACCTACAAATAACTACAATGAAATAAACTTACTAAAGTACAAAAAATAAAAAAGAACTAAGTTACAAAAAATAAAAAAATATTTACAAACATAAGAAAAATATTACAACAATTTTAAACTAATTACACCTACTCTAAGCCCCCTAATAAAATAACAAAGCCCCCCAAAATAAAAAATGCCCTACCCTATTCTAAATTACTAAAGTTCAAAGCTCTTTAACCTTACCAGCCCTGAACAGGGCCCTTTGTGGGGCATGCCCCAAGAAGTTCAGCTCTTTTGCCTGTAAAAAAAAACATACAATACCCCCCCCAACATTACAACCCACCACCCACATACCCCTAATCTAACCCAAACCCCCCTTAAATAAACCTAACACTAAGCCCCTGAAGATCATCCTACCATTTCTTCACCTCACCGGGTATCACCGATCGGTCCTGGCTCCAAAATCTTCATCCAACCCAAGCGGGGGCTGGCGATCCATCATCCGGTGGCTGAAGAGGTCCAGAAGAGGCTCCAAAGTCTTCATCCTATCCGGGAAGAAGAGTAGATCCGGACCGGCAACCATCATCTTCCAAGCGGCATCTTCTATCTTCATCCGATGAGGACCGGCTCCATCCTGAAGACCTCCACCGCGGAACCATCTTCATCCGGCGACGTCCAACTGAAGAATGACGGTTCCTTTAAGGGACGTCATCCAAGATGGCGTCCCTCGAATTCCGATTGGCTGATAGGATTCTATCAGCCAATCGGAATTAAGTTAGGAATATTCTGATTGGCTGATGGAATCAGCCAATCAGAATCAAGTTCAATCCGATTGGCTGATCCAATCAGCCAATCAGATTGAGCTCGCATTCTATTGGCTGTTTGATATGTGACTCCCTAAGATACAATAAGAGGGTAGCTTTCCTTACTATATTAAAGCTGTCTAGAATTGCTTCTCAAATGACTGGTTCATTATCTAATATACACCATTTAGAAAGAATTTGCTGTACAAAATATGTAGATAACAGATTATAAATATGTATAGAATTAATTCCTTGCTTAGCCAAGTTGCATAATCTCTCTATATTAGGGTATAACAAATGTTCTCTACCCAAGAATAGAAGATATCGTATATAATGCCGGTATTGAAAATACAAATATTGTTGCATTCTAGGAAGATTATATGATCTCTGGAGTTCATTAGACATGTGCGTTTTCGTTTCGGAAAAATTCGGAATTCGGACGAATTGTGGCCGATTAGGCCGTTCGGATACATCCGAATTTCCGAATCGGCACAACCCGAAAAATTCCTAAAAAAATTCCGAAAATTAATAAATATGTTTCAGAATTTACAGATCCATTATTCATATTTGGAATTTTTCATTGTTTCTTCCTAAACTGCAGTTCCCCAACACTAACTCTAAGTCTATAATAAAGATATTAACCCCTAAACCACCATTCCCAACATCCCCGACACTGACTAAACATATTAACCCCTAAACTGCCGTCCCGAAACATCAACGACACGAACTAAACCTATTAACCCCTAAACCGCACCCCCCCACATCGCCAACACTAACTAAATCTATTAACCCCTAAACTGCCGTTCCGAAAAATCACAGACATGAACTAAACCTATTAACCCCTAAACCGCACCCCCCACATCGCCGTCATGAACTAAACCTATTTACCCGTAAACCCTCCCACATCACCAACACTAACTAAACCTATGATCCCCTAATCCACCGTTCCGAAACATTGCAGACATGAACTAAACTGCAACCCACCCAACCCGCTACATTGCTTCTACTAAATAAAGCTATTAACCCCTAAACAACACACCCCCACATCGCAGACACTAACTAAACCTATTAACCCCTAAACCGTTGTTCCAAAACATCGCCGACACTAACTAAAGCTATTAACCCCTAAACCACCATTTACAAACATCGCCAATACTAACTAAACCTATTAACCCCTAAACCGCCAGCCACCACATCGCAACAACCTAAATTAAACTAGATTAACCCCTAAACCTAGCACCCCCTAACTTTAAACCTAACCCTAAACCTAACACCCCCTAACTTTAACATAATTAAAATATAACTAAATTAAATTTACAATTATTAACTAAATAATACCTATTTAAATCTAAATACAAAGTAACTTACCTGTGAAATAAAACCTAAGCTAGCTACAATATAACTAATAGATTTTATTTTTATTTCACAGGTAAATTATTTGTTTTAACTAAGTAGACTAGTTAGTAAAAATAGTTATTACCTATTTACTAACTACCTAGTTAAAATAAATACAAACTTACCTGTGAAATAAAACCTAAGCTGCCTAAAAAAAAGGATACAATATAAAATTAGTTAAAATGATCTAACGCACCATATGACATGGATTGTACAGGGAGTGCAGAATTATTAGGCAAGTTGTATTTTTGAGGATTAATTTTATTATTGAACAACAATCATGTTCTCAATGAACCCAAAAAACTCATTAATATCAAAGCTGAATAGTTTTGGAAGTAGTTTTTAGTTTGTTTTTAGTTATAGCTATTTTAGGGGGATATCTGTGTGTGCAGGTGACTATTACTGTGCATAATTATTAGGCAACTTAACAAAAAACAAATATATACCCATTTCAATTATTTATTTTTACCAGTGAAACCAATATAACATCTCAACATTCACAAATATACATTTCTGACATTCAAAAACAAAACAAAAACAAATCAGTGACCAATATAGCCACCTTTCTTTGCAAGGACACTCAAAAGCCTGCAATCCATGGATTCTGTCAGTGTTTTGATCTGTTCACCATCAACATTGCGTGCAGCAGCAACCACAGCCTCCCAGACACTGTTCAGAGAGGTGTACTGTTTTCCCTACTTGTAAATCTCACATTTGATGATGGACCACAGGTTCTCAATGGGGTTCAGATCAGGTGAACAAGGAGGCCATGTCATTAGATTTTCTTCTTTTATACCCTTTCTTGCCAGCCACGCTGTGGAGTACTTGGACGCGTGTGATGGAGCATTGTCCTGCATGAAAATCATGTTTTTCTTGAAGGATGCAGACTTCTTCCTGTACCACTGCTTGAAGAAGGTGTTTTCCAGAAACTGGCAGTAGGACTGGGAGTTGAGCTTGACTCCATCCTCAACCCCAAAAGGCCCCACAAGCTCATCTTTGATGATACCAGCCCAAACCAGTACTCCACCTCCACCTTGCTGGCGTCTGAGTCGGACTGGAGCTCTCTGCCCTTTACCAATCCAGCCACGGGCCCATCCATCTGGCCCATCAAGACTCACTCTCATTTCACCAGTTCATAAAACCTTAGAAAAATCAGTCTTGAGATATTTCTTGGCCCAGTCTTGACGTTTCAGCTTGTGCGTCTTGTGTGTCTTTTGGGCACTCCAGTGATGTTGCAGCTCTGAAATATGGCCAAACTGGTGGCAAGTGGCATCTTGGCAGCTGCACGCTTGACTTTTCTCAGTTCATGGGCAGTTATTTTGCGCCTTGGCTTTTCCACACGCTTCTTGCGACCCTGTTGACTATTTTGAATGAAACGCTTGATTGTTCGATGATCACGCTTCAGAAGCTTTGCAATTTTAAGAGTGCTGCATCCCTCTGCAAGATATCTCACTATTTTTGACTTTTCTGAGTCCTTCTTTTGACCCATTTTGCCAAAGGAAAGGAAGTTGCCTAATAATTATTCACACCTGATATAGGGTGTTGATGTCATTAGACCACACCCCTTCTCATTACAGAGATGCACATCACCTAATATGCTTAATTGGTAGTAGGCTTTCAAGCCTATATAGCTTGGAGTAAGACAACATGCATAAAGAGGATGATGTTGTCAAAATACTCATTTGCCTAATAATTCTGCACTCCCTGTATATTATATTATTATAGGTCCTTGTTAAGATTGAGTCCTTCGATCTTTGATTCGTATTTAATGTATGTTTTATCTGTCCATATCCCACTTGTAAATTGCAGCGGCTGGAATATGTTTTGTGTTTATGATATGTACCTATTACCTCAATAAAAAACTTTAAAAAGAAAAGAAAAAAATACAAAGACCCACTAACATTACAAACCCCCACACCCCCAAACCCACAAAATAAAAAAACTATCTAAAAAATCTAATCTACCCATTGCCCTGAAAAGGACATTTTGTTTGGGCATTGCCCTGAAAAGGGCATTCAGCTCATTTAAGAGTGCCACCTTAATCTAAAAAAAAAAAAAAAAAAAAAACCCAAAAAAGTTACAAAAAAACTAACACTAACAGTTGTTTAAGTCCCACTTGAACGATCTTCAACCCGGGGGCTCCATCTTCATCCATTGCGGGACCGACATCTTCTTCATCCCTGCAGAGGTGGAGCGGCGATGCGCGGAGGAGGAGGTCCAGGCCGTAGTCTGGGAGGAGGTCCAGGCGGAGGTGTAGGTGGAGGTCCATTGATCTGATGTGGAGGTCCTCTTCATGCGATCGTCTGCTGCACACTGAGGATTGAAATGCAAGGTAGCCATTTTATACTGGGGCTACCATTTCATTCCTATTGGCTGAAAAATTTGAATCAGAGAATAGGAATTAGGGCTGCTAAAATCCTATTGGCTGTTCAATTCAGCCAAAAGGATTTAAGCAACTCTCATTCTATTGGCTGATTCAAATCTGGACAGCAGTTTTTGATTGGTAGAGGAATTTATCCACCAATCAGCAAGGACAACCTAGGTTGTTCACAAAAAATGGGCCGGCATCTAAACTTACATTCTTGCATTTCAAATAAAGATTCCAAGAGAATGAAGAAAATGTGATTATAGGAGTAAATTAGAAAGTTACTTACAATTTTGTGCTCTATCTGAATCACAAAAGAAAAAAATGTGGGTTCAGTGTCCCTTTAAAAGAGCTGAATGCCCTTTTAAGGGCTGTAAAAGAGCTGAATGCCTTTTTTGGGGCAATGCCCTTTTCAGGGCAATGGGTAGAATAGGTTTTTAAGATAGTTTTTTTATTTTGGGGGGGTGGGGTTTTTTAATGTTAGTGGGTCTTTGTATTTATTTGTGAGCAAAAGAGCTGTTTAACTTAGGACAATGCCCTACAAAAGGCCCTTTTAAGGGCTTTTAGTAGTTTATTATAGATTAGGTTTTTTTTTTTGTTTTTTTTGTTTGTTTTTTTTTAAAAAAACAGGGGTATTAGAATAGGAATAATTTTTATTGTTTTGAATAATTTCGTTTGTTATTTTTTGTAATGATAGGTTTTAATATTTTGTTTAATTTAAGTGTTTTTCATTTTTTGTAATGGTAGGTTTTTTTATTTTGTAATGGTAGCTTTTAGTGTAAGGCAGCTTAGGTTTTATTTCACAGGTAAGTTTGTATTTATTTTAACTAGGTAGTTAGTAAATAGTTAATAATAACTATTTTTTACTAACTAGTCTACCTAGTTAAAATAAATAACTTGTGAAATAAAAATAAAACTAAAGCTAGCTGCAATATAACTATTAGTTATATTGTAGCTAGTTTAGATTTTATTTAACAGGTAAGTTTATATCTAGTTTTAAATAGGTATTATTTAGTTCATAATTTAAACTTTAATTTAAGTCTATTTAAATTATGTTAAAGTTAGGGGGTGTTAGGTTTAGGGTTAGGTTTAGGGTTAGGTTTAGGGGTTAATATAGTTAAAATTAGATTGTTGCGATGTGGGGGCCGGCGGTTTAGGGGTTAATTAATAGGTTTAGTTAGTGTTGGAGATGTAGGGGGTGGGGTTTAGGGGTTAATAGGTTTAGTTAGTGTCAGCGATGTCGGGGAACTGCGGTTAAGGGGTTAATAGGTTTAGTTAGTGTTGGAGATGTTTGGGAATGGCGGTTTAGGGGTTATTAGTTTTAGGTAGTGTTGGCGATCTGGGCGGAGGCGGTTTAACATAATTTTGTTTTGCCAATCACCGGAACTAAATAACTATTCGGTCAGTAATAAAGATTCGGTCCAACATTACTAATAATTTGGTAACGATTACGAATGCATCCAAATTTCAAAATTCGGAACGACACAAATAAATCCTGCAACCAAATTACAGACACATACCAAATTTTTACGAATGTCTGGAACCAAATTTTTTTATGGCCCAAATCGAAACGAAATTAAATGAATCAAATTTTTCGATCACGCACAAGTCTAGAGTTCATTAAATGAGAGAATGTGAAAAAAGAAGTTGAGATATTGAGGTAAGTCCCTGCTGTCTCCATCGTTAAAAGGATTTAGATGTGTAACCAACATCAGGATCTACATTGGTAAGTATTTACTAACTTAAAATCTATTTTCCATAGTTGAGAGGCCTTCCCCCAGGCATGTAGTGTGTCTCAAAAGTGGATGTTTTGTTTGATATCTATTGGAAGAGTAGAAAATGCAGTGTGGGGAAGAAAGGCTGGAAGATAAGGGGCTTGTAACTCTTTTAATTGTTGGGCAAAAATAGCCTGAATCAATCAGCCCAGTTGAACCACTGAAGTGTAACCCAGTTGTACGACTGAAAATTAGGTAGTTTTAGTCCACCTGAAGTATATGACATAGCCATACATACATTCTGTTTATTCTATGTTTTTCTGTCTCCAAATGAATGTACCAAACAATGTTGAGACTCTTTTCTCCAACATAGGTGTGTCCGGTCCACGGCGTCATCCTTACTTGTGGGATATTCTCTTCCCCAACAGGAAATGGCAAAGAGCCCAGCAAAGCTGGTCACATGATCCCTCCTAGGCTCCGCCTTCCCCAGTCATTCTCTTTGCCGTTGTACAGGCAACATCTCCACGGAGATGGCTTAGAGTTTTTTGGTGTTTAAATGTAGTTTTTATTCTTCAATCAAGAGTTTGTTATTTTAAAATAGTGCTGGTATGTACTATTTACTCTGAAACAGGAAAGAGATGAAGATTTCTGTTTGTAAGAGGAAAATGATTTTAGCAACCGTTACTAAAATTGATGGCTGTTTCCACACAGGACTGTTGAGAGGAATTAAATTCAGTTGGGGGAAACAGTGAGCAGACATTTGCTGCTTGAGGTATGACACATTTCTAACAAGACTCGGTAATGCTGGAAGCTGTCATTTTCCCTATGGGAACCGGTAAGCCATTTTCTTAGTTTAAGTAAAAGAATAAAGGGCTTCATTAGGGCTTAAAAAACTGGTAGACATTTTTCTGGGCTAAAACGATTACTTTACTAAGTATATTTGGCAGATTATTACTTTTAATAGTTGTTAAATCTTGGGGATTGTTTTAATAAAAACGGCAGGCACTGTATTGGACACCTTTTTCACTGGGGGCCTTTTCTAGTCATAGACAGAGCCTCATTTTCGCGCCTCTAATGCGCAGTTGTTTTTGGAAAGCATGGCATGCAGATGCATGTGTGAGGAGCTAAGAACCACTGAAAAAGCTTATAGAAGGCATAATTTGGTATCGTATTCCCCTCTGGGCTTGGTTGGGTCTCAGCAAAGCAGATACCTGGGACTGTATAGGGGTTAAATGTAAAAACGGCTCCGGTTCCGTTATTTTAAGGGTTAAAGCTTTCAAATTTGGTGTGCAATACTTTTAAGGCTTTAAGTTACTGTGGTGAAATTTTGGTGAAATTTGAACAATTCCTTCATACTTTTTCACATATTCAGTAATAAAGTGTGTTCAGTTTGAAATTTAAAGGGACAGTAACGGTTTTATTGTAAAACGTTTTTTGTGCTTTGTTGACTAGTTTAAGCCTGTTTAACATGTCTGAACCATCAGATAACGATGTTCTATATGTATGAAAGCCAATGTGTCTCTCCATTTAAATATATGTGATATATTTGTGTCATAATGTCCAAACAAAGTAGGGATAATAATGCCATAGATATGATATTGCCCAAGATGATTCCTCTAATGAGGGGAGTAAGCATGGTACTGCATCATCCCCTTCTGTGTCTACACCAGTTTTGCCCACACAAGAGGCCCCTAGTACATCTAGTGCGCCAATACTTATTACCATACAACAATTAATGGCTGTAATGGATAATTCTATTGCATGCATTTTTTCCAAAATGCCTACTTATCAGAGAAAGCGTGATTGCTCTGTTTTAAACACTGAAGAGCAAGAGGACGCTGATGATATCTGTTCTGACATACCCTCACACCTATCTGAAGGGGCCAGGAGGGAGGTTTTGTCTGAGGGAGAAATTTCAGATTCAGGGAAAATTTCTCAACAAGCAGAACCTGATATTGTAACTTTTAAATTTAAATTTCAACATCTCCACGCACTACTTAAGGAGGTATTATCTACTCTGGATGATTGTGACAATTTGGTCATTCCAGAGAAATTAGGTAAGATGGACAAGTTCCTAGAGGTTCCGGTGCCCCCCGATGTTTTTCCTATACCCAAGCGGGTGGCAGACATAGTAAATAAGGAGTGGGAAAGGCCCGGAATATCCTTTTGTCCTCCCCCTATATTTAAGAAATTAGTTCCTATAGTCGACCCCAGAAAGGACTTATAGCATACAGTCCCCAAGGTCGAGGGGGCGGTTTCTACTCTAAACAAACGCACTTCTATTCCTATAGAAGATAGTTGTGCTTTCAAGATCCTATGGATTAAAGGTTAGAGGGTTTGCTTAAAAAGATGTTTGTTCAGCAAGGTTACCTTCTACAACCAATTTCATGCATTGTTCCTGTCACTACAGCTGCGTGTTTCTGGTTCGAAGAACTAGAAAAGTCGCTCAATAAAGAATCTTCGTACGAGGAGGTTTTGGACAGAGTTCAAGCTCTTAAATTGGCTAACTCTTTTTTATTTTAGATGCCGCTTTGCAATTAGCTAGATTAGCGGCGAATAATTCAGGGTTTGCTATCGTGGCGCGCAGAGCGCTTTTGCTTAACATCCCTTTAAAGGGTAAAACACTGTTTGGCCCTGACTTGAAAGAGATTATTTCAGACATCACTGGGGGAAAGGGCCACGCCCTTCCTCTGGATAGGTCTTTAAGGCTAAAAAGAAGCCAAATTTTCGTCCCTTTCGCAGAAACGGACCAGCCTCAAATTCTACACCCTCTAAGCAAGAGGGTAATACTTCTCAAACCAAGCCAGCCTGGAGGCCGATGCAAGGCTGGAACAAGGGTAAGCAGGCCAAGTCACCTGCCACTGCTACCAAAACAGCATGAAGTGTTGGCCCCCGATCTGGGAAGGATCTGGTGGGGGGCAGACTTTCTCTCTTTGCTCAGGCTGGGGCAAGAGATGTTCAGGATCCTTGGGCGCTAGAAATAGTTTCTCAAGGTTATCTCCTGGAATTCAGGGAACTACCCCCAAGGGGAAGGTTCCACGGGTCTCAATTATCTTCGAACAGGCATTCTTACACTGTGTAGAAGACCTGTTAAGCATGGGAGTGATTCATCCTGTTCCATTAGGAGAACAAGGGATGGGTTTTTACTCCAACCTGTTCATAATTCCCAAAAAAGAGGGAACATTCAGACCTATTTTAGATCTCAAGATTCTAAACAAGTTTCTAAGGGTTTCATCATTCAAAATGGAAACCATTCGAACGATCCTTCCTACCATCCAGGAAGGTCAATTCATGACCACGGTGGACTTAAAGGATGCGTACCTACGTATTCCTATCCACAAGGAACATTTTCGGTTCCTAAGGTTCGCCTTTCTGGACAAGCATTACCTGTGGCACTTCCATTCGGATTAGCCACTGCTCCAAGGATTTTCACAAGGGTACTAGGGTCCCTTCTAGCGGTGCTAAGACCAAGGGGCATTGCAGTAGTACCTTACTTGGACGACATCCTGATTCAAGTGTCGTCTCTGTCAAAAGCAAGGGCTCATACGGACATTGTCCTAGCCTTTCTCAGATCTCACAGGTGGAAAGTGAACATAGAAAAAAGTTATCTGTCCCCGTCAACAAGAGTTCCCTTCTTGGGAACAATAATAGTTTCCTTAGAAATGAAGGTTTTTCTGACAGAGGCCAGAAAATCAAAACTTCTAAGCTCTTGTCAGGTACTTCATTCTGTTCTTCTTCCTTCCATAGCGCAGTCCATGGAAGTAATAGGTTTGATGGTTGCGGCAATGGACATAGTTCCTTTTGCACGAATTCATCTAAGACCATTGCACCTGTGCATGCTTAGACAGTGGAATGGGGATTATACAGACTTGTCTCCGACGATACAAGTAGATCAAATAACCAGAGATTCACTCCGTTGGTGGCTGACCCTGGACAACCTGTCACAGGGAATGAGCTTCCGCAGACCAGAATAGGTCATTGTCACGACCGACGCCAGTCTGGTGGGCTGGGGCGCGGTCTGGGAACCCCTGAAAACTCAGGGTCTATGGTTTCGGGAAGACTCTCTTCTCCCGATAAACATAATGGAACTGAGAGCGATATTCAATGCTCTCAAGGCTTGGCCTCGACTAGCAAAGGCCAAATTCATAAGGTTTCAATCAGACATCATGACGACTGTTACATATATCAACCATCAGGGGGTAACAAGGAGTTCCCTGGCGATGGAGGAGCATCCGGGGGAGTGGGAACTCCATCTGGAAATGTTTGCCCAAATAACTCAATTATGGGGCATTCCAGACATGGTTCTGATGGCCTCTCGTCAGAACTTCATGGTCCCTTGTTACGGGTCCAAATCCAGGGATCCCAAGGAGACTCTATTGGATACAATAGTAGCACCTTGGATCTTCAACCTAGCTTATGTATTCCCACCGTTTCCTCTCATTCCCAGGCTGGTAGCCAGGATCAATCTGGAGAGGGCTTCGGTGACCTTGATAGTTCCTGTGTGGCCACGCAGGACTTGGTATGCAGACCTGGTGAATGTGTCATCGGCTCCACCATGGAAGCTACCTTTGAGACAGGACCTTCTTATTCAGGGTCCATTCGAACATCCGAATCTGGTTTTCCTCCAACTGACTGCTTGGAGTTTGAACGCTTGATTTTATCAAAGCGTGGGTTTTCAGATTCTGTAATAGATACTCTTATTCAGGCTAGAAAGCCTGTAACTAGAAAAATTTACCATAATATATGGAAAAAATATATCTGTTGGTGTGAATCTAAAGGATTCCCATGGAACAAGATAAAAATTCCTAAGATTCTTTCCTTTCTACAAGAAGGTTTGTAGAAAGGATTTTCTGCGAGTTCTCTGAAGGGACAGATCTCTGCTTTATCTGTTTTACTTCACAAAAGGCTGGCAGCTGTGCCAGACGTTTAAGCGTTTGTTCAGGCTCTGGTTAGAATCAAGCCTGTTTACAGACCTTTGACTCTTCCCTGGAGTCTTAATCTAGTTCTTTCAGTTCTTCAAGGGGTTCAGTTTGAACCCTTACATTCCGTAGATATTAAGTTATTATCTTGGAAAGTTTTGTTTTAGGTTGCAATTTCTTCCGCTAGAAGAGTTTCTGAGTTATCTGCTCTGCAGTGTTCTCCGCCCTATCTGGTCCATGCAGATAAGGTGGTTTTACGTACTGAGCCTGGTTTTCTTCCGAAGGTTGTTTCCAACAAAAATATTAACCAGGAGATAGTTGTACCTTCTTGTGTCCGAATCCAGTTTCATAGAAGGAACGTTTGTTACACAATTTGGACGTTGTCCGTGCTCTAAAATTCTATTTAGATGCTACAAAGGATTTCAGACAAACATCTTCCTTGTTTGTTGTTTATTCTGGTAAAAGGAGAGGTCAAAAAGCAACTTCTACCTCTCTATCTTTTTGGCTTAAAAGCATCATCAGATTGGCTTATGAGACTGCCGGACGGCAGCCTCCTGAGAGAATTACAGCTCATTCCACTAGGGCCGTGGCTTCCACATGGGCCTTTAAGAACGAGGCTTCTGTTGATCAGATATGTAAGGCAGCGACTTGGTCTTCACTGCACACTTTTACCAAATTTTACAAATTTGATACTTTTGCTTCTTCTGAGGCTATTTTTGGGAGAAAGGTTTTGCAAACCGTGGTGCCTTCCATCTAGGTGACCTGATTTGCTCCCTCCCATCATCCGTGTCCTAAAGCTTTGGTATTGGTTCCCACAAGTAAGGATGACGCCGTGGACCGGACACACCTATGTTGGAGAAAACAGAATTTATGTTTACCTGATAAATTACTTTCTCCAACGGTGTGTCCGGTCCACGGCCCGCCCTGGTTTTTTTAATCAGGTCTGATGATTTATTTTCTTTAACTACAGTCACCACGGTATCATATGATTTCTCCTATGCAAATATTCCTCCTTTACGTCGGTCGAATGACTGGGGAAGGCGGAGCCTAGGAGGGATCATGTGACCAGCTTTGCTGGGCTCTTTGCCATTTCCTGTTGGGGAAGAGAATATCCCACAAGTAAGGATGACGCCGTGGACCGGACACACCGTTGGAGAAAGTAATTTATCAGGTAAACATAAATTCTGTTTTTATATCTTTTGTTTTCATTAACAATGGGAGCAATTGAAGGGGGTATAACACTTTTGATAAAAGAATCATTTTAAGAAGTTGCAGTCTTCCCGATAGGGAGAGAGGCAGATTTTGCCAATCCTGCATAATATTTTGTATGTTTAAAATAGTTGTAGTAATATTTAGTAGGTATAATTGTTGGGGCTCAGTATGCAAATATATCCCTAGATATTTAAAAGATGTAATGAGGCCAATATCCTTGAATGAGATTTTACTTTGATTTGAACTTTCACCTGACATCTTTGATTAATCTGGATATAAAACCTTTTGCTAAAATTCTTGCCCGCTTATTTTAACAGAGTACTCCCACAATTAGATATTCCAGAAGAGATAGGTTTCAATTCAGGTAGGTAGGGTCCCAACAACATTCACTGCTTATTAAACATCTTACTTAAGTCAAAACAATTAGGACAGCAGTGTATCGCACTTGCTCTCTATGCGGAAAAAGCCTCTGATCAAGTCAGTTTTTCATGTATACTGGATGGTCTGTAAATTTTTTTTGTTCCAGATCAGTTCCGGCGGTATGTCAGGGCCGTGTACTCCTTACACTTGGCTGTGGATAGAGGTCCTGGATTTTTCTTGCCATCATTCCAGATAACTAATGGCACCTGGAAAGGGTGCCCCCTCTCCCCTCTTCTGTTTGTGTTCATAATGGAACCTTTAGCAAAATAATTAGAACCAACCAAAATATTGAAGGTGTCATATTGTATGATACTTGTCAAAAGGTAGCATGTTATTTGCATTTAAAAATATACTAAAAAGAAATTCGATTTTTTTGTATGCAGATAGATTCTTTACCTTGATTTTTTTTATTTTAAAATCTGCTTTTGCTTGCTGTATCCCCAACTATACGGAATATTTCAATACTTAAATAATGATAGTAGAAAATATATGTAAACAAAAGGTTTATAAAGAAATCAATTTCACTGGGGATATTGATCTCACTCTGTATAGAGCAATAAGATAAAGATGTTTTTTTGTGTAAATATAGAGATGTCTGCTTTCCCTGCAACCTCAGCCTCTTTCATTGGGTTGTGGTTTCAATTAGCAGACAGCTATTTCATAGACAAAAATATACCTAATGGAGTATATTCCAATATTTATTAAACTCTGCATCTCATGTAAAAAAGCAGTTGCAAACACAGAGCTGTCCATTTTACGGCTGTTTAACAATACAACTACAAAGTAAATTACTTCATATTTTTTGGAATGTTTCCTCTTTCAACATGTGTGATTTATTGATGTTGCCGTTTATGAGTGTGATCACTTGAAAAACATGCTGACTACTTCCATCTTGCAAAACAATTATTGCTGAAAATATTAACAATATTGTGTTTGACCCCGTTGTCAGAAAAAAAGCAGCCATTTGTTTCAAAACTTAAATATGTCAAAACAACATAATAGATTAATTCTATATTTCCAGTTTTTATTTTTATTTGTAATGTGAACACTTACACAAATTGTTAATCCTATTAAAAGTTAGGAGCACGTAAAAAGACTAATAATGGAGCTACTCATTAAACTTACATTTACCAAAACCACTGCACAACTATAATTCAATCATGAAATCATGTATTTATTTGTTTAGAAGCAAGAACAAAGAAATCCTTGAATTGTCTAAGGCATGCACTGTTCGCCTTGAATAAAGGTCAGCTATTTACATGTAAAATCAAGTTGAAAGAAAACCATTTTTATGTAGCCATTTTTGAAGATTAAAGGCACAGTCTACACCAGAATTTTTACTGTTTAAAAAATACACTTTTTACCTCTTGTACCTAAGCCTCTGCAAACTGACCCCTTATTTCAGTTCTTTTCACAGACATCCATTTTAGCCGATCAGAGCTGGCTCACCTGAACTCCACGTGCGTGAGCACAGTGTTATCTATATGAAACACATGAACTAACACCCTTTAGTGGTGAAAAACTGTCAAAATGCCCTGAGAGAAGAAGCAGCCTACAAGGGCTTAGAAATTAGCATATAAACCTCCTAGGTTTAGCTTTCAACTAAGAATACCAAGAGAACAAAGCAAACTGGTGATAAAAGTAAATTGGAAAATTGTTTAAAATTACATTCTCTATCATGAATCATGGAAGTTTATTTTGGACTAGTCTGTCCCTTTAACTACAACACACTTTGTTGACCATATACAAAGCAGGTTATCATATCCATTACTAAGCAATTACCAATAAATACTTAATATGTTTTATTTTGGTTCCTTAGTTATATAACCTTGTGCAATCTTTATCATATTCAAATAGAAACTACTGCTAATTGTATTTCTTTATATCATTACAACATGTATGCATATTTTATTTCAACTCTATTTAAAAATAAGCTATACTGGCATTGATTTGCTTACATCCTCCACTCTCTATGTTAATTTATGTTGTATTTTACTAAACCGTTATTACTCCATAAAATAGGAATTGTGGGTACAAAAGAGAATATAGCAAAGTTTATATAACGCTACCAAGTGGATAAAATACTTTTTAAGCGTCGGAATGGTGTATACCAGGATACATATGATAGAGCACAGGTGAGATTAGTGCAGTTTAGCAATATATAACAAACACTTGACACGGCGGTCTCGTCAAATACTTCACCCGCACACCCGCATTTACCTATACCCTTCTTTACCTTTCCGTGAAGGCGGAAGTCTTCTACTTCTCTCGGCTAGGCTCACCTCTGTGTAGATGAAAGGGTAGCCACGCTATGGAGCGCGACCATCACTCTCTCTCCAACTCCGGTTGGACCTTTCTATGCTTTTACAGCAACTATTTTTTCATGTTTTAACCCTATTCTAATAAAATTCTGTTTTTATTTATCTACAACTGGGACTTTGCCACATTTTTTCTTGATACAAAAGAGAATGTAATGGCCTTTAGTGAACTTATCCCTGCATACATCCAGTTAAGATATCACTGGCTTGCTATAATAAACACATGGGGGCCAAATTAGCATTGTGCAAGCGGACATGATACGATATTGCGGATCATGTCCACTACACATCAATAAATGCCGACAGCATACACTCTCTGCATTTATCATTGCACCAGTAGTCCTTGTGAACTGCTGGTGCAATACCGCCCACTGCAGATTCACGGCCAATAGGCAGCTAGCAGGGGGTGTCAATCAACCTGATCGTATTCGATCGGGTTGATTTCTGGCGATGTCTGTCCGCCGCCATAGAGCAGGTGAACAGGTCAGGAGCAGCGGTCTTTAGACCGCTGCTTCATAACTTGTGTTTCCGACAAGTCTGAAGGCTCGCCAGAAACACGGGGCAATCAAGCTCCATATGGAGCTTGCTAAATATACCCCATGGTTCCTTCTATTCTGATTTAACACTGCTGAAATTACACAGAAGCAAAGAAAACATTTTTAAGAACAATATTTTGAAAGGTACTAATTTACAATACAATAATAGTAAATATACTAGCTGAGTTTAAATAGTTCTGAACACCAGGACATAATGGCACAATACTAGAGAATGATATTTCTATACTGAATGAACAACAACCAAACACAATCTAATCATCAGCAATAATTCTGATCACATAACACTACATTAAACAACAACTCAAGAGATAAAGGCGTTTGTAAAAAAAATCGCAATGCAGTCTTTTTTCACTATAATAGGGTGATGAAACAATAATCACTTTGTATTATGAGTGTGGCACTTGCCAGAAACTACATCCGCTGCCAGTGAGCAATACAAAGTCCTTATTTGTTCACAATACGGACCCCCACTTCAGAGCAGAAATGAGGAGAAATTCATTAGCATATGATTTACAGCAAGAGAGAGACAGAAAAACAGGACATTTTCTTGCAGAACTCCACATTAGCATAATGAAAACTGCCAGAATACCAGTCAGCATTTGTTTTACATGCCATTAATGTTGTACTCAATTCCTTCTAACATGTAGAACACATAAAGATTAATTTTAGAAAATGAATCCATTTCCAATTGCAGTTTAATTTGAATATCTTCCCAAAGAAAATAGTAGAAAATGTTTCTTTCATCCTTAATTACCTAACTTTAACATTGAGGTTAAAAATGATAAAACTAACTTTTTATTGTTTTTATTGCAAGCAAAACAAGTTTAAAATTAACTATGCGACTGAAATATTTTAATTATTTTAATGCAAATGCATGAAAGCTGTCTTATGATCATTTGTTTAAAAGTAGGGGCAGAATATAAAAAAATACACTATTTAAACTAAAATTACAGTGCATGAGCTGGGAGGGTGAAAGGAAAGATAGGGACAGAACACAAAAGCAGATTAGCTACACAATTGTTAGGAAAGGAGAGACAAATTCGTAAAGCAGCCAATTTCATTGACAATTCAATTGCTATAGGCATGGGCGTCCGCAAAAGTTTCTTCAGGGGAGATGGGGCAATAAAGTGAAATATACCCAGACAATAAACACACACACACACACAATTATGATGGGGGCTTAGGTGACAGAGGATAACAGTAACCAGTGTAGGAGAACAGACAGGGGAAAAATATAGTTTTACATAGAGCATCTACTGACATAAAGTTATATATCAACATGGAATCAATATGTATAAAGATGTATACAGGGGGAATATACAATTGTCAAAAAAGAAGAATGGGGAAAAAAGGAAATAATAAAATAATAAGAATGACAAAAGTGTAGACATAGGGGCATATTTATCAAGGTCTGGAGGACCTGATCCGACACTGTGGATCAGGTCCGCCAGACCTCACTGAATACGGCGAGCAATACGCTCGCCGTATTCAGCATTGCACCAGAAGCTCACAAGAGCTGCTGGTGCCACGCCACCCCATGCAGACTCGCGGCCAATGGGCCGCCAGCAGGGTGGTGTCAATCAACCTGATTGTACTCGATCGGGTTGTGTTGTGGCGATGTGTGTCCATCTGCTCAGAGCAGGCGGACAGGTTATGGAGCAGCGGTCTTTGTGACCACTGCTTCATAACTGCTGTTTCTGGCGAGTCTGAAGAAACAGGGGCCATCAAGCTCCATACGTATTAGAAAATACATTGTCCCAATTATATAATGATTTCCTTAAATCGTTGAATTTTGCTTTATTGAAATTAAAAGTCTTAGTTAAGCCTTTAAAACACTGCATATGAAAGAGATTTCATGTTATGATCACTGTTACCCAAATGTTCTTTAACTTCTATGTTTGATATTATATCTGTATTGTTTGATAGCACTAAATCCAATATAGCTTTACTCCTAGTTGGCTCCTCTATTAATTGTGACAAGAAGTTATCCCTGAGAACATTTAAAAATCTATCCCCCTTAGCTGAATTACTAGTTTCATTGGCCCAGTTTATATCAGGGTAGTTAAAATCTCCCATAATTACAGCACTGTTATTAGCAGCCTTACCTATTTGGATAATTAGTTGAGTTTCCTCCGGGTCACTAATGTTGGGAGGCTTGTAGCATGTTCCTAGTAATATTTTTTTAGGATTTTCCCCCCCACTCTTTATTTCAACCCACAGGGTCTCTACATTGTCACTTGTATCATAAATATCTTCCGTTATTGTAGGTTTAAGGTTAGGTTTAATATACATGCAGATTCCTCCACCCTTTTTATTATTCCTGTCCCTCTTAAATAATGTATACCCCTCTAAGTTAACTGCCCAGTCATGTGAATCATCCCACCAAGTTTCATTTATACTGATAACATCATAGTCCTCTTCTGCAACTAAGAGCGTCCGGTCCCCCATTTTACCTGTCATGCTTCTTGCATTTGTTGTCATACATTTAATTTTCATGTGCTTTCTGCTGCTACTTGGTGTGCTTTCCTCTATACTTTCTAATGTGACATTTCTTAAGTCATCCCTTCCTTGAGAAATTAAGGGAGTGACATATTCACAGACTGATCTCTCTGTTCTATTTTGTTCTAATTGACCCTCCCCCCTTTGCCTAGTTTAAAAGGTTCTCTAAACGTGCTACCATCCTTTCCCCCAACACACCTGCACCCATGTCATTCAGGTGCAATCCATCCTTACTGTACAAATTGTACCCT
The DNA here is from genome assembly GCF_027579735.1 of Bombina bombina. Classification (NCBI taxonomy): domain Eukaryota; kingdom Metazoa; phylum Chordata; class Amphibia; order Anura; family Bombinatoridae; genus Bombina; species Bombina bombina. Next base: position 1,125,943,822 of record NC_069500.1, read on the forward strand.
AGTGAAAAATCAGCCCAGTGTTCTAAAAAGTAAAACCCCTCATTTTTATACCATGTTTTTAGCCATGAATTAACAGACCTTAGCTCCTTCTGCTTTACTGAGTTAACACACGGCACTGGTAATATCTCAGAAAATATTACTTTGGAGGTCCTTGCTTTAAGCTTGCTACCTAACTCCCTGAAGTCATTTTTTAGGACTCTCCATCTCCCATTGATTCCTTCATTAGTACCAATATGCACCATGACTGCAGGATCAGACCCACATCCCTCTAACAATCTATCAATATGCTCCACAATATGCCTAACACGAGCCCCTGGAAGACAGCAAACTGTTCTATGTAAAGGGTCTGGATGACAAATTATCTGAATCCTCCCCATTCCCACTGCTGGAACCATTAACAACCAGCTCAGTCCTATCCATTTCCCTTTCAAGTGTCTGAATTTCATGTAGTGTTGCAATTCGTTCCTCCAGATCCCCAATACGAGTTTCTAAAGAGACAATATGCTCACACTTGCCACAAACATATAATCCCAGAAGCGGCTGCTCCAGTGATGCAAACATGTGGCAAGCTGTACACTGAATGAGATTCTCACACATTCTTAATAAAAGGTTTAACTTAAAAGTATAAAATAAATATATTTCCCCTTGATTACCCCAAAACCTTGTTTGCCTAACTACCTTGGTTAGCTAACTATTATACTTAAACAGACAATGTTACAAAAATTGGAATGCTAGAAATAAAGTTATTTAGTTATTTCCTTAGTTATTTCCTTTTTTTGAAAAAAAAAATGCAACCCTTGCAAAGCAAATAATTTATAAATTAGCTTGGTTAGCTATTATACTTAAACAGACAATGTTACTTTAACAGAGAATCAATACAGCAAGCCTGAAAGAGCAAGCTCACAGAGTAAATGTGCTAAATGTATAGTCTTGCAAGGCCCACACAGGTGAAAATAACCCCACCCCTAATTACCCACACAGACAGAAAAAAAAAAATGGAATGCTAGAAATAAAGTTATTTAGTTATTTCCTTTTTTTGAAAAAAAAATGCAACCCTTGCAAAGCAAATAATTTATAAATTAGCTTGGTTAGCTATTATACTTAAACAGACAATGTTACTTTAACAGAGAATCAATACAGCAAGCCTGAAAGAGCAAGCTCACAGAGTAAATGTGCTAAATGTATAGCCTTGCAAGGCCCACACAGGTTAAAATAATCCCACCCCTAATTATCCACACAGACAGAAAAAAAAAATTGGAATGCTAGAAATAAAGTTATTTAGTTATTTCCTTTTTTTGGAAAAAAAATGCAACCCTTGCAAAGCAAATAATTTATTAATTAGCTTGGTTAGCTATTATACTTAAACATACAATGTTACTTTAACAGAGAATCAATACAGCAAGCCTGAAAGAGCAAGCTCACAGAGTAAATGTGCTAAATTTATAGCCTTGCAAGGCCCACACAGGTGAAAATAATCCCACCCCTAATTACCCACACAGACAGAAAAAAAATTGGAATGCTAGAAATAAAGTTATTTAGTTATTTCCTTTTTTTGGTTAGCTATTATACTTAACAGACAATGTTACTTTAACAGAGAATCAATACTGCATGAGATACATTATTTGTTGCTTCTGTTAAAAAGGTGGTGATAGTGGAAACCCCTACATAGCTCATAGCACACACACACTATAAATTCCAGAATGCTCTGTAACCCCCAGAATACTGTGCTTCTTCCTCTAAAATGGATTTACATTCAGTAGAATTAAAATGAAAAAAAAACTTTTAATTTTATTCCTGCAGTTTGTACTCTATGTGGGGAGGAGAATTGAGGGGGGGGGGTGCAGATGCCCCCTTTGCCAAACCTTGTGAATGCCCATGGCTATAGGAAACATAAAGAAATTACGTATTTGGTATGAGATTTTCATTAAAATTGAAAGTGCACTATTGTGTCCTCAAAAATAAATAAATAAACACTGTAATCATTAAAGGCACATAAAACCCCAAAATCCCATGATTCAGATAGAGAATACAATTTAAAACAACTTTCCAATTTACTTCTACTTTCTAATGTACTTCCTTCTCTTGGTATCCTTCATTGAAAAGTATATCTAGATAGACTCAGGAGCTTGGAGCCAGCTGCTGATTGGTGGCTGAACTGGTATGCCCATTTTCCCAGGAGTACAGTCCTGCTTCTTCAAAAAAAGATACCAAGAGAATGAAGCAAAATTTATAACAGAAGTAAATTGGAAAGATGTTTTAAAAATGTATGCTCTATCTGAATCATGAAAGAAAAATGTTGGGCTTCATGTCCCTTTAAGAGATTAAATGTTATTTCAGTTCACTAGTTAATATGAGACTTATATATACATCCAGTTTTCAGTCAGCTAGATTACGAGTTTTCAGCGCTATAGGGAAATTAACGACCGCCACAAAAGCGGTGTTATTTCACCTCCCTATAGCGCTGCTATTACAGGTTTTGAAAAAGCAGGCTTGTACGGGCGATATGGTGGCGTTGAGTTCCATACCGCACCGAAATCAAGCACTGCTTTGACGTGCTCGTGCACGATTTCCCCATAGACATCAATGGGGAGAGCCGGCAAAAAAGAAGCCTAACACCTGCGATCGCAGGAAACAAAAGCTCCGTAACGCAGACCCATTGATGTCTATAGGGAAAGAAAAAGTTATGTTTAAACCTAACACCCTAACATAAAAACCACGTCTAAACACCCCTATTCTGCCACCCCCGACATCGCTGCAACCTACATAATGTTATTAACCCCTAATCTGCCCCCCTTAACATCGCCGCCACTTAAATAAAACTATTAACCCCTAAGCTGCCGCTCCCGATATCGCTGCAATCTACATACAGTTATTAACCCCTAATCTGCTGCCCCTAACATCTTCGCCACCTAAATAAAAATATTAACCCCTAATCTGCCGCTCTTAACATCGTTGCCACCTACATCACAGTAATTAACGCCTAATCTGCTGACCCAATGTCGCTGCCACTATACTAAAGTTATTAACCCCTAAAACTCTGGCCTCCAACATCACTAAACCTAAATAAATATATTAACCTCTAAACCTAACGTAACCCTAACCCTAAGCATAACACTAAACCCTAACGTAACCCTAAGCCTAAGTCTAACCCGAACACCCCCAAATTTAAATATAATTAAAATAAATCTAAATAAACCTTACAATTATTAACTAAATAATACCTATTTAAAACTTAATACAAACTTACCTGTAAAATAAAACCTAAGCTAGCTACAATATAACTAATAGTTATAGTGTAGCTATCTTAGGTTTTATTTTTATTTCACAGGTAAGTTTGTATTTATTTTAACTTTATTTTAACTAGGTAGACTAGTTAGTAAATAGTTATTAACTATTTAATAACTACCTAGCTAAAATAAATAAAAAGTTACCTGTAAAATTAAACCTAACCTGCCTTACACTAAAAACTAACATAACAATAAAATAAAAATAGTTCAATTATTAAAATACAATTTTCTAAATTACAAACCTCCCCCACTAAATTACAAAAAATAAAAGACCCCCCAAAATAAAAAAAAACCTAGCCTACACTAAACTACCAATGGCCCTTAAAAGGGCATTTTGTGGGACATTGCCCCAAAGAAATCAGCTCTTTTACCTGTAAAAAAATACAAACACCCCCCAACAGTAAAACCCACCACCCAACCAACCAACCAACCCCCCAAATAAAAACCTTTCTAAATAAACCTAAGCTAACCATTGCCCTGAAAAGGGCATTTGGGTGGGCATTGCCCTTAAAAAGGCATTTAGCTCTTTTGCATTGCCCAAACCCTAAGATAAAAAAACACACCCAAAACACTAACTCCAGATGATCCACTTCCAGTTATCGAAGTCCGGACATCCATCCTCATCCAGCCAGCAAAGTCATCATCCAGGCGGCAAGAAGTCTTCATCCGGGTTGTCTCTTCCATCTTCATCCATCAGGCGAAGTCCTCATCCAGACGGAAAGAAGTCTTCATCCAGATGGCATCTTTTATCTTCATCTAGATGGCATCTTCTATCTTCATCTAGATGGCATCTTCTATCTTCATCCATCCGTCACGGATCGGGTCCATCTTAAAGACATCCAGCGTGGAGCATCCTCTTCTTATGATCGTCGCTGGAAAATGAAGTTTCCCTTTAAGTGACGTCATCCAAGATGGCGTCCCTTACATTCCTATTGGCTGAAAAATTTCTATCAGCCAATAGGAATTAAAGGGGAAAAAAGGGTTAGGGCTTTTCAGGGCAATAGTTAGCTTAGGTTTATTTAGATAGGTTTTTATTTCAGGGGGTTGGTTGGTTGAGTGGTGGGTTTTACTGTTGGGGGGTGTTTGTATTTTTTTTTACATGTAAAAGCGCTGATTTATTTGGGGCAATGCCCCACAAAAGGCCCTTTTAAGGGCCATTGGCAGTTTAGTGTAGGCTAGTTTTTTTATTATTATTATTATTATTATTTTTATTTATTTTTTATTTGGGGGGGGGGCTTTTTTATTTTGATAGGACTTTTAGATTAGGAATAATTTATTTTTATTTTTGATAATTTCGTTTTTTATTTTTTGTAATTTAGAAAATTATATTTTAATAATTTAATTAATTTTATTTTATTGTAATGTTAGTTTTTAGTGTAAGGCAAGTTGGGTTTTATTTTACAGGTAACTTTGTATTTATTTTAGCTAGGGAGTTATTAAATTGTTAATACCTATTTACTAACTAGTCTACCTAGTTAAAATAAATATAAACTTACCTGTGAAAAAAAATAAAACCTAAAATAGATACAATATAACTATTAGTAATATTGTAGCTAGTTTAGGTTTTATTTTACAGGTAAGTATGTATTTAGTTTTAAATAGTTATTATTTAGGTAATAATTGTAATATTTATTTAGATTTATTTTAATTATATTTAAGTTAGGGGGTGTTAGGGTTAGGGTTAGATTTAGGCTTAGGGTTACATAAGGGCTATGGTTAGGTTTAGGGGTTAATATATTTATGTAGAGTTAGTGATGTGGGAGGTCAGAGATTTAGGGGTTAATAATTTATTTAAGTATATTTCGTTGTGGGGGGCTTGCGGTTTAGTGGTTAATAGGTTTATTATAGAGGCGGTGTGGGCGGACGGCAAACTAGGGGTTAATAATCTTTAAATAGTGTTTGCAATGCGGGAGGGCGGCGGTTTAGGGGTCAATAGGTTTATTATAGTGTCAACGATGTCAGGGAGCTGCGAAATGGGGTTAATGGTTTTTTTTAGTGGCGGCGATGTCCGGAGTGGCAGATTAGGGGTTAATCATTTTATTTTAGTGTTTGCGATGTGGGAAGGCCTCGGTTTAGAGGTTAATAGGTAGTTTATGGGTGTTAGTGTACTTTTTAACACTTTAGTTATGAGTTTTATGCTACAGCTTTGTAACGTAAAACTCATACATCAACATCTCAACATCACTTTAGATGGCGGTACGGATCTTGTGGTTATAGAGTCTACTGCTCACTTTTTGGCCTCACAGGCAAACTCGTAATACCTGCGCTATGGAAGTCCCATTGAAAAATTACTTTTTTAAAAGTGCGTTACTGACGTTGCGTGACGGCCAAAAAGGTGTGAGGTACACCTATACCTACAAGACTTGTAATAGCGGTGTTAGGGTAAAAGCAGCGTTATGAAGCATAACAATGCTTTTTCACTCATAAAGTAAGACTCGTAATCTAGCTGATTGTGTTATAAAGAATATATTAATGATTACTAAAATGTTTGTGCTGACACATGCTTTTGTTTTTACTGTAATATGTATTGATGTGAAATAGACAGATGTACCTTCAAAATATCTTTCTATTGCTATTCATAGCACCATCAACTTCAGCTCAAGCTCATCCATTACTGTTGCACTCCCAGACCACCAAGGTTCCTGCTGCCCTGTACTTGCAAAGCCAAATCTTAATTGTCTAGCACTCTATGCTGAGCAAGGAGTTAAAGGAAGGAAAGAATGATCTATATATATATATATCACGTACAGTATATAAATACATGTAGGAAAATGGAGCACTCCCAAACCAGTAACACTGCATCCTTGAAATGTAGTTTTATTTTCAACTTTTGCCCCCACAAATGTTATGATTTAGAAATGCTGCAGGTTCTAGAATTTACGACTTTTGTATTAGGATGGTCTGGGCATTTCTGCTACTGACCATTACTTACCTATCTATGACCTCTGAAATCCACTTGTTTGAATGTCTTCAGCATTAATTGAAATTAAAGGAACATGAAAGCTAAATATTTTATTTCATGATTCAGATAGAGCATAGACTTTTAAATAGCTTACCAATTTACTTACAATTTTACATAATATGCTTTGTTCACTTGTTATCCTTTGTTGAAAAGCTTACATAGGTAGGCTCAGAAGCTGGGAACTAGCTGATGGTTGGTGGCTCAACATAAATGCCTCTTGTTGTTGGCTTACAGATGTGGTTCAGCTAGCTCCCAGAAGTAGATTGCTGCTCCTTTAATAAAAAATACTAACAGAATGAAGCAAAAATGATAATTGAAGTTAATTGGAAAGTTGTTTTTAAATGTATCCTCTGTCTGAATCATGAAAGACAAATATTGGGTTTCTTGTCCCTTTTATAGGGACACTCAAGTCAAAATTAAACTTTCATTGCTCAGATAGAGCATGCAATTTTAACCCCTTAATGACCACATCACTTTTCCATTTTCTGTCCGTTTGGGACCAAGGATGTTTTTACATTTTTGCGGTTTTTGTGTTTAGCTGTAATTTTCCTCTTACTCATTTACTGTACCCACACATATTATATACCATTTTTCTCGCCATTAAATGGACTTTATAAAGATACAATTATTTTCATTATATCTTATAATTTACTATAATTTTTATTTATAAAATATAAGGAAAAAATGAAAAAAAACCACACTTTTTCTAACTTTGACCCCCAAAATCTGTTACACATCTACAACCACCAAAAAACACCCATGCTAAATAGTTTCTAAATTTTGTCCTGAGTTTAGAAATACCCAATGTTTACAAGTTATAGGGCAATAAGTACAAGTAGCACTTTGCTATTTCCAAACCACTTTTTTTTCAAAATTAGTGCTAGTTACATTGGAACACTGATATCTGTCAGAAGTCCCTGAATATCCCTTGACATGTATATATTTTTTTTTAGAAGACATCCCAAAGTATTGATCTAGGCCCATTTTGGGCTGTCTTTTTGGGATGTCTTTTTTTAGAAGACATACCAAAGTATTGATCTAGGCCCATGCCACCATTTCACCGCCAAATGCGATCAAATGAAAAAAAATGTTCACTTTTTCACAAATGTTTTCACAAACTTTAGGTATCTTACTGAAATTATTTACAAACAACTTGTGCAATTATGGCACAAATGGTTGTAAATTCTTCTCTAGGATCCCCTTTGTTCAGAAATAGCAGACATATATGGCTTTGGCGTTGCTTTTTGGTAATTAGAAGGTTGCTAAATGCCACTGCGCACCACACGTGTATTATGCCCAGCAGTGAAGGGGTTAATTAGGGAGCATGTAGGGAGCTTCTAGGGTTAATTTTAGCTTTAGTGTAGTGCAGCAGACAACCCAAAGTATTGATCTAGGCCCATTTTGGTATATTGAGTCACCGGCTCCTACCGAGCATGTGCATGAATTCACAGAATAAACGTGTATGCATTTGTGATTGGCTGATGGCTGTCACATGGTAAATATATGCATTGGTGATTGGCTGATTGCTGTCACACGGTACAAGGGGAGGGGAAATAGACATAACTTTTAAAATTGTCAGAAAAAAAGGGTAAAAGGAAAGATTAACTAAATAGAATATTCAGTTGTAATAGTAGAGATTATTGTCACAAATAAGGAAGGATTAGATTCAGGGTAGAGACTAATTAAAGGAATAGAGAGAGAGAGAAAAAGGGGTCAGAGGCCTATTCAGAAGTAAATTATTAATTGTTGTGGAAACGTTTAGAAACCATGCATCCCAGACCCAAGTAAAAAGGAACACTTGATATTTTCATGTCAATGAGCATTAAAAAATACATATTGTAAGCTACTTAATATTTATATATTTTTTCCAATAACAAAATTGTGGTTAAGCACCTAAGATGTTCTGTTTGTTAACATTTTTTGTCAGATAACCTGTAAGCCCTTTGTAACTTTTTAGTGTGTTACGTCATTCAAAATGTCTTGTCGAAAATTAAAATACAATAGTTTAGAAAAGTTAGGGTCTCCATTTACTATGCAGCAGGTGTATAAGGATTCCAGCTAAAGAACCTGCGTTTGGATGAGCTGTCAGCTGATGTTCAGCATCTGCTGGCCAAATGTATTATAACACAAGCAAATGCTTGTGCGCCTCTGTCCTCTGCTCTAAGTTGCATGGGAGCAGGGCCTGTCAATCATCCTCAATGAACGATTTTAACTATAACTCCTCTGCAACTTCTGAGAAGGCAGAGAGGTTAAGTAGTAATGTTCTAACAGCTGCTAATGTTTAACTTGTAGTTTACAGGCTTGCATGATTCTGTATATATGTTCCTGTGACTAACTTTCTGATTTTAATCACAGTTATGGTCACATTACAAATTAAGTGCAATTGCTTTTTGTGCTTTTCTTTTTGCTAAGTAGTGTCTGATTTGTTATTACAGTGTGTCAATTATCTTGTTTTTTCATTGCATTTTTACTTGTGTGCTACATATGTAGCTCACCCAATACTTTCAATGGAAAGACCAAGCATTATGATCATTTCAAGTGTATTACAAGTAATTGCTTAAGTGTAGTGCAGGTATGCTATCCGAAATTATAATTTCTCTTTTAATGCTTTTACAAAATGTGCTATAAAATACTTTAACTTGGGGGGGGCGGAGCCGGGAGCTTCCAAGATGGTGGCGTAACTCCGAGCTCCGCTGATGGCATATCACTAATAACTGAAATTAAGGGGCCCAAGACAAACAATATCCCAGCTGACGGGCGCAATCTGCATATCGAGTAGCCTGCACCAGTACCGGAGCTTTTCAGGTGAAACCGCAACCGCTCTCTGCAGCAATCACGGAGGCTGGGGCTTAACAGGCTAGAACAACTCAGTAACATCTTATTTTAATACAACAGAGCAAATCACTCAGAGTGAAAATGCGATGTCAGGGACTGACCCCATGCACACAGAAGTATCTTTGGAAGCAGAACAGCTCATACAGGATTTAATACAGATTCCAGCAGATGTACTCTCATCCCTCCCATGTAAACAGGATATTGCAGACATTGTCCGGGCATGTGTGAGGGAAGAGTTAGCTGACTTAAAACAAAATGTCCACGCACTAGGATTTAGGGTGGGAGCATTGGAGGATGGTAATGATACCATGAGAGAGGAGTTTGACCAACTACAACTCAAATATGACGGCCAACAACACTCCATGGAAATGCTGTATGATAAAGTGGATGATTTAGAAAACAGGAGCCGCAGGAAAAACCTGCGCATCCGCAGTATCCCTGAATCTGTATTGCCAAAGGATCTACCTACTTACCTACCAGCCCTATTCCAACATTTGAAAGGGACTAACTCTTCAGAAATTATCCCTTGGGACAGGGCTCACAGAGCGCTGCGCCCAAAACCACCTGATTCAGCCCCTCCGAGGGACATCATTATTAAATTTAAAAACATTCGTGACAAGGAAGAAATATTGGGTCTCTCGTGGAAGAACCAGCCAATCAGATTCAGAGGCACAGTACTGCAGTTCTTTGCAAATCTTTCCCAGAGAACACTTCAACAAAGGAGATAATTTAGTCCCCTGACACAACTTTTTAGGCTTAAAAGGATCCCGTATCGATGGGGCTTCCCAACCCAACTTTTGGTTATACATGAAGACAGGAGACACACCTGCAGAGACGTCTTGGAGATAGGAGCCTTCTGCAAGATCCTAAATATAAAGACCCCCAGTTGCCACAGGGAGAAAGCGATCTACAACCCTCACAAGACATTGAATCCTCCAACAATACCCCACATAAATGGAAGCAAGTGAGCAACCAACAGAAAAGATCACTTCCATCTCAACAAACCCAGGATCCAAAGACTCAAAGGATAACACAACCTTGGTTCCTGAGACTGAGAACTGGACGCTGATTCCCGGAGACAATTTGGGCCTCCCAAACCACACTTGGAGCTACAGTGTGGTGCTGGTTAGTTAAACCATTTAAATTTATATAATTTGTATTGTTCTTTCTTACTCAGTTTACTATTTCAAGATAGATAATGTGCACTGATCTGCTGTATTTGAACTGCAGGGGTATTTGAACTGCAGGGTGGTGCTGGTCCGTTTAAATGTTTGAATATATACAATTGGTATTGTAATTCTTTACCCTGGTTACTATTCCCAGATAGATAGTGTGCACTGATCTGCTGTATTACTAATAACTTAAGCAAAGTTCGTATATGGGCCCCCGATATCATTGGCACTTAACTGTATTCAAATATGCTGCCATCATGTATTCCCCATTCCCCACGTGGTTGTGTCTGCCCACAATGCCACTACAGATCTTGAGGATCTGGTTCTGAAATGTTTGATTGTTTTTCATATACTAATGTTTATTGTTATGTTATGTTATATTCATGATTCCACATTCACTCCACATACAAGATTATTACAGAGATTTTGTAGTTTACATACTTATTATGAATTCAAAGGCTTGTACACTAACCTTAATTACACAAAATATTAAGGGTTTTAACTCTCCCAGTAAGCGTCACAAAGCAATGTCTGATTTGGCCAAGCGGGGGGGTGGATATCCTTTTTCTACAGGAAACCCATTTTAAAAAAAATAAAGAACCGGCATACTTCGGGTCCCAATATACTCAGCATTACCATAGTTCAGCGGATGTCAAGAAAAGGGGAGTTAGCATCCTTATTTGTAAAAATATAACAATTTATACTCCAAAAACTAGATAGAGATACGGATGGCAGATATGTGGGACTTTCAGGGCTACTGTTTGGTAGACAGGTAACTCTTTTAAACATATATGCCCCAAACTCCCAACATATCCCTTTCTTTAAATCACTTTTTCACAAATACCTAGATTTGTCACAGGGTGTAGTTTTTTTTAGGAAGTGACTTCAATTTCCCACTGGAACCAAAACTTGACACTTCTAACACAAAATCCATGACTTTTAGGAAAACCGCCAGTTTCCTTTGGAAAGCCCTTAAGGATAATAACTTATATGACATATGGAGATTTGTACACCCCACTAAAAGGGATTATACCTTCTTTTCAAATCCCAACCTTACCTATAGCAGAATAGATTACATTTTAACTAACCAGGAAGGTCTCTCACTAGTTACTACCTCTACTATTTTACCATGCTTCTGGTCAGACCACTCTATGGTGGAGGTAAGATTTAGATGGCCCGATACCCGACAAACTCCTTATATTTGGAGATTGGAAGATACCCTCCTAAATAACCCCCTAAATTTAGAAAAGATAACTAAATCCCTGACTGAATACTTTGAGAAGAATATACACTCTGTAGACACCAGCAATATTTTGTGGGAAGCTCACAAACGCACAATAAGGGGGAAATTCATTACATTAAAGTCTCACATTCGAAAAATAGCCAAACTACTTTATAATTCTCTCACCTCTAAATTGGCCCAAGCTGAATATGACCACAAACAAGACCCTTCCAACACTCAAATTCTAACAGATATTTAGACCCTCCGCACCCAGCTCAATGACTTTTTGTCAATTGAGCAACAGACATCCCACCTCCGCACCAAACAATTATTTTTTTGCGAAGGGCAGGCAAACCTTTAACTTGAGCCCTTAAACGGAAAAGACTGAAAGCTTACATACATAACCTCAAACTACCAGACAACACAAAGTTTCAGACAACACCTGAAATCTTACAACAATTCCATAATTATTACTCTACCTTATATAACATTAATACGCAAAAAAGAGGTAGATGTGGAAGATAGTAATTTGTCAGCATATATAGACACCTGTAAACTTCCTCAACTTACTGAGGATCAAATTGAAGATTTGAGCTCTCTGATAACACCTTCAGAGATTACTTTAGCTATAAAAAATTTGAACGCAGGGAAATGCCCTGGTCCTGATGGATTGACGTCCAGATATTATCAAGCTTTCCAACCAATTTTACTCCCACATATGCTGCATATGTTTAACCATGCAGAACATACTGCCTCTTTCCCTGAGTCCATGTTAGAGGCTCATATAATAGTTCTCCCCAAACCGGGGAAACCCCCGGACTGCAAATCTAACTTTACCTCCTATCTCACTCTTGAATGTAGATGTCAAGATTTATGTAAACATTCTAGCACATCGTCTGAATAAATTTCTCCCATCTTTGATTAATATAAATCAGGCTGGGTTCACCCCAGGCCGAGAGGCCCGAGATAATACCACTAAAATACCCACCCTGATAGACTATGCATTCACACACCACATCCCCATATTTGCGTCCATGGACGCGGAAAAGGCCTTTGATAGGCTACATTGGGCTTTTCTTAGACAGGCCCTTAAAAAATTTGGATTCCCAACCACATTCACCAACAAAATATTCGCTCTCTACAGTTACCCCAGTGCCAACATTATATTAAATAATGACATTTCCCCTTCACTCCCCATACGGAATGGTACGAGACAGGGGTTCCCGCTGTCAGTGCTACTATATGTACTAGCGATGGAGATTTTGGCCACCAGAGTTAGACAAAATACAAAAATCAAAGGCATTCGCATAGGCCCCCAAGAATATAAGATTACTTTATATGCAGACAACATATTCTTAACATTGTTAACCCCAAAATGCTCTGTCCAAACTTTTATGGATGAGCTCACACTTTATGGCTCATACTCTAACTTTAAAGTAAATGTCAACAAGTCAGAGTTCTTAAGTATTGGTCTCACACAGGCTGATATTAAAACCATAGTGGGGATCCACAAATTCAAATATCAAAAAACATCTACAAAATATTTAGGGATTCACTTAACTACAATACCGTACTCCCTGGTTACACTTAAATACTCCCCTTTAATTAAAAGTATACAGCAGGAATTACGCTCCTGGCAAAACAAAGTACTTTCTTAGATAGGCAGAATAAATGCGATCAAAATGTCCATATTACCAAAGATACTATACATACTCCAAGCACTTCCTATAAATATCCTGGCTCTACAATTACATATACTGGAAAACACTATCAACGCATTTATCTAGCAAAACAAAAGACAGTGAATAGCTAAGGCCACTATGTACCGTACAAAGGAAAATGGAGGGCTGGGTGTTCCATGCTTGCAATTTTATAGATGGGCGGTGTATCTCACATGCATAACCGATTGGTGTAAAAACTTCCAAAGTAAAGAATGGGTCTCTCTAGAACACACCCTAGCAGGTGTTCTACAGTTAGGTAGCCATTGCTGGCTCACTCCCCAGAATAGACAGCTCACCCAAAACACTTCTAAATTAACTCTGGAGACATACAAACTATGGGATAAATACTTTACGAAAATACCCTACATCTTTTCTACTACCTCACCACTGACCCCCCTGCTAAATAATCCGAGTTTACCATTGCAGCTTATTTCCCCTCCGAATACAGTTACAACTTTACCTAATGTAGTCTTGTGTTACGATGTACTGCAAAATAGGGTAATAAAACCAAGGCAAGACCTTCAAGATATCAAGGGGGGATATTCTACCACTGGTTCTGTTATCAACGACTCACACACTATATTAAGAGTCATAAAGAGAGGGAAAATATTCTTAGACCCCTTACACCCTGTGAAACCCTATGTTACAAGGATCTCCCTAGAAGAGGTTTATTATCTTTGACCTACAAACTACTACTGACGCACCATTCCAGGAAACTTCGCTCCTACATAAATAGGTGGGAAGAGGATTTACACCATCCCCTTCCACAGAAAGAGTGGTTACAGATATTCCAAAATATGAACAGATACACCTCCTCGGTATTAATACAAGAGATGGATGTTAAGCTTCAATGTAGATGGTACTTTACACCAGCCTGACTAGCTACAATATTTAAGAATACTTCATCAGAGTGTTGGAGGGAGTGTGGGAATCCGGGCACCTTTATACACATTTGGTAGCAATGTCCTAAAATTGACCCTTTTTGGACCAATATTATAGGGTAAATCAACAAACTCATTGAAATCAAAATGCCCTTAGACCCGTTGATAATATTGTTTAATAAATTCCCAAAGGTTAGATGTAAACTTAGACTCCAATTACTGTATATAATGATTAATAGTGCCAAAAGACTAATACCGCAACATTGGAAGCAAATAAATCCACCCACGGCAGAGAAATGGAGAGCTTTAGTATCCACTACAATACTGTTAGAAAAATATAATTTGGTTATCTCCAAAAGATTGGATGATTACCTGTCCATTTCCTTTTTGTGGGAGGAGTATAGGTCATTACTTACCCATTAGTATTACATTTTAATTGAATAGAGCCAATTTACTGCTGGAATGGTGGGGATTCTATCCTGGGAGTGTGCGTTTGTGAGAAGATATGTCAAAAGAGCATTTATTTTGAGTCATAGAATGTCTTGTGGAGATAAATAATGCTGTGTATTAACTGTTCCCAGAGATTATACATGAATGTGGAGTCTCTGATCCAAGTTTTCCCCTTCCCTTTATTTGTGTACAATGAGCATATTTGCTCTGTGAAGCAATTGACGGAATAATGTAATATCAATTATGTTGTATAAGTTTATCACTCAATAAAAAACATTATTTAAAAAAAAAATACTTTAACTTGCTATTGTGCTTTTTAATAGTTTTGAAAGTGCTATAGAAATTAAGGCCTAGATTTGGAGTTTGGCGGTAGATGGGCTGTTAACGCTCCGCGGGCTTTTTTCTGGCCGCAGCATAAAATTAACTCTGGTATCGAGAGTTCAAAAAAATGCTGCGTTAGGCTCCAAAAAAGGAGCGTAGAGCATTTTTACCGCAAATGCAACTCTCGATACCAGAGTTGCTTACGGACGCGGCCAGCCTCAAAAACGTGCTTGTGCACGATTCTCCCATAGGAAACAATGGGGCTGTTTGAGCTGAAAAAAAAACCTAACACCTGCAAAAAAGCAGCGTTCAGCTCCTAACGCAGCCCCATTGTTTCCTATGGGCAAACACTTCCTACGTCTGCACCTAACACCCTAACATGTACCCCGAGTCTAAACACCCCTAACCTTACACTTATTAACCCCTAATCTGCCGCCCCCGCTATCGCTGACCCCTGCATATTATTTTTAACCCCTAATCTTCCGCTCCGTACACCGCCGCAACCTACGTTATCCCTATGTACCCCTAATCTGCTGCCCCTAACACCGCCGACCCCTATATTATATTTATTAACCCCTAATCTGCCCCCCTCAACGTCGCCGACACCTGCCTACACTTATTAACCCCTAATCTGCCGAGCGGACCTGAGCGCTACTATAATAAAGTTATTAACCCCTAATCCGCCTCACTAACCCTATAATAAATAGTATTAACCCCTAATCTGCCCTCCCTAACATCGCCGACACCTAACTTCAATTATTAACCCCTAATCTGACGACCGGAGCTCATCGCTACTATAATAAATGGATTAACCCCTAAAGCTAAGTCTAACCCTAACACTAACACCCCCCCTAAGTTAAATATAATTTAAATCTAACGAAATTAATTAACTCTTATTAAATAAATTATTCCTATTTAAAGCTAAATACTTACCTGTAAAATAAACCCTAATATAGCTACAATATAAATTATAATTATATTATAGCTATTTTAGGATTAATATTTATTTTACAGGCAACTTTGTATTTATTTTAACCAGGTACAATAGCTATGAAATAGTTAAGAACTATTTAATAGTTACCTAGTTAAAATAATAACAAAATTACCTGTAAAATAAGTCCTAACCTAAGTTATAATTAAACCTAACACTACCCTATCAATAAATTAATTAAATAAAATACCTACAATTACCTACAATAAAACCTAACACTACACTATCAATAAATAAATTAAATACAATTTCTACAAATAACTACAATTACATAAACTAACTAAAGTACAAAAAATAAAAAAGAACTAAGTTACAAAAAATAAAAAAATATTTACAAACATAAGAAAAATATTACAACAATTTTAAACTAATTACACCTACTCTAAGCCCCCTAATAAAATAACAAAGACCCCCAAAATAAAAAATTCCCTACCCTATTCTAAATTAATAAATGTAAAAGCTCTTTTACCTTACCAGCCCTGAACAGGGCCCTTTGCGGGGCATGCCCCAAGAAAATCAGCTCTTTTGCCTGTAAAAAAAACATACAATACCCCCCCCAACATTACAACCCACCACCCACATACCCCTAATCTAACCCAAACCCCCCTTAAATAAACCTAACACTAAGCCCCTGAAGATCTTCCTACCTTGTCTTCACCATCCAGGTATCACCAATCCGTCCTGGCATCCGGTGCTGAAGAGGTCCAGAAGAGGATCCAAAGTCTTCCTCCTATCCGGCAAGAAGAGGACATCCGGACCGGCAAACACCTTCTCCAAGCGGCATCTTCGATCTTCTTCCATCCGGTGCGGAGCGGGTCCATCTTGAATCAGCCGACGCGGATCCATCCTCTTCTTTCTGTGTCTCCCGACGAATGACGGTTCCTTTAAGGGACGTCATCCAAGATGGCGTCCCTCGAATTCCGATTGGCTGATAGGATTCTATCAGCCAATCGGAATTAAGGTAGGAATATTCTGATTGGCTGATGGAATCAGCCAATCAGAATCAAGTTCAATCCGATTGGCTGATCCAATCAGCCAATCAGATTGAGCTCGCATTCTATTGGCTGATTTGAAAACGCTGGTTTTCACGGCTACCGCCGAACTCTAAATCTGGCCGAAAGTAAATTAGATATAATTGAGTATTAATAAAGGGGCAATAACTGATAAAAAGAAAACTAAAAAGTTGAGGTGTTGGGGAAGAGGTATGGGGAAAAAGGTATGTGACAAGTGGAGGGTGGGAAGGTAAAGGGTCAAGGGTGAGATATTTGTGAACTGTGCCTTAACTCTATGATTGTGAACCTAGTGCATATCTATGTGCGCTAAATCTAATTTATACAAGTAAACTATTATGGAAAGCATAGCAGAGAAATAAGCTAAAAATATAATCACTCGAGGAGAAATAGCATTCTATAACAGCTTAGTATACAGGCCAGAATGGATTTATTTTAGCACTCCCAAAAAAGAAATCTTACTGCATAATACCAAGTGCATCATAAACTCTTACAACTTACATTTGAGTACATGGTTGTTGTGGATAATACTAAAGTCACTTACATTTGAGTGACAAATGCAACTGTTATGGATAATGCTAAAGCCTTAGTAGCTCACCTTGTATTCTTGTATTTTTACTCTTATCTTGAAATTTGTTCCTTAATGTTTCACCTCCAAAATAGTTTTACCAGGTAACATACTCTGTGGAGCTTTGTTTGGTCTATAAAACTACAAAGTCATACCATTTTGGCTGCCCTTTACAGTTCTGTGGATAAATCTTGAATTATTAATTTAAACACAAATATATATATATATATATATATATATATATATATATATATATATATATATTTATATATATATATATATATATATAATTATATATAGGTATATATGTATAAAGATATATGTAGGAATATCTATTGAGATGTGAAAATATGTGAAATATTTACAGTACACACACAGTTAAATACTTTATTAAAGGGACAGTCTATTTTTTTCAGAATTTTTATTGGTTTAAAAGATAATCCCTTTATTACCCATTTCCCAGTTTTGCATAACTAACACATTTATAATAATATACTTTTAACCTCTGTGATTATCTTGTATCTAAGCCTCTGCAAACTGCCCCTTTTTTCAGTTCTTTTGACAGACTTGCAGTCTAGCCAATCAGTGCCTGCTCCCAGATAACTTCTCGTGCACGAGCACAGTGTTATCTATATGAAATACGTGAACTAACACCCTCTAGTGGTGAAAACCTGTTAAAATGCAATCTGAAAGAGGTGGGCTTCAAGGTCTAATAAATTAGCATATGAACCTCCTAAGTTAAGCTTTCAACTAAGAATACCAAGAGAACAAAGCAAAATTGGTGATAAAAGTAAATTGGAAAATTGTTTAAAATTACATGCTCTATCTGAATCATGAAAGTTTATTTTGGCCTAGACTGTCCCTTTAAATATGAATATTGCATAAATGTGATTTAAAATGTTTTCAGCTACTTAACTGCAAAGGGCTCTAATGCACTTATATATATGTCTAGATTTGTATACATATGTATTTATGTATCACATATATAGAAATATATATTTAATAATAAAAAGTACATTATTTTCTATGCAATGAACATTGGAATGTAAAATATGTGTTTTGCACATTACGTTCCTCAATTTAGATTTTAATGCAGTTGGGTTATTGCACATGAAAAAAGGATTCTGAAGGCGCATTATTGAAATATTACATATAAAACATTGAATACAAATTAATATAAATTATTAAAAATGAATAAACATGCTGTAAAATAGTCTAAATAATTTATAGAATATATCTAAATATTTTACAGTATGCAATATAATAATTCATATTCATTTTTATTAATATTTTATATATATAAAATTTCAATAATGCACCTTAAGAATCCTAAATTCTGATGTGCGCTAATCCGACCGAGTTGCAATCTAAATTGAGAAATGTGCAAAACACATATTTATTATTAAATATATATTTCTATATCTATCTGATACATAAATGCATTTGTGCACACATGTATACATATATATATATATATATATATATATATATAAAACACGGAAGGGGACTGCACTCTCAAGCTACACTAGGTACACATCCTATGACTGTGCAACATGCTCAGCCCTGGGTGCTCAATGGCACTCACAGGAAGCTGTGCTGTCACCAGAGTAACAGGCAGTTAACCCCAGACAGGTCTGGGTGCAAGCCCCATAGGGAAAATTACAAAACAAATTAATACAACACACAGAGAAAGTCCAGCCCTAACTTACAAGCTCTCAGCTAAGATAAAAAAAATGGAAGGGTTAGTTACCACATCTGGCCAAATGGGGCAAGCCCAGGTACCACATCAAGTTCCCTTCCAAAACCTGGGTCCCTAAACCAGCCAAACAATGCAAGTTCTTAAGCAAACAAACTGGGAACAAGTGAAGGGTGCACAGGCTTATGTTATCACCCTAGACATTTACAAAACACGGAAGGGGACTGCACTCTCAGAGTGGACTGGGTATACATCCCATGACTGTGCAACATGCTCAGCCCTGGGTTCTCAGTGGTACTCACAGGAAGCTGTGCTGTCCCCATAGTCACAGGCAGTAAGCCCCAAACAGGTCTGAGTGCAAGGCCCATAGGGAAAGTTACAAAACAAATTAATACAACACACAGAGAAAGTCCAGTACTCACTTACAAGCTCTCAGCAAAGATAAAAAGCAAAAATGGAAGGGTTAGTTACCGCATCTGGCCAAATGGGACAAGCCCAGGTACCACGTCAAGGTCCCTTCCAAACACTGGGTCCCTAAACCAGCCATACAATGCAAGCTCTCAATCAAACACACTGAGAAAAAGTGAAGAATGCACAGCCTTATGTAATCACCCTAGACATATACGAAACACAGAAGGGGACTGCACTCTCAGACTGAACTGGGTACACATCCCATGACCGTGCAAGATGCTCAGCCCTGGGTGCTCAATGGCACTCACAGGAAGCTGTGCTGTGCCCAGAGTCACAGGCAGTAAACCCCATAAAGGTCTGGGTTCAATACTCATAGGGAAAATTACAAAACAAATTAATACAACACACAGAGAAAGTCCAGCACTCACTTACAAGCTCTCAGCTAAGATAAAAAGCAAACATGGAAGGGTTATTTACTGCATCTGTCCAAATGGGACAAGCCCAGGTACCACGCCAAGGTCCCTTCCAAAACCTGGGTCCCTAAAACAGACTGCACTCTCAGACTGGACTGGGTACACATCCCATGATCCTGCAACATGCCCAGCTCTGGATGTTCAATGTCACTCACAGGAAGCTGTGCTGTCTCCAGAATCACAGGCAGTTAACCCCAGACAGGTCTGGATGCAATGCCCATAGTGAAAATGACAAAACAAATTAATACCACACACAGAGAAAGTCCAGCACTAACATACAAGCTCTCAGCTAAGATTTTCTTAGCTGAGAGCTTGCAAGTATATGCTGGACTTTCTCTCTGAAACGTTCCATTAAAGATTTTTTCTGTCTCAAAAAGACCTGAGAGTGCATCCGTTTATCCAGGAGTATATATATATATATATATATATATATATATATATATATATATATATATACTGTACATATACATATATCTTCAGACATGTATTTCTATGTATCTCTATGTTAAGCACTTTGCATGCCTTTTTTTCCCCTAACAACTGAGACCTCATATCTTTAAGCCCTTATAACTTTTTATTGCAAGTTTTTTAAAATAATTTTTATTGTGAGTGTAATGTTAAATGTATTTTTGTCAGTTTTTTGTGACACTTTGTATTCAAGTGCAACAGTTAACTAGAGCTCTGTGGTTGCGATAACCCACGCGCGTATAATGCAATTGCACTCGAGCGAACAAGATTACTTTCAACTTGTAATACACGTGCTACTTCAGATGTGTGCAAACACCCGTGATAAACCCCTTAACGATCATGTAGCGCTCCACTTGTAATCTGACCATAAATGTATAATATCTGTTCGATTTCTAAAACACTTTTGCAGAATAATATCCTTACAGAAGCACAAAGATATATACAGAACATTACAAAAATACAAATGCAGAGTATGCAATCCTCTTATCTTGTAATATTTTTTTGTTCTGTTCATAATATTTTCCATGAGTTGAAACTGTTCTAATCTATTTCAAACATCTCTCTAATTAAATGAATTCTCATTCTACTTGCTATAAAGTATGATTAGTGTCCTAATCCAGTCATATCTCTCTGCAGGTTTAACACCATATTTTAATGTGAAATCACTTCTCAACACATCTGCTGACAATTATTAATATCAAGAGAAAATCTGTCACATAGTTAAGATATCCCTTGATTCTTTGAGGCAGGCATTAAAGTCTTAGGCTAGGACTTTTATATAATAAAGGTGCCCTGTGTGATGACAGTGTGTAGTAAGTTCTCTGTACAATTTATGCTTTTGTTTTAATAGAAGAAAATATTTTTTATTGTTAAAAGGCATTTTTTTGTTTCCTAAAAAAAAGTAAAATAAAACTTTCTCAAAAATGTAAACAAATGAATTGGAGATCTGAAATTATGAAAACTAACTTGATTTATTTTTATTTAAGGTAATATCTGTAGAATATACTTCAACAAAAGCTAATATACAGCTAATTTTTGGCTTAATTGACACTGAACATTTGTAGTACCGTAATGGAAAATCTTTAATTATATGTAGTAAAACAACTTTGCAATGTATTCTTAAAATGTTGGGCTTTCCAATTCCTGTTAAAAGTGCAGGAATTAACAATTCTATTTTCCACAGTCTGGCTGCACCTTTATTTAGAGAAACCTATTTGGCCCAAGCAGAGAAGGAAACCTAGCTTGCAATATGGTGGCTACGTTGCTTTATGGAAACATTAAAAAAATATATATATTTTTTAAATATTAAAATAATTAATATATAATTTGTTTTTGATTAATATATAAAAACAATTTATTTTACTAAGTCAAAGCAAGCAGTTCTTGATAACTCCCTTGATATGCAATCTCTATTTCCCCACAAAAGCAGCGTTAATAATTGATAATGGTTGTCGATCACCCAAAGTGAAATGATACAGCTGTCCTCCAGACTGCTGCTTTCACCAACTGACCAGGCCACTTCTCCTTCTGCTGGTTCAGCATTTTGTCCTCCTCTGACAGTCTCCTCTCTTTGCATGTCACATCTGTCATTGTCTTGTAGATATGATAAATATCCCTTTAATAAAAAGTCATATTCAAATGTGTATCCAAATAAAATGTTTATTGTAGTTTTAAAGGGTATTTTTATGGTATTGAAAATAAACAGCATTTGTTACATGTAACATTAGAACCATTTTTGCAACATTCCTATTTTGCACATGTGCATCAACTCTTCTTCAGATACCTACATTAGCTTCCATAATGGCAGCACCCATGATTAGAGGGAGGTGCATGAAATGTATTTAGTGTCCCTTTATAAAACATTTAAATAATAAAAACATTACTTGCCAGTATCAATGACAAATGGAACTGCTAGCCAAAATTGCCTGCAACATAATATTTTTGATACCAGCTCCAAGGTGCTGCTTTCTTACAAATGCTATGTTAATGTACAGTGATGTAACCTTAGAAGCAGATATTTCTATGTAAACATCATGGGTAGCAACTTGAGATGTTTAAGAAACATCTTATAGGATGCTAGATTACAAGTGAAGTGTAATTTATAGTGCAGGGTGTCTTTTGTGCAACCTCACACAAAGAATAACACAGAATCTGTTAATGCAAGTGGCAGGTTAAATATTTTAACCAAAGCATCTTTGTGGCTGAATCATTTTTAGCACGCCCTATACTTTTAACAGTAGGGTCAGAGAGTGCTGTTAGCATACTTATTGTGCTTGTATTACAATTGGTAAGACTACTACAGTTTTTCACAGCTAGACAGTGCTAGTTCACGTATGCCATATATATATATAACATTGTGCTAACTTGTCAGCAATGATTGGCAAAAATGCAAGTCTGTCAAAAGAACTGAAATAAGGGGGCAGTCTGCAGAGGCTTAGATACAAGGTTTATCACAGAGGTAAAACGTATATTAATATAACTGTATTGGTTATGCAAAACAGGGGAATGGGTAATAAAGGGATTATAAATATTTTTAAACAATAAAAATTCTGGAGTTAACTGTCCCTTTAAGAATTACTCTTGAGTACAATCCAAAATACTGATGTATAATTTAGTGCCGTTTCAACCTGATTTATTTAGTATTAATAGTATAGCACAGAGTTTCTTGAAGAACTACACTAATTACACATCATCGACTGACAGCACTGTGATATCCGATATGAATTTTACTACTTACCACTATAGTTGTCAATTATGTGAAGAATTAGCACACTCATACTATCTGACATGGAGATTTTAGTCTGCCATAGCTATCGCATGGGCATTAAAAAGTTACTTTGGACTTGTACAAAAATAGAAGTGATGTTAATGCACAATGGTGCTAATATGTTTGCTCTCTTATTGAATTGTAGTTCAGAATGCTTACAATGATTGGTTTCGTGGTGCGCGTTAAATTTATATTGGGTAGTCATTGATTGATTAAAATATTGAGATCTTTTATTATGATTCAAATCAGTTAAATTTAGATTATCTATAACAGTGCTATGGAACTTCAATGGTGATTTTGATTCTGAGACAAATTCTGGAATATTTTGTCAGTGTTATTCTCTGAGCCAGTCTGTCACATTCTTGTTCAAGGTTTACATTGTTTTCAAGATCAGGTGCATTTTTATGGAAGTATTCTTACATTACATATGTGTCTTTCTAAAATAGGAACAGAACCTCTTTTTACTTGTGTATAGTGATCTTATGTGTTGACAATACCTTTTAAATTACTAGTATGGTAAAACTACAGATGTTTTCTTTCATAAAGGGGGTGAGAGCCCATGACTCATTACTCCTGGGAATTCTACTCCTGACCACTAGAAGGAGGCAAAGATTTAAAAAACTACAAGAGCATTTAAACCCTCCCACCTCACTGGAAATCCAGTCTTACCTTTGTCTCCACATGAGGAATGTGGAAAATTTAGATGCTCCAGATTCTCCATTGAGAGGGGTCAGCTGACCAATTGAAGGGCCATTTCCCCCTCTCAGAGAGCTACTGTTTGAGACAGAGGGGGATTTTAGTATTGGATTGTTACAGAATCACTCCCAGTGAGGAATTAGTCACAGGCCCTGCTACAGGTGTGGCAGAGACTTAGTCTCCTCCTGTTGGTTTGTCAGTATACTCTAAACTTGGATCCTCAGCTGTTTTTGCAAACAGCACTGGATGGACTTTACTGGGAACAGTTTTTCACTGCAGCTGGTAAGCTCAGTAGAGTGGGTGCTTTCAGGTAAGAGGATATTTCTCTTGCTCTCATATAGCCCACAGGCTATTAGCAGGTACACTCATCTTAAAGTAAATCATAGCTAGGGGACATCTTCTAATTTATTTTTTGTGTTCTGTTTGAGTTGAGGATTTGTGAAAACAATATGTTTGTTCTTTTCTTGTCCATTTGTATTCATTTTTCGGGGACAGTTTAGATTGTGGACTCTCACCACCATGAATTTTGTTAATGTATCAGATAAGGAAAAAATGTATTTTCATCCAAAATTTTCATTTTGTTAAAATTAACATAATTTATGCTTCCATGATAAATTCATTTATTTCATGGTGGTGAGAGTCCATGATAATTCACCCTGTGTGTTTTTTTGTGTTGGATATTTTTTTGGTAGCACATCTTTCTTCCCAGCACCTATTATTTTGTACTATTCTAATTATGCATACTATTTGACACATGCTGTGGAGAAATAGAAACAATAATAAAAAAAAACATTTTTTGAAAGATTTTTAAGACTCGAATGCTGGTATTTATTGATTTATTATTAGTTTGGAGTAAGGGACCAGACTCTATCCCGTACATGAGCATATTATTAGTAAGGTCCCTTCTGCAAGGTAGTGCGGTCACTTGCTGTTAATATTGATTATTATTATTGGTCTGTGATGTGCCCACCATTATTGGATCACTAGAATTGAGGGTTCTAAAATGTTTGCCTATTCAGATTTGGATGCCTCACGAATAGCCACATTATGTGTAGGAAATAGAGATTTTTTAAATACAGAATCTGACAATGAGGAACCCATGAGTTTAGAACAAATGATTAAACAAAAGATTGTATATGACCTTCACTCTGTCACTTTGGCTGAATATTTCAGACAGAAACGTATCCCAAAGGGCCTCAGAAGTCACCTACATCCTACATTATTTAGAGACAATACAGAGTATTGTGACAAATTTGAGGGCATATTAGATAAGTGTTCATATGATATC
Organism: Bombina bombina; assembly: GCF_027579735.1. NCBI lineage: Eukaryota > Metazoa > Chordata > Amphibia > Anura > Bombinatoridae > Bombina > Bombina bombina. Next base: position 1,125,969,041 of record NC_069500.1, read on the forward strand.
ATAATTCTAACGATTGAGTATATACAGAAGGAGCTACCTAGAATGCAAAAAGAAATTGACACAGTGGAATTGTCCATTAAAGAATTGAAAACAGAAACAGAATTCTTAAACTATAAATCCAAATTAGATAATGATTTAGCGACATTTAGAAAGAGTTTGGAAAGTAAAAAATATAAAAAATTTCAGAGAGACCTAGCAGTGTATAGGTGGCGGAATCCTGACTTTGTACCATTTAGAAGGATGAGAAGAGGTCCACAATTTAATAGCTTTCTAGGAGAATCATCATCAGATAGCGAATTTAGTGACTCCTCTGTCCCTTTTCCTATGAGAGAGCGTGGCACCAGAAACAGAAGAAGAGGCATAGGAAAGGTGGGAGGAAACATAGGAGACACCGCTTACCAGATATCAACGAGACAAAACAGGAGATGAAAGATAGTAGTCTTGTGGTGAATATCTCAGGTATTGAGATTGGGGATGATGCTTTGAGAGTACTGCAGAAGGGATTATCTTTTGTTCCCACTACTCTTCCTGATTTTTTTTACTATTGAATGTGATTTACAGAGATTTTTCAGAAATCTGTGACTGAAAAGTTTTTTGTGAATAAGGAAGAACCCAGTAGGGGAGAGATGACTGGTCCTCTCCAGTTTCACACTCAGAATATCAAACCAAAAAGCAATTGAAACCCCCTCATACTAATGCATCTATAGAAGCTTATATTACACTAGTTAAAAAGGACTTTGAGAAATTAAGAAAGAATTTTAAAACGAGGGTAAAATGTAATATGTTCCAAAAAGAAAGGAAATTAATAGTAGAAATTCAGAACCACAATGAGCTGATTCTGAAGCCTGCTGACAAGGGCGGGGCGCTTGTTATTATGAACAAAATCAAATATAAAGAGGAGGTGTTACTACAGCTGCATGATGTTGACAATTATGTAAAAGTCATTGGGGATCCTACCACAAGATTAAAAATTGAAATACAAAAGATTGTCAAGGATGCTATATCCTCTAATATTATTACTAAAAGACAAGCTAAATTTCTAATTAAAGAGAATCCAATCTTGCCAGTTTTTTATGTACTACCAAAGATACATAAGACACTGCATGATCATCTAGGATGCCCGATTGTAGCAGGCACTGAATCAATTTTTCAACCAATTGCTATATTTATTGATCAATTGATTAGACCCTTGCTGGGATACCTAGAGTCTTATTTACAGGATACAACAGACTTCCTATGTAAGATTGCATCTCAAGTGATTCTTCCCAACAGTTTTTTGGTTGCTATAGATATTGCAAGCCTCTATACCTCTATCCCTCATCACTTAGGCATCGCAAGTGTTTTCTATTTTTTGGACAAGGACAGACTATACTCCCCAAATGAAAGAAGATTCATTAAAGATCTCTTTGAGATCATTCTATATGAGAATTTCTTTTTATTTGAAGATACTTTTTATGTCCAGAGAAAGGGAACGGCAATGGACTCAAATGTAGCGCCCACTTATGCTAACTTGTTTGTTGGCAAATTTGATGTTGTGTTCAGGGATCAGGGGTATAGAGACTTTGTGAAAGGCTGGTATAGATATATAGACAATATTTTTTTCATTTTGGACAGGGGGCGAGGATGAATTGATACAATTCTTCACATGATTCTTTGAAATTCACTATAGAATTTAGTGCAAAACAGGTGAGCTTCCTAGATACTATGGTATCAATTGAAGGCAATAGATTGAGGAGTGATCTATATATGAAAGAAACAGATAGAAACAATACATTACTTACTCATTGATTAAGAATTTACCATTGGGTCAGCTGTTGAGAACAAAAAGAATTGTAGATGACCCTCTGATCTGTCAAAAAAGACTGGATGAGATGGCAAAGAAGTTTGTAGAAAGAGGCTATCCGACTGAAATCATAGTTAAAAATCTGAATAAGGTAGCAAATATTGAAAGGAAGAGTCTTCTAACAAAAAAATCTGTGAATCCAAAAAGATTCTCTGTACCCTTTGTATGCCACTATGGTCTTCATAGTAGAAATCTTAAAAAAATGATTTTAAAACATTGGCACCTTCTGAAGGAGGATACCAAAGTCAGTAGTCTATTTAATGACACTCCACTTTTTTTGCACAGGAGGAACAGGAATGTAAGAGATGAACTGATTCGAGCAGATTGGGGCCCCACAAGGAAACCCAGTGAAATAATGAAAAAAGGTTCCTTTGCTTTCATGAATTGTGCTTTGTGCCATTCTATGCAACAAGGAGATTATGTCACTCATCCACACTCAGGGAAGTGGATCCCCATTAAAGGCAGATTCTCCTGCACTTCCAAATTCATAATTTATGGGATTAAATGCCCATATGGTCTTGTGTATGTAGGAGAGACCACCCAGATGGTCAAGGATAGGATACTTCAACACAAGGTAGCAATAGGTAAAGATGATGAGGATGCCCCGGTGGCACATCATTTCACGAGAGCGTCACATAATAAAAGTCAGCTTAAGTTTCAGATAGTGGATGGGGTACCCCCTGTCAGGGTTTTTTTCCCTGTTGTTTGCTATGTGCTGCTGGCAGCCATTTTACTCACCTCTCTTCCTGACTATGGTGCATTGTGGGGGTTGCTGCTCATTTCCTACACTTCCTTTTATGGCCAGACTGGTGTGCATCATCCATGTGAGACAGGATGCAGTCTCAGAATTGTGATGTCATCAATTATTATTTAAAGGGCCTCTGTTCAGTATGCTTTGTGTTTGCGTTGTCTCAGACCTGTTTGTGAGAGTTCCTGTGTATTACCTGGCTGCCCGACATCCTTCCTGGTTCCTGATCCCTGGCTTGTTCCTGACTCTGCTGTTTTCCTTGTTTCTGATTCCTGGCACCCTGACATTACGCAAAGGCCATGAATCCTGATAGTGCTAATAATCCACCTTTACCTGTCATCATTTCCAGGATGGATGAACAGGATCACTGCTTGGATCATTTTGCACTAGCCCTGCAAACCCTGCTGACTCGCACTGCACATTTGGACCAAAGTGTCCCGCAAGTTATGGCTGCTCCTGTTTCCGCTGCTGTACCTATGCCTACCAGGAGCATGTCCAGTTCTGCACCTCTACCTCAGTGATATGGAGGCGATCCTATTCAGTGCAGAGGGTTTTTGAACCAAGTGGGCATTTAATTTGAGATGTTACCTCAGGCGTTTCCCTCTGACAGAGCTAAGGTGGGATTTCTCATCTTGTTACTCTCTGACACAGCTCTTGTCTGGGCTAATCCCTTGTGGGAGACTAATAAACCTGTGATTTTAAATTACCCTAAATTTGTGGCCTCCTTTCGAAGGGTATTTGATGTTCTGGCTCACTCCTCCTCTGCTGCTAAACGACTCATGTCCATTCAGCAAGGTACAAGATCTGTTGCTCAGTATGCTATTGAGTTCCGTACACTTGGCGCAGAGGTAGGTTGGAACAATGAAGCCCTTGTTGCCGCCTTCTTTCATGGGCTCTCTGATGCGATTAAAGACGAAGTTGCTGCGAGAGATTTACCAGAGGATCTCGAGGCATTGGTGTCTTTTTTGATCCTAATTGACATCAGACTCAGAGAGAGGCCCTCTTTCAAGGAGTGCCTGCGGAAGCTTCCTGTTCCATTGTCTACTACGTGTTCATTCCCACCCATGCCTCCCTCTCCTCCCATGCCTCCTGGTCCCGAGTCACCAGGTACTGCTGAGCCAATGCAATTGGGATTCATGCGTCTCTCCACGATGGAGAGGGCCTTTAGGAGGAGGGAGGGGCTCTGTCTCTATTGTGGGTTACAAGACCACCTTTTGAAGTCTTGTCCTACACAGCCAGAAAACGCTCACACCTAAGGTCCTGTCGGGGGCAGACCTTGGGTAGTTTATCCTCGTCCCTGGAACCGCTTAAGGAGAAACCTTTTGTTACGGTTGTCCTTTCCTGGATGGACTCTTCCATAGTCACTCAGGCTCTTGTTGACTCCGGTGCTGCGGGCTATTTCATTGACAGTGCTTTTGTATCAAAGCACTCCATTCCTGATTTGCCTCGGTCCATTCCACTTGCTATTGAGGCCATTGATGGCAGGCCCCTTCAGCTCGCACTCGTTACTCACGAAACTGCTCCATTGTCCATGGCTGTTGGAGCTCTACATTTTGAAACCCTTCAGTTCCAGGTGATAAACTCTCTGCATTTTCCTGTTGTTCTGGGTTATCCCTGGCTCCAAAAGCACAATCCCAGTCTCAACTGGCGCAGGTCCGAAATTTTGTTGTGGTCCCCGCAATGTATTTCCACTTGTCTTTGGAAACCAGTTAAAGTCTTGTGCACTTCTTCAGTATCTCAATTGCCAGAAGAGTACCAAGAGTTCCTAGACGTGTTTGACAAGGTGCGTGCCGGTACGTTGCCTCAACACCGGTCTTTACTAAACTGGATTTGAGAAGAGCGTACAATCTCATTAGGATTAAGGAGGGTCATGAATGGAAAACAGGCATTATGAGTATCTTGTAATGCCCTTTGGCCTATGTAATGCTCCTGCTGTTTTTCAGGAATTTATTAATGATGTCCTACGAGATATGTTGCAACAGTGTGTTGTGGTGTACTTAGACGACATCCTCATACACTCACCCACACTTGAGGCTCATTGTTCTGATGTTACACAGGTTCTTCAGAGACTACGTGAGAACGACCTGTTTTGTAAACTCGAGAAATGTGAGTTCCATCAGACTCAAGTAACCCTCCTAGGTTATGTTATCTCCGTTGCAGGGTTCTCCATGGATCCTGACAAGTTATCTGCTGTTCTGCAGTGGCCTCGCCCAGTTGGTCTTCGGTCTATTCAACGTTTTTTGGGGTTTGCCAAATACTATAGAAAGTTTATTAAAAACTTTTCTTCCTTGGTCAAACCTATCACAGACATGACCCGTAAAGAGAATGATCCACTCCATTGGTCACCTACTGCCATTAAGGCCTTTGATAGTCTTAAGACTGCCTTTGCTGCCGCTCCAGTTCTGGCTCATCCTAACCCTGTCCTGCCTTTCATTCTTGAGGTCGATGCATCTGAGACTGGAGTAGGTGCCCTCTTGTCTCAACGTCCTATGCCTGACGGTTCCTTGCATCTGTGTGGTTTCTTCTCTAAGAAATTGTCTCCAGCGGAGTGCAATTATGAAATTGGCGACAGGGAATTACTGGCCATAATTTTGGCACTCTAGGAATGGAGGCATCTTCTCGAGGGTACTAGCGTGCCAGTGCTCATTCTTACTGATCACAAGAATTTAACTTATCTATCTGAATCAAAACGTTTGTCGCTCTGACAGGCCAGATGGGTGCTATTTTTGTCTTGGTTTAATTATTTGGTCTCCTACCTGTCTGGTAGTAAGAATGTTAGGGCTGATGCCCTCTACCGACAATTTTCGCCTCTGTCCAAGGAGGAGTCTGTACCTACTCCTGTTATACCTCCTGACCATATTTTGGCTACCATACGTACTAATTTGACTTCTCCCTTGGGGGAGGAGATCCTGGCTGCACAAACCAATGCACCTCCTGAGAAACCTAGTGGTAAGTATTTTGTTCCTGAGAATCTTCAAACTAAACTTTTGCACACTTACCACTATCCTAAAGCCGCAGGTCACCCAGGCAAGAACCAAATGATTTGGTCTGTCACTCGACAATTCTGGTGGCCAGGTCTTCGTTCTGATATTGCTGCGTATGTTGCCTCCTGCTCAGTTTGTGCACAGAATAAGACTCCTCGATGTCTTCCTGTGGGTCTTCTTCAACCTATTGCTAATGGTGAGCATCCTTGGACACATCTTTCCATGGACTTCATTGTCGAGCTCCCTGTTTCCAATGGCAATACTGTTATCCTTATGGAAATTGACCGTTTTTCTAAAATGTCACATTGCATTCCCTTGATGAAGCTGCCTACCGCTCAGGAGCTTGCTTAGATTTTTGCCCGGGAGGTCTTCCGTTTACATGGGTTACCCAAGGAGATAGTGTCGGACCGGGGTAGCCAGTTAGTCTTCCGATTTTGGTGTTCCATTTGTGCTCAAATGGGGATCGAGCTTTCCTTCTCCTCGGCATATCACCCTCAATCCAATGGGACTGCGGAACGGTCTAATCAAGCTCTGGAACAGTTCCTCCATTGCTATGTCTCAGATCACCACAATAATTGGTCTGAACTGTTACCTTGGGCAGAGTTTGCTCATAATAGTGCTATTAATGCTTCCTCCAAGTTATCCCCTTTCATGGTGAATTATGGGTTTCAACCATCCTTATTGCCAAATTCATTCATGTCTCAGGGTATTCTGGCTTTGGAGGAGCATCTCCGGCAACTCCTTTCCACGTGGGTGCAGATTCAGGATTGCCTTCATCGTTCTATGCAGCGCCAAAAGTTCCAGGCTGATCGTAGGCGTCTGCCCGCACCTTCCTACCAGGTTGGTGAGACAGTTTGGCTGTCCTCCCGCAACTTGAACCTTCATGTGCCTTCCAATAAATTGGCTCCCCGTTATGTTGGTCCTTTTTGAATACTCTGATGGGTTAATCCTGTGGCCTACGCTCTTGACCTTCCTCCTGCTATGTGCATCTCCAATGTTTTTCATGTCTCCCTCTTGAAACCATTGGTTTGTAATTGGTTTACCACTGTGTTGCCTCGTCCCCGTCCTATCTTTGTTGACAACCATGAGAAGTATGAGGTCAGCAGCATTATTGACTCTCGTATGTCCAGGGGCTGTGTACAGTATTTGGTTCACTGGAGGGGCTACGGTCCAGAGGAGCGTTCTTGGATTCCCTCCTCTGTGCCTTCCATGCTTATTTCCCCAATAAGCCTTTTGCCCATTGAGGGGAGGGTACTGTCAGGGTTTTTTCACTGTTGTTTGCCATGTGCTGCTTGCAGCCATTTTACTCACCTCTCTTTCTGACTATGGTGCATTGTGGGGGATGCTGCTCATTTCCTACACTTCCTTTTATGGCCAGATTGGTGTGCATCATCCATGTGAGACAGGATGCAGTCTCAGAATTGTGATGTCATCACTTATTATTTAAAGGGCCTCTGTTCAGTATGCTTTGCCTTTGCATTGTCTCAGACCTGTTTGTGAGAGTTCCTGTGTATTACCTGGCTGCCTGACGTCCTTCCTGGTTCCTGATCCCTGGCTTGTTCCTGACTCTGCTGTTTTCCTTGTTTCTGATTCCTGGCACCCTGACACCCCCATTACGTTGTGGAGGAGATAGACAGAAATTATTATTTAGGAAGGAGGCACAATGGATTAGGAGATTAGACACTATGGTACCTAGGGATCTCAATAGAGATATATCTTGGGGAAACTTTATTTAAAGATTTTGTTAGAAAGATTCTAAAAAGATAGATTTTTACTAGGTATGAACATGTTGGCAGCATATGTGGGTATCTTCTAGATTGGATGTTGTTTCCAATATCGTGTTTTCTATCAACTCTGTATATATAGGACTAATTGGGAATTTCTCTCTGAGATCACAAGTGTGGAGATATTAGGGTCTATGATACATAATTGAGATATAAAGCTATGCTGTACTGTTGTTTTAAGAGATAGTCTTTTATAAATATAATCTGAATTAAAGAAATTAGTGATTTTTTTGCAAAGAAACATGTTGTGATAGAAATCTTCATCCCTTAGGTGTTCTCAGAGATTAGTTTTCCGTTAATAGTTTGATGCAAGAAGATAGACAAAACATACCTTTAGGACTCCCTATACAATGGCATAGAGTGATATGTCTATGCATAGTGTTCATTTTTGAATATCCAAATGTGATTGAGTGGAAGGTTGCAAATTAGCAAAATATATGCAGATTATAAATTTTTAGAGGCTTTTTTCATCTGATTAAAGTTATTTCCTCTTTTTAATTATGTGAAGAACCATAGCTCTAAAATTCATAACACATCATTGAGATATCTACATATGTGAACATTACATGTACTATCCCTTTAAAATTCAGTCATCATCTAATTTTATTTAGATTATTCTCTTTTTCTCTATAAAGCAGTATGTTGCTATTAGAGATATAAACATTAGGGCTGTATAGTTGTGGGTGACTCCATGGGGTATCCTGGGGGGGGTGTTGGGAAGATGCAGATATAGTTATTATACGATTTTCTTTTTCCAGGACTCAGTATGGGAAATATAATCTGAGAGTTAATGCAATGTTGATAATATACAACATCCTGAGAGTAAGAATATTTTCTCTATGCAGATCAACAGTTAGTTAGATGAACAAGTATGTTTATTGTGAAATATTCGTGGGCTTCATACAAATCTGCGATCAAATGTAAATTGTTAGTTCACTAATATGAATGTCACTTTAGAATGTTGTGTGATGTAACAGAGGTGTGTATGGAAGTATTCAATCTAAATTGAGCACTAGCTGTTCAAATAGCACCTTGTACTGACACACCTGCATATTCCTTGATAAAGGGCGGAGTCCTGAAACGCGCATCGGAATCACTAGATGCCATCACCTGTTATTATCCTGTGTTGGTTGAACTACAGATTCAAGCTGTTGCAGCGCTGCATGACAGTGAGGTATGAGACCAGAGGGGTCTGAAGTTTTCCATTTCCACACCGAAGAGGACAATGGTGATAAGTCTCACAGTGGCACTAGGTAGCAAGCGGACGAAGACTCAGGTAACACTGTTACATGTTGGATACTGTGTACAAATTGCTGGAATAAGTTCCACATGATACTTTTAAAGTTCTGAGCTACACCATGCATTAGGAGTGTGAACTCTCTATCAGGTCGAGGTATAGACCATTAAATTCAATTATACAATGCTGGTTATTATGTGCACTGTGAGTGAAGTTTAATGGTGTGAGGTTGGATCATTATTTGAGCAATGTTTTCCTCTGTCATAGCCGATTGAGATCGGATATTGTGGTCAACACACGGCAGTCTATTTTTGATGATTACACATATATGCAGCACATATGTGAAATGTGAAAATGTGAAAATATAACAACTATTGCAAGCTTGCAGTTATGAAGTAAAGAACTGGTATACAGATATACGGTTCCTTGTGAGTCACGCAAGTAGAGCCAATCAAGATAATCTACATTTACTGTCATAAAGACGATTCTATCATATGAGTTGCATTGCTTGCGCAAGTAGAGCCAATCAAGATAATCTACATGTATTGTCATAAAGACAATTCTATCATATGAGTTGCATTGCTTGGAAGGAATATTGATAATCCATACAGGATTCTTTTGTTAAGGCTGAGAGACTTATTTTGCTTTTGTTTTTTTTTTCCTTTTTTAAAAAAATGTTGGTGCAGGTGGTGCCGGTCATCACCCCTTGGGTTCGCCTTGGGGGTGTTAAGAAAATAGATATATATTTTTCTAGTTCAATTGAGCGGATTTGAATGGTGGTTGGGGTATGTGTGAATGAGAATGGATTAGCATTTGTACTCTTCTAATTATAGAATGCATACTATTTGACACATGCTGTGGAGAAATAGAAACAATAAAAAAAAAATTTGAAAGATTCTTAAGGCTCGAATGCTGGGATTTATTGATTTATATACATAATCGTATATATATATATATATATATATATATATATGGCATAGTGTAATATATACATATATAAGTGGCAATATTTCATTATTTGCCAAAAATACATAAGAGCTTGCATAATCCACCTGGATGCCCAATAGTGACTGGGATTGGTTGTTTGATTGAACCACTGTCAGAAATTATTGATGCCTATCTTCAACAATTAGTTGTAAATTTGAGGAGTTATATACTAGTGATGTGATCAGACGAATTGAAACATTAAAGTGTAAGGAAGTGTTTTCATTTATATGCGTAGATGTTGTCTTCCTATATACATCAATTCCCCATGACAAAGGAATAAAAGCTGTTGATTTTTTTTTTTGAATAATCACTAAACACAGTAAAGGGGTGAGGGAGTTTATCCTAAGGTCCATTGCTTTTCTTTTGACACACAATTATTTTTATGTTTGAAGGGGATTATTACCTCCAAAGGCACGGAACAGATATGGGAGCAAATATTTGCTCCCTCATATGCCAACCTGTATTTGGGTTGGTGGGAGCTTTACCGTGTCTTTGTGGATGCTAACCCCTTCAGAGAGAATATTCTTTATTTCGGTCACTATATTGACCACTTATTATTTGTATGGAGAGGAACTGAGGCAGAGATTCCTTCATTGTTGGGATATCTGCATGATAATGATTTGAATTTGAAATTCACCTTTACACACAGTAAAGAGTGTATTTCCTATTTGGACATCAATTTGATTTCTAATAACATTAAACACTATATAGAAGTAGAATTGTACTGTAAAGAAATAGCGGGCAATACTATCTTGAATGCTAAATCTTGTCATCCCAGGCATACAGTGAATGTTATTCCGATTAGTCAGTACATGAGAGTAAAGCACAACTGTACTGACCCTATTAAATATGAATATCATGCTAATGAATTAACTGATAGATTCATTGAAAGAGGATACAAGAAAGAAAATATTGAGCATGTTAAAAGACAAGTAGATGCCTTAGATCCGGTTTCCTTATTTAACCCGAAGAGAAAGTTAAATTCAAAAGAAAGGAAACCCAAATTTATCGCTACATATAGTAATGAATATCACAAGATTTCTAACATTATACGTACTTCATTACCTATTTTGGAAACAGATGATAAACTTAGAGAAATAATTAATAAGGGTTGTAATTTTGTATCTAGGAAGGTAAAGACATTGGGTAACTTACTTTCACCTTCCATGTTACCTGGATGTAAATAAGAAAATTGGCTATCATTAAAGCCAGGTTTTTTCAAATGCAATAGCAGTAGCTGTAAATCCTGCTCATATGCCATATTTGGTTCCGAATTCACATCCCAGGTGATTGGAAAAGTATATCAAATAAGATAATATTCAACATGTAATACTTGTTATGTAATATATCTTATGACATGTAGGGGGTGCTATAAGCAGTATGTAGGTTTAACTACCAGACCCCTTAAAGTGACATGAAACTCAAAAATGTTATTTTGTGATTCAGATAGAGAATACAATTTTTAACAACTTTCCAATTTACTTCTATTATTTAATTTGATTCCTTCTTTTGTTATCCTTTGTTGAAAGGTTTATCTAGGACAGCTCAGGAGCAGCAAAGAACCTAGGTTCTAGCTGCTGATTGGTGGCTGCATATATATACATATTGTCATTGTCTCACCCATGTGTTCAGTTAGAAACCAGAAGTGCATTGCTGTTCCTTCAACAAAGGATACCAAGAGAACAAAACAAATGAGATAATATAAGTAAATTGGAAAGTTGTTTAAAATCACATGTTCTATCTGAATCATGAAATAAAATATTTGTGTTTCATGTCCCTTTAAGGATCGTTTTCTGTAGCATTTTAGAGCAATTGAGGATCCTGAGTCAACAACCCAGATATCATTACATTTTAAAAGGGAACATCATTCATATAGTTCTCTTTTGACATTCCAGTGTATCCAAGTGGTTCCCAGACACCCTAGAGGGGGAAATAGGGAGAAAGTCTTAAGACAGCGTGAGGTCTTTTGGATATTCCAATTAGACAAAAGAGTGCCAAAAAGTCTAAATTCAGAATGGGATGTCAAATTATATCTGTCATGTGACTTTTTGTTTATATTAAAAATAGTAGGAGTCACTGTATATAATTAAAGGGATAGGCAAGTCAAAATTAAACTCGCAAGAATCAGAAAGAGCATGTAATTGTAAGACACTTTTAAATTCAAGTCTATTTTTAAATGTGCTTTATTCTCTTGGTATCCCTTGTTGAAAAAGAATATGTACATATCCTGCACTAGTGGGAGCTAGCTGCTGATTGGTGCCTGCACACATTTTTCTCTTGTGATTGGCTAACTAGATGTGCTCAGCTAGCTGCCAGTAGTGCAATGCTGTTTCTTCAGCAAATTATAACAAGATAGTGAAGCAAATTTGATAATAGAAGTAAATTGGAAAGTTGTTTAAAATCGTAGTTTCTATCCACATTTTGAAAGAAAATGTTGGGAGAGAGAGAAAATATGTATATGGATTAATAAGAACAATATCTAGAATTATAATATTGCTTTATTTCAAAACATTCTGAACTACCTATAAAAAAAATCAATACACATATTGTAGGTTCCATATCAAAAATAGAATTTCTGTGGATTATTCCATTTTAGAAAAAAGATTTATGAAAAAATATAGCCTATTTACATTATTCATGGTTCTGATTCATCTTTCCAAGTATATAAGAAATGTAGCAATATTTGCAAAAGGTCAACCAAATTGGATAGAATAGAAAATGAGAACCGAACTGCAAAGTATTATGACCGAAAAAAATATGAAAAGTAGAAAAAAAGCAAAAACAAACTAACAATCAAACAAAACAAAAAAAAAATAAACCTGAGAAGTAATATGTTACAGCCTTGGATTGTGAGGAAGGCATTATTATCAGTAATGATCGGGAAATGCAAAGATGCTAAGTTATTTTCTTTTATACACACAAGAGAGGAACACATAGGAGAAATAGTACAATAAAATATAGCTTCCAGTTCCTTACCACTGACTTACTTAAAGGGAGACTGAACCCAAATTCTTTCTTTCCTGATTCACATAGAGCATGCAAGCAACTTTCTAATTGACTCCTATTATGTACTTTTCTTCATTCTCTTTCTATATTTATTTGAAAAAGAAGGCATCTAAGCTAAGAAGCTAGCAATTTTGGGGTTCAGAACCATAGACAGCACTTGTTTATTGGCGCTGTCCAATCAGCAAGGACAACCCAGGTTGTTCACCAAAAAGGTGCCGGCATCTAAACTGACATTCTTGCTTTTCAAATAAACATACTAAGAGAATAAAGAAAAATTGATAAAAGGAGTAAATTAGAAAGTTGCTTAAAATTGCATGCTCTATCTGAATCACAAAAGAAAATTTGTGGGTTCAGTGTCCCTTTAACACTAGATATTATGGATATTATGGAATACTCTACATTTAAGGGTTATTTGGAAAATTAGATCAGTCCCCATTATTAGGCCCAGATATACCAAAGACTGTGCGAACAGGGACACACATCTTTGCCCCTGTCCGCCTGGTATCAATTCACGTGGGAAGCAATACGCTACCTGAATTTATCATTGAACACTATGGCTAGTGTAAAATACCGCCCCTGCTTGTGCATAGCCAATCGTGCACAAGCAGGGTCTGTCAATATCCCCAGTCAGAAAACTCTGGTGGTATTGAGATACACCACATAACAGGTGGCAAAGTGGGTTAAGAACCAATGGTCTTTTAACTGCTGCTTCTTAACTCTTTGCTCCGAAACTGCCATCGCAGCTTTATAATTGGAGCCCTTAATCATATATATCATGGTGCAAAATGACCGATATGAAGCTAATGTTGTGATAGTGGTAAAAAGATAGGGAACAAGTAGTTGCAGTAAATAGATCGTAGTTAAATTACACAATGAGGTCTAGATTACAAGTGGAGGGTGAAAATGGTAGTACTGTGGTGCACTAACATTGTGAAAGCACAATTCTATGGGGTGCACTACAAATTGTATATATAATATATATCTTAAGCATAGTACAGGCACTTATTGGATTTTATATCAATAAAAATTAACCCTATATTGAGCTTGTTTCTTTAATGTGTATTGCAATAGTGGTATGTGGCACTTATACGATCCTCACATATTGGTTCATATATAGGGGCATATGTTGAATATGGCGAGCATATTGCTCGCCATATTCAGCGAGGTCTGTCGGACCTGATCCGCACTGTCGGATCAGGTCCGACAGAACTTAATAACTAGAGGCCATAGTATCACACAGATACTATGAAAATAACCCTATACCTGGTTTGACGTATACCGGCTGTTTTATGCCATATTCTGTTCTGTAAGTGTGGATGATATTGCAATGGTGATGGATTTATCTGTTGCATTAATTTGGTTCATGTGCAATTTTGTGATATACAAAATTAATATGTTCAGTAGTGGATCCATCAAGTTTATTTTGTCTCTCATGGTTATTATGTTATTCATTTTTTCTTTATTTTTAAAATCATTGGGTATTGAATGGCAAAATAAGTACACCCAAGTTAGAAGATTTGTTATTATGTTGCATATATTTAAATGATCACAGTTAAGAGTCTTCAAATACTGTATTTATATTTGACACAAGATAATGTCTAATTACATTGATTAGTCTTTAATCACTGTGTGGCTATATAAATGTTTTGTGTACAAGAGTTACCATAATAGTTAGGAGGTCTTGCACTAGGGACAATAGTCCCGCTGTGTAAAATACAAACCTTTAATTTGTTTTGTCCCACTAAAACATAGTTATTTTAAAATTATAATTAGTCTAAACAGAGATGTTTGTTTCATGGTCAATGCTGAAAAAAGTAAAAATTGACAGTTAAAGGGATGGGAAATCAAAATTAAACTTGCATGATTTAGATAAAGCATGTAATCGTAAGACACTTTAAAATTAATTTCTATTTTCAAATGTGTTCTCTTGGCATTCCTTGATGAAAAAGAATATGCACATATCTTACACTAGTTGGAGCCAGCTGCTAATTGGCGCCTGTACACATTTGTTTCTTGTGATTGCTAACTAGATATGTTCAGCTAGCTGCCAGTAGTGCAATGCTATATATTCAGCAAAGAATAACAAGATAATAAAGCAAATTTCATAATAGAAGTAAATTGGAAAGTTGTGTAAAATTGTATGTTCTATCTAAATTATGAAAGAAAAAATTGAGGTTTCCTGTCTTTATAGTAAATATATATTTTTTTAGCTGAAACCACAATTGCAGACATTATTTCTCTGTAACACATATCTAGAGTATATTCATGGATGATAGCCATTTCTGTTTTAAAATGCATGACTCTTGCTTGTATAAATGACTTGAAGAACACAAGTAATGTTTTTCTTATAAATAACAGAAGCATGGACCTTGCACAGATATTTGGTGAGAAAAAAACCCACTGGTGCAAGGGTTGGTTTATATTCTACTTTTAGCTTTCTCCTAATGGAAATTTGAAAATGTGAAACTTAAAATGCACTTGACTCCAATATGCTGAGTGAGACTACAATATTATTGCTGCACCACACCCTGAAGCTGTTTTTTTAAAATAGACATGAGATTGTACACACTTTAAGAGAGAAATGAAACAAGGAGGTACCCTCTTTTTTCTTATTTGAGTGAGAACTTAGGCATTAAAATATGTTTTGCTATTGACTATCTCTAGTGTTTGGAAAATATATACATCTTTACTATAATTGCATTTGTAATTAGTGATGTCGCGAACCTAAAAATTTCGGTTTCGCGAACGGCGGACTCAAACTTCCGGTATTGTTCGCGAACCTGCAAACCGCCATTGACTTCAATAGGCAGGCGAACTTTAAAACCTACAAGGACTCTATCTGGCCACAATAGTGATGGAAAAGTTGTTTCAAGGGTACTAACACCTGGCCTGTGGCATGCTGGAGGGGGATCCCTGGCAAAACTCCCATGTAAAATTACATAGTTTATGCAGAGTCTGCTTTTAACCCATAAAGGGCCTAAATCAACTAAGATTCCCAAATTGTTTGCAATAACGTGCTTTAAAACATCAGTTATGATGTCGTATCTATCAGGTAGTGTAAGGGTTACGGCCGCATCACAGTGACAGAGCAAACTCCAAGTGCTACGCATTAAGAAAAATCAAAATCATTTTATGTTTAATTAGTAACAATACTGTGACAACAATTATGATTGGTGTAAATAGTTAACAAGACGGCCTGGCACACAGGCTGGCAGCCAGGAGGTAAATGCAATTCAAGGACACTAGGAGACTGAGTACTGACAGTCAAAACAGTGATGATTGACAATTCTTGCAATACTGTTCAAAGAAATATGATTGCTGGGAATAATTGGCTAGGTGGGCCTTGCACACAGGCTGCAAGGCAGGAGGAAAGTGCAATTCAATGGCACGAGCAAACTGAGAATTCAGATAAACAATTACCAAAAATTTTAATTCTGAAGAATACTGTGACAACAAGTATGATTGGTATAAATATTTTGAAAGTCGGCCTGGCA
Source organism: Bombina bombina (assembly GCF_027579735.1). NCBI lineage: Eukaryota > Metazoa > Chordata > Amphibia > Anura > Bombinatoridae > Bombina > Bombina bombina. Next base: position 1,125,985,124 of record NC_069500.1, read on the forward strand.
CACAGGCTGGCAGGCAGGAGGAAAATGCAATTCAAGGGCACTAGGAGACTGAATATTTGCAGTCCAAAAAAATTATAATTTTTAATTTTTTATATACTGTTACAAGAATTATGATTGGTGCCACTAATTGGCTAGTTGAGCCTGGAAAAAAGGCTGGCAGGCAGGAGGAAAGTGCAATTCTATGGCACGAGCAAACTGAGGATTCAGAACAACAATTACCAAAAATTTTAATTTTTAATTATTAAAAATACTGTGACAACAAATATGATTGGTGTAAATATTTTGAAAGTCAGCCTGGCACACAGGCTGGCAGGCAGGAGAAAAGTGCAATTCAGTGGCACGAGCAATAGGAGGATTACGAACAACAATCTTTTTTTAATTTTTTTTTAATTTTTATTAGTAACAATACTGTGACAACTATTATGATTGGTGTAAATAGTTGGCAAGACGGCCTGGCACACAGGCTGGCAGGCAGGAGGTAAATGCAATTCAAGGACACTAGGAGACTGAATACTGACAGTCAAAACAGTGATGATTGAGAATTTTTGCAATACTGTTAAAAGAAATATGATTGCTGGCAATAATTGGTTAGGTGGGCCTGGCACACAGGCTGCAAGGCAGGAGGAAAGTGCAATTCAATGGCACGAGCAAACTGAGGATTCAGAACAACAATTACCAAAACATTTTAATTTTTAATTATTAAAAATACTGTGACAACAAATATGATTGGTGTAAATATTTTGAAAGTCGGCCTGGCACACAGGCTGGCAGGCAGGAGGAAAATGCAATTCAATGGCACTAGGAGATTTTTAAATTTTTAGATACTGTTACAAGAATTATGATTGGTGCCACTAATTGGCTAGTTGGGCCTGGAAAACACGCTGGCAGGCAGGAGGAAAGTGCAATTCAATGGCACAAGCAAACTAATGAATCACAAGCGATCAATTTGGAATTTTAAAGATTAACAATACTTTTACAACAACTAGAATTGGTGGCACTAATTAGCTAGTTTGTGACTGGCACACAGACTGGCAGGCAGGAGGAAACTGCAATTCAATGGCACTAGTAGACTGAATATTTGCACTCCAAACAATTATGAATTTTAATTTTTTTGATACTGTTACAAGAATTATGATTGGTGCCACTAATTGGCTAGTTGGGCCTGGCACACAGGCTGGCAGATATGAGTCGTGGATGGTAGGTAGGGCAGCAATTTAACACAGTATGCTGTGTAAGTGACAAAAACACAGGCCTGATAGAAAATTAAGTTAGATTACACTAGCAAAATATTTAAAAATTTTAGATTTTAATATTAAAATAATGTTAAGAAGTGCAATGCACATATGAGTGGTCGCACTGGCTGGCTGCTACGTAGGGCAGCAATTAACAACAGTATGCTGTGTAAGTCAGATAGACAGTTAGACACAGGCCTGATAGAAAATAAAAATAGATTACACTAGCATAATGATTTAAATACTTTTTTTTGGCAATTTAAAGAAAAAGGTTAAGCACATACATATGAGTCGTGGCTGATAGCCTTGGAAGGGCGGCTATTAAAAACAGTAGGATCTGTAAGTCAGATAAACACACACGCCTGATAGAAAATACTATTAGATTACACTAGAAAAATGATTTAAATTATTTTTATGGGGGGGAATTAAAAAAAGGTTAAACACATATGAGTCGTGGCTCTGTATGTCAGCAAAACACACAGGCCTGATAGGAAATTATATTAGATTAGACTATCAAAAAAATTTAAACTTTTTTTTTTATAATTAAATTAAGGTGAAGAAGATATGAGTGGTGGCTGCCTGGCACAGACCAATTAACCAAAAGACTGAAAAAAATGAGGTATATTAATGCTGTTGAGCCTGACAGACACAGGCCTGATAGAAAATGTAATTAGATTACACTAGCAAAATATTTTTTTATTTTTTTTTAAATTGAAAATAATGTTATAAACGGATATTAACACTGGTGGCTGGCACAGAGCAATGAACCAGTGTATATGCTGTGTGACACAGGCCTGATAGAAAATGAAAAAAAATTACACTAGCAAAATAATTAAAATTTTTGGTTAGTTAAATTTAAACTAATGTTGTTAGGGAGATATCAGTGGTGGCAGTAATCACAGCATATGTGGTGAGCCTTAAACACACCGGCTGAAAGCCAGGCAAATGCTAATAAAAAAATTTCGAGAAAAAAAAAATGGCACGAAATATAGCCCTAAAAAGGGCTTTTTGGGGTGCTGTCCTTGCAGCAGAGATGAGTGGAGTCCTTCTGGACTGTAGTGGGCACTAAATACACTAGCCTAGCTATGTTTTTCCTATTAATGTCAGGAGCAAAAACACAACACGTCCTCTCATTAAGAAAGCAAGGTCGTTATGAGTCTAAAATGTCGGATTCCGAGTAGCTGGGAGGGTCTGTGAGGGAGTGTCTGATGTTGATTGGCTTTAATGTGTCAGACGGCTCTGACATACAGGGTCAAAGTTTCCTCAATGATGACACATAGGGGCGGATCAAACATCGCCATGTGTTCGCCCGCAGACGCGAACGCGAATAAGCTATGTTCGCTGGGAAACATTCGCGGGTGAACAGTTCGGGACATCACTATTTGTAATGCGTCCGTCGCCATTGGCAGTTGCGCACACATCCTCAAATGAATGTTGGCAGCGTGAGGCAGCCTACAGAATGTTGGCTGTGTGTGCAGCCAAAACAATTTACCTGGATCCACTTTCACCACCCTGCCATTTTCGGAATCCACCGGGATGCAGCGAAGGCAAATGAAGCATTACAAAAATATAAAATAACCGACTGCAATAAGTATTAAAAAAAAACCTAACCGTCCGCAATAAGTAGTATAAACAAACTAACCGTCCGCAATAAGTAGTAAAAAAAACCTAACCGCCAGCAATAACTTTTTTTTTAAAAAAAACAAAACGAACCGCCCATAAAATCTATTAAGAAAAAAATAAACTAACCTCTCACACGAAGTTTTAAGGAAAAAAAAAACAATAACATTATTAACCCCTAAATCTGCCAACCACAACATTGCAAACTACCTAATACGTCTATTAACCCCTAATCTGCCAACCCCCCACCATGCATTAAACCTAATTAACCTGTTAATTTCTAATCTGCCAACCCTCACAACGCAAAAAAACTAATTTAATGACTAATCCCCCTAACCTAACACCCCTAAATTAACCCCTTAATTACATTTAAAAAATACTACATTACAGTTAAAATAAAAAAAATAAAAAATTACATTACATTAATCTAAAATTACAGAAAATAATAAACAACACTATCCAAAAAAATAATTAAACCTAATCCCTATGAAAATAAAAAAGCCCCCCCAAAATAAAAACACCCACATCTAAGAATAAACTACCAATAGCCTTTAAAAAGGCTTTTTGTGGGGCATTGCCCTAAAGAAATCAACTCTTTTACATTAAAAATAAACAAAGTCCCCCCTAACAGTAAAACCCCCCACCCAACAAACCCCCAAAATAAAAAAAAAATAACATTAATAAACCTAAACTACCCATTGCCCCTAAAAGGGCATTCATATTTGCATTTAGCTCTTTTTGAAATTGCCCAATGAACCCTAATCTAAAAAAAAAAAAAAACTAACACTATAAGCCCCAAATAGGTACTCACAGTTTCAGAAGTCCGGCGGAGAAGGTCTTCCTCCAGGAGGGTCCGTCATCTTCATCCACAGCAAAGGCATCGCGGAGCAGAGTGGGGAGTTTGTTGGGTGGGGGGTTTTACTGTTAGGGGGAATTTGTTTATTTTCAATGTAAAAGAGCTGATTTCTTTAGGGCAATGCCCTATAATAAGCCCTTTTAAGGGCTATTGGTAGTTTAGTATTAGATTAGGGGGTGTTTTTATTTTGGTGTGGAATTTTTATTTTTATAGGAGTATTAGTTTAGGTTTAATTTTATTATTTTGGATAGCTTTGTTTTTTTTTTTCTGTATTTTTACTTTTTTATTTTTTGTAGCTTGGGGGTTGCATTTTTAACACATAGACTGCCATCTGAGCAGGCTTATCAACTAGTAATACTATAAAAAGAATCCTTAATTTATTTGTAGCAGGAATTTTCTATATATAAACCCTATAACTACATGATCTGTAAACTGCTTTGTAAGCCTTAGTCATTTCAGTTGAGCTCTAATACAAGAAAAAACTATGAATTTCATCATACAATGTGGTTATTTAATGTCCTGAATTATCAAGACTCTTGATAAATCATTTAGCAGCTTCACATATAATAATAAAGCATTACCCATAGTAGGAAAAACTTTGTGTACCCCCAACAAACTAGATACAATGCACATTTTTTTCTACTTAAAGGGACAGTCTACACCAACATTTTTATTGTTTCAAAAGATAGATAATCCATTTATTACCCATTCCAAAGTTTTGCATAACCAACAGTTATAATAATACACTTTTTACCTCTGTGATTATCTTGTCTCTAACCCTCTACAGACTGCCCCCTTATTTTAGTTTGTTTGACAGAATTGCATTTTAACCAATCAGTGCTTACTCCTAGGTAACTCCACGTGCGTTAGAACAGTGTTATCTATATGATTCCCATGAACTAACACCCTCTAGTTTTGAAAAACTGTCAAAATGCATTCAGCTTAAAGGCGACCTTAAAGGTCTAAGACAGTAGCATATGAACCTCCTAGGTTTAGCTTTCAACTAAGAATACCAAGAGAACAAAGCAAAATTGGTGATAAAAGTAAATTGGAAAGATGTTTAAAATTACATGCCCAATCAGTATTTACTCTTAGGAAACTCCACGTGCGTGAGCACAGTGTTATCTATATGACTCCAATGAACTAACACCCTTTAGTGGTGAAAAACGTTCAAAATACATTCAGCTTAGAGGCGGCCTTCAAGGTCTAAGAAATTAGCATATGAACCTCTTAGGTTTAGCTTTCAACTAAGAATACCAAGAGAACAAAGCAAAATTGGTGCTAAAAGTACATTTTAAAGATGTTTAAAATTACATGCCCTATCTGAATCATGAAAGTTTATTTTAGACTAGACTGTCCTTTTAAACCAAGCACACAAAATGAACGCCACGAGTTAACAATATTTCCATCTCATCTCTAATGAATTATTATCATTTTTATTATTGATAATGATATTAATAATTATAATAACAACAATATAACAAATATTAGGGATGTGCAAAAATTCAGAACTCAGCAATTGTTAGAAAAACAGATATTTGTGTGCTGCAATTTTACTCTAATAAATCTGTTACCCAAATATGTTGAATGCAGCAGACTATGGCTAATTTTTGCATTTACACATCTCTTATTCTTTTAATTTTTTTTTATTTAGTAACCAAGAAATAATTAACATTATGATTTTGAAAAAAAAAAAGAGAATAATAAAAAAGATAGCAGTATACAGGCGCGATTGCAACACTACAAAAGACAGTATATCATACTAATTAACAAATATCATTAATGCAGACACTATAGGCCCCAAATAGGTACTCACAGTTTCAGAAGTCCGGCGGAGAAAGTCTTCTTCCAGGAGGGTCCGTCATCTTCATCCACAGCAAAGGCATCGCGGAGCAGAGTGGGCGGTTTGGTGGGTTGGGGGTTTTACTGTTAGGGGGAATTTGTTTATTTTTAATGTAAAAGAGCTGATTTATTTAGGGCAATGCCCTATAATAAGCCCTTTTAAGGGCTATTGGTAGTTTAGTATTAGATTAGGGGGTGTTTTTATTTTGGTGTGGAATTTTTATTTTTATAGGAGTATTAGTTTAGGTTTAATTTTATTATTTTGGATAGCTTTGTTTTTTTTTGTATTTTTACTTTTTTATTTTTTGTAGCTTGGGGGTTGCATTTTTAACACATAGACTGCCATCTGAGCAGGCTTATCAACTAGTAATACTATAAAAAGAATCCTTAATTTATTTGTAGCAGGAATTTTCTATATATAAACCCTATAACTACATGATCTGTAAACTGCTTTGTAAGCCTTAGTCATTTCAGTTGAGCTCTAATACAAGAAAAAACTATGAATTTCATCATACAATGTGGTTATTTAATGTCCTGAATTATCAAGACTCTTGATAAATCATTTAGCAGCTTCACATATAATAATAAAGCATTACCCATAGTAGGAAAAACTTTGTGTACCCCCAACAAACTAGATACAATGCACATTTTTTTCTACTTAAAGGGACAGTCTACACCAACATTTTTATTGTTTCAAAAGATAGATAATCCATTTATTACCCATTCCAAAGTTTTGCATAACCAACAGTTATAATAATACACTTTTTACCTCTGTGATTATCTTGTCTCTAACCCTCTACAGACTGCCCCCTTATTTTAGTTTGTTTGACAGAATTGCATTTTAACCAATCAGTGCTTACTCCTAGGTAACTCCATGTGCGTTAGCACAGTGTTATCTATATGACTCCCATGAACTAACACCCTCTAGTTTTGAAAAACTGTCAAAATGCATTCAGCTTAAAGGCGACCTTAAAGGTCTAAGACAGTAGCATATGAACCTCCTAGGTTTAGCTTTCAACTAAGAATACCAAGAGAACAAAGCAAAATTGGTGATAAAAGTAAATTGGAAAGATGTTTAAAATTACATGCCCAATCAGTATTTACTCTTAGGTAACTCCACGTGCGTGAGCACAGTGTTCTCTATATGACTCCAATGAACTAACACCCTCTAGTGGTGAAAAACTTTCAAAATACATTCAGCTTAGAGGCGGCCTTCAAGGTCTAAGAAATTAGCATATGAACCTCTTAGGTTTAGCTTTCAACTAAGAATACCAAGAGAACAAAGCAAAATTGGTGCTAAAAGTAAATTTTAAAGATGTTTAAAATTACATGCCCTATCTGAATCATGAAAGTTTATTTTAGACTAGACTGTCCTTTTAAACCAAGCACACAAAATGAACGCCACGAGTTAACAATATTTCCATCTCATCTCTAATGAATTATTATCATTTTTATTATTGATAATGATATTAATAATTATAATAACAACAATATAACAAATAATAGGGATGTGCAAAAATTCAGAACTCAGCAATTGTTAGAAAAACAGATATTTGTGTGCTGCAATTTTACTCTAATAAATCTGTTACCCAAATATGTTGAATGCAGCAGACTATGGCTAATTTTTGCATTTACACATCTCTTATTCTTTTAATTTTTTTTATTTAGTAGCCAAGAAATAATTAACATTATGATTTTGCAAAAAAAAAAAAAGAGAATAATAAAAAAGATAGCAGTATACAGGTGCGATTGCAACACTACAAAAGACAGTATATCATACTAATTAACAAATATCATTAATGCAGACTTTGGTATCGCAATCTGCTAAATCTTATGATCAGCTTGAAACAGTAAAAATGACTAACTTTTCCCCTTTAAACATTACAAGTTCTGTATTGGCATTTTTCCTCTAACTAAAACCTAATACAAGACCAAAACACATAAAATAGTATACCCAACGTCCAGGACAAACAAAAACAAACAAACTAAAACAAAAAAGGGGGAAATCCCCCCCCTACTCACATCTGATATATCCTCTCAAATATATTGCCACTCTCCTCTTAGATTAGCTTCTAATATGAAAAGAGAGTTCTTAAAGGGTTGAAGGACCAGTTTTTGGGTTTCCTGTTCTAATGTCTTGATGAATATCCCCCACTTATTAACAAAAGACTTGATATTATTATCTATCTGTATCTGTACTGAGGCCTGTTCTGAGAACATTTGATATAATATCCATTTTTAAATTCAGAATGTTTAGGTTCTTTATTGGACTGCCAGTGTTTTAATATGAGTTTCCTACCAATCAAAACTGCCGTGTTTATAAATAAATAGTTTGGAACTGCTTCCTCCAGTCAGCAAGAAAAATACTGCATATTTATCTACGTGAAAATATTGTTCCAAAATGTTAGTGGCCCAAAATGAAATTTTCCCCCAAAATCTTTGTATTACTGGGCATGACCAGAGGAGGTGGATCATATCTGCTGCGTAATATTTACATTTATTACATACTGTTTTCCTACTAAATGTATCCCAGCGGGCATGCCATCCAGGTGTGTAATAACATTGGAAGAGGATCTTCACCTGTTGTTCCCTAAAGTATTCTCCTCTCATCGCTTTTGCCACCCTGGTCCCTGAATTCTTCATTAGATCTAGTTCAACTTGGTTTCTACAGAATTGGTGCCATTTTAGTTCCAAATACCTCATGTTACTTTGTTCTTGTATCGCTAATAAAGTTTGATATGAGTATGATATGGAGAATTTCCCTGCCTGGAAGATACTAATTATCAGACAGAGTATATCATTATCCCACTCTATTGCCTTTATTTTCTTACACTGTTCAGCATAGTGTCGTAATTGCATATAGGAGAAGAAGAGATAGTTTGGCATATTAAACTCTGATTTACTGTCATCAAAGGTTTTAATAGAGTTGTCTTCTCTTTTAAAAAGCTGCGAAATATAATTTATCCCCAAAATCTGACCATGCTTTGAATCTAGCAGAGTCAAACCCTCCTCAAATTCAGGGTTACCTCTGATCGTTAAAAGGGTGACCCTCTATAATTTGTCCCTATCTTAAGACAGAATTTGCGCCACGCCCGTATTGGTTGATCTATAATTAACATCTCTTTAATTTCTCTGGGGATTAATTTTGGGGGCATATGTGTCAAAGCTTTAAGAGTATAAGGGGCTACTAAAGCTCCTTCTATCTCAGGAAAAGAGAAATTACCCTTATCCGAATACCAGTCCCAGACAAACTTTAGATTAGATGCTAAGTTATATAATTAAAAATCTGGTACAGCCATACCTACAGCCTCTTTCCTTGCAAACAGTCGCTTAAGCGCTATCCGTGGCTTTTTATTTCCCCAAATAAATTGTGTTATCAGTTTGTTCATTAGCACTTGATCTTTCCTCAATAATAATAATGGTAAAGCCTGGAATAAATAGATACATTTTGTCAGGGAGACCATTTTGATTAAATGAATTCGGCCTGAAAGTGATAGGGGCAGTTTCCTCCACCTCTCTAAATCTTCCTTAAATGATGAGATAGCTGGTGCAAAATTTAAGCTGTATCATCTCTTTGAGTTGGATGAAAATGTTATCCCTAGATATGTAATATGGTCTTTAGCCTCCTTAAATGGAATTGTTTGTGAGTTTTTAAATTTAATAAGCCACATAAGTTCAGATTTTTCTTTGTTAATTGCAAAGCCGGTAAAGGCTTGGAAGGAGTCTAAGGCCTCTATATTTATGGGTAGATTATACTTAAGGTTTTGAACAAAAATAAGAAGATCGTCAGCATAGATAGCCTGATTAATTCTATGTCATTCAATATCAATCAATGCCAATTTTTGCCTGAAGAATATTGCTAGGGGCTCTAGGGCCAAATTAAAAAGAAGAGGGGATAATGGTCATCCTTGTCTTATCCCTCGCAAAAAGAATACATTTCTCTGACATTAGAAAATTAACACTTAAGATCGCCCCTGGGTTTGAGTAGAGCAAAGCAATGGTCTGTGAAAATTTGCCGTAAGTACCAAAATTGGTAATAGTCGTAAACATATGATCCCATATTAAAGTGTCAAACGCTTTTTGTGTATCTATCGAAATAACCGCGGCGTCTTCTGTTATCTCTACTCCCCTTTCCTTCTTTTATTCACAATAGTTGATCGCTGTCTCTAATTTCCTAAGATTTTTAATGAGTGTCCTTCCTTTAATAAATACAGTTTGGTCTGGGCGGATCAGTGTACCTATCACTGTTTGAAGTCGATTCGCTAATATATGAGTGAACATTTTGTAATCAACGTTTAACAGCGAGATAGGCCTATATGAGTCCATTGATTCTCTATTTTTACCTTGTTTATAAATTAATATTATTCTAGATTTCATAAAGTAATTTAAAGGTGTTTTATTTTCCTGGAAAAAATAATTAAAAACCTTATAAAGTGTAGGGGTGATCTCATTGGCGAGAATTTTATAAAGTTCACCTGGGAAGTCATCCGGTCCTGGAGCTTTATTTAACTTCAATTTGGTTATAGAATTTTTAATTTCCTCTTCCGTTATTGGGAGATTTAAAGAATCGAGATCCTCTTTAGATATTTGAGGGAGTTTAACCCTATTCCAAAACAAATCTTTCTTTTGCTGGTCTATAGGTTGGTCCTGATATAACCGTTTAAAATATTGCGAGAATTCCTCTAAAATATCTTGGGGAAGTGTACATGTTTTGTATTTAGTTTTAATTATAGATATGATACTATTCGCTTTCCGTGTGTTTATGTTTACCAATCTGGCCAAAAATTTTCCTATTTTATTTCCAAATTGCATATGATTACTATTTCTCTTTTAGAATATGCCTACTATCTCTTTGTTTTTTAGCTTCTAAGTATTCTCGCCAATTACTTTCGCTGTTATCAATAGCATATTTTTGATACTTATTTATAATTTGTTTAGTGAGTTGGATCCAATAGGAGTCATTTTTCCTTTTTACTTTTGTTACATACGCAAGGATCTCACCTCTTATTACCACTTTAAAAGCTTGCCAAATAGTTTCTATATTTGATACTGAACCTTTATTCCTGTTATAATAAACACTCCATTTATCTATCAAAAATCTTTGAAATTTTAAATCTTTATATAAATAAGTTGGGAAAATATAGTCTGTTATTCAGCGGTTTTGCTTCATAATTAGCATGGAGAGCATATTTGGGGCATGGTCTGAAATAGTAATTGGCATAATTTCTGCTTTTTTGTTAAAGAGAAAAGTTTATCACTAATTAAAAACATATCAATTCATGATAGAGATTTATGCGCTTTGGATAAGCAAGTAAATTCTTTGCTGTCTGGATAAATATTCCTCCAACTGTCCAATAAACCTAAATTAAAGCAAAATTTCTTAAAAATTTTGGTGTCTTTACACCCTAATAGAGCCTCTTTCCCCTTTCGGTTCCTATCTAGAGCTCTAGAAGCTACCAGATTCAGATCACCTCCCAAGATTATATTTTGATTATAGTCCAAAAGTTTAGCTTGTAAGAGCTCCCAGAATGAGTTTTCTTTGTGTTCGGGCCATAAACATTACATTATACTATTCTTTTTTAACCTAAATCTAACTCAAGTATAATATATCTCCCTTGTTTGTCAATTTCCCGTTTCAAAATTTTCTAAAGACTATAGCTACTCCTCTCTTCCGCTGTAAACCTGCAGAATATATTACTTCATCTACCCAGCCCCATTTAAGTTTTTGACTTTCCAGCTCATTTAAATGAGTCTCTTGCAATAGACCAATATCTATTTTAAGATTATTTAGATGTTGTAATATTGCTTTTCTTTTAACTGGGGAAGTGAACCCTCCTACATTCCATGATCCAAATCTACATGCCTCCACCATTATTAGTCTTTATTTTCCTATAACTAGCATATAGATAGTAACAAAATAGGGGGGGGGGAAGAAAAGGGTGCCCGACACATAATACAAAACATGGCCTTCCTTATTCTCACCCCAAATGTCATAGCATTTATGATTATATTTATTAACAACCCCTAATAATACCATTCATTTCCTAATATACCTGCCTATAGTGATAATCTCAAATCCACCACCTGAGCACCTTATCTTTGCTCAATACTTAAGAAATTTTCTAGATCCTGAGGATTCTCAAAAATCCTGAACCCTTCCTTGGTCTGGATACTGATTCTGGCTGGATATAGAAGCCTGACTACCCTCCGTTCCTGAATCAGACATGAGCATATTGGGGCACAGAGCTTCCTCTTATTTGAGGTCTCATATGCAAAATCTTGAAAAATTAGTATTTTCTTACTTTGAAAAAACACTTCTTTCTGTGCTCTAAATGCTTGTAGGATCTTAACTTTTTCTTGAAAATTTAAGTATTTATTAATAATTGGTCTTGGTCTGTTTTTATCATCATCTTGATTCCTTAGAGTGCCTATCCTATGTGCTCTCTCTACTGTGAAAGTGTAGTTTGACTCAGTAATATTTAATAAAGAGGGTAGTTGGATTGATGCGAACTGTATTAACTCCTTTTGAGATATTGCTTCGGAAACTCCAATCACTCTTACATTGTTCCTCATTGACCTGTTCTCTAGATCCTCAACCTTCTCAGTTAAAAATTTAACTTGTTTCTGAATATATACTAAGTCTTTATATTTCAACAGAAAAAATCTAAATTAGGCGTGTATATACAGATATATGGCGGTCAACAAAGATAGTCTTCCTTGTAGAAAACAAAAGTCCCATCCAGTTTATATCATTAAAATGTAACTTTTATTAAATTATATTGTAAAAAACAAAATTGTACAGACCTGGATAGAGTTCTAATAGTTGTACTTTGTACTATAGTAAATACCTCCGACTCACACTGTTGCGTTACTAGACGCGTTTCGACAAAGCTTTCTCAATAGTGACTTATAGAGAAAGCTAAACCGGCAACCTTTTAACACCCCTCTGATCACATGACGACCATTTACAAAAAACGGAAGCCTCGTTTCAATTAATATTTTAGCCAATAGTAAGAAAACAATGTTATTGCTCAATTGTTGCTAGGTAGATTTTCTATCAACATAGTTGAATTTTTTCCAATATCTATCGCAACATTGTGTCTACAATTCTATTCACAAAATATACAACAGAATAGTATATAGAATAGTTAACATATATAAGAGCAAAACTATCCGCTTTTCTATTAGTGATTTTAAAAACTATAGATACAATATACAATTTAAAATAAGATAAATAGAGAGGATGTGGAATAGTGAGAGTCAATGAACAAAAGGCAAAAACACTTTGTCATTTATGATGGGGCAACGACAAATGATCATTTATCATGCAGATAGAGATAGAGATATTGTATCCATGTTGGGAATATATTTTCATATGTCTAAATATATAGCAGATTATAAAAATAACCACATTGATCTACTTCTGTTAATCCACTTTCTCCAAAGAAGGAAAAGTAAAAGCATGATTACACTAGGATACAAATTTTGCCACTAATGCGCCAAAAGGATGATCGCTATATCTAGTTCTCAATTAGATGATCGATATTTTAGACTTTTGAGTTTTATAATGTTTTATAATTCTCTAATGTATATAGATTTCTACCTTTAGATTAGTTTTTGTTTTTTGGATGTTTACAGATTTTTTAGTTTCATGGTCTTAACTTTATATATAATTATCCTAGGAAAAGATTGACATCCCATCTGGCATTTATGCCTTTGGGTTCTTTTTTTTGTAGGAAAAATATCCACTTAGTCTCCTTGAATAGTAAATTTTTAAATATGTTACCTCCTCTTGGAGAGCTGTGTATATAATCAATTGCCTGTATCTGAAAAACTGCTTCAGGATTGGGATGCATACAAAAATGTTTCGCTACTCTAGTCCTTGGCGGATCTGCCTGTATGTCATTTAAGTGCTGTCTAGCCCTATCTTTTAACATATGACTAGAGCACCCTATGTACTGCTTGTTACATAATGAACATGTAATAAGATATACTATGAACCTTGATGTGCTATCTAAACGATACCTAATTTGGTAGGTCTTTTGTGTACTTGTAGAGCTGAAAGAATCTCCTGCCTTTATGAATTTGCATGTTAGACATGGATGATGTCCACATTTAAAACAGCCCTTTTTACTAAGCCAATGTTCTTTTGTAAGTTTTTTATCAGGTCCTGTATATACATATTCGATCAATCTATCACCCAATGTGGGAGATCTTCTAGCTATATAGCGACAACCTTCAGAAACAATTTCATTAAGTTTAGTATCTGTTTGTAATATGTTTAGATTATATTTCACTATATTTGTAATTTTTCTAAACTGCTTACTATATGTCCTAATGAAATTAATGCCTATATATTTATTAGACTGTTGGTTTCTGTGGTTGTGTTTTTTGTTTCTATTTCTGGTCTTAAGTAATGGTTTCCTATTTATGCTTCGTACTTCACTCTGAATCTTTTTGAGCTTATTGATATTATATCCTCTATCCACCAATCTTGATATCAATTCATCTGAATGTTTATCATCGGCTTGTAATGTTAAACAGTTGCGCCTGATGCGTATAAGTTGACCATTTGGTATTCCAGCCGTAACATGTGTTGGGTGGCTAGAATCTGCACGAAGGATGGTATTCCCAGTTATTTCTTTTCTATATAACTCTGTTACAACCTTTTTCTGTGTCTCAACAAATTGTCTATATACCTAGTATACATGACAATGCAACTTAAGAAAGGATTGTTAATGGAAAATATATATTGTGATTCAAACCATCCTAAAAATATATTCGCGTACGATGGGGCAAATTTTGCCCCCATCACCGTACCACATTGCTGCATGAAATATTCCCTGTTGAATTGAAAGAAATTGTTAGTTAGTAAAAAACTTAAGACCTCTACAATGTAGTCTATTAGACCTTCTGGATATGTGATGTATATACCTAAGATGTAACGTACAGCCTTTAGGCCTAACTCATGCGGTATACATGAATATAAGGAACTGACATCTACAGTCAGCCATGCCTGCTCATCTTTCATTTTTCAACTTGTTCAATAAATATATTTTTAGCATGGTTTGAATCACAATATATATTTTCCATTAACAATCCTTTCTTAAGTTGCATTGTCATGTATACTAGGTATATAGACAATTTGTTGTTCATATGGAGAGGAAAGAAAGAAATAGCACAGGAATTTCTCTCCTATTTAAATAATGACTATAATCTCAAATTCACCTGGGAGTATCAGAAGAACACTATTAAATATCTAGATATTAGTTTATCATCAGATGAGACACAGTAAAAGGTTGTAACGGAGTTATATAGAAAAGAATAGTGTTCTTCTGATACTCCCAGGTGAATTTGAGATTATAGTCATTATTATTTAAATAGGAGAGAAATTCCTGTGCTATTTCTTTCTTTCCTCTCCATATGAACAACAAATCGTCTATATACCTAGTATACATGACAATGCAACTTAAGAAAGGATTGTTATTGGAAAATATATATTGTGAATCAAACCATCCTAAAAATATATTCGCGTACAATGAGGCAAATTTTGCCCCCATCAACGTACCATATTGATGCATGAAATATTCCCCATTGAATTGAAAGAAATTGTTAATTAGTAAAAAACTTAAGAGCTCTACAATGTAGTCTATTAGACCTTCTGGATATTTGCTGTATATGCCTAAGATGTAACGTACAGCCTTTAGGCCTAACTCATGCGGTATACATGAATATAAGGAACTGACATCTACAGTCAGCCATGCCTGCTCATCTCCCCAACTTTCATTTTTCAACTTGTTCAATAAATATATTTTTAGCATGGTTTGAATCACAATATATATTTTCCATTAACAATCCTTTCTTAAGTTGCATTGTCATGTATACTAGGTATATAGACGATTTGTTGTTCATATGGAGAGGAAAGAAAGAAATAGCGCAGGAATTTCTATCCTATTTAAATAATAATGACTATAATCTCATATTCACATGGGAGTATCAGAAGAACACTATTAAATATCTAGATATTAGTTTGTCATCAGATGAGACACAGAAAAAGGTTGTAACGGAGTTATATAGAAAATAAATAACTGGGAATACCATCCTTCGTGCAGATTCTAGCCACCCAACACATGTTACGGCTGGAATACCAAAGGGTCAACTTATACGCATCAGGCGCAACTGTTCAACATTACAAGCCTATGATAAACATTCAGATGAATTGATATCAAGATTGGTGGATAGAGGATATAATATCAATAAGCTCCAAAAGATTCAGAGTGAAATATGAGGCATAAATAGGAAATCATTACTTAAGACCAGAAATAGAAACAAAAAACACTACCACAGAAACCAACAGTCTAATAAATATAAAGGCATTAATTTCATTACAACATATAGTAAGCAGTTTAGAAAAATTACAAATATAGTGAAAAATAATCTAAACATATTACAAACAGATACTAAACTTAATGAAGTTGTGTCTGAAGGTTGTCGCTATATAGCTAGAAGATCTCCCACATTGGGTGATAGATTGATCAAATATGTATATACAGGACCTGATAAAAAACTTACAAAAGAACATTGGCTTAGTAAAAAGGGCTGTTTTAAATGTGAACATCATCCATGTCTAACATGCAAATTCATAAAGACAAGAGATTCTTTCAGCTCTACAAGTACACAAAAGACCTACCAAATTAGGTATCGTTTAGATTGCACATCAAGGTTCATAGTATATCTTATTACATGTTCATTATGTAACAAGCAGTACGTAGGGTGCTCTAGTTGTATGTTAAAAGATAGGGCTAGTGAGCACTTAAATGACATACAGGCAGATCCGCAAAGGTCTAGAGTAGCTAAACATTTTTGAATGCATCCTAATCCTGAAGCAGTTTTTTCAGATACAGGCAATTGATTATATACACAGCTCTCCAAGAGGAGGTAACAGGTTTAAAAATGTACTATTCAAGGAGACTAAGTGGATATTACTCCTACAAACAAAAGAACCCAAAGGCATAAATGCCAGATGGGATGTCGATCTTTTCCTAGGATAATTATATATAAAGTTAAGACCATGAAACTAAAAAATCTGTAAACATCCAAAAAACAAAAACTAATCTAAAGGTAGAAATCTATGTACATTAGAGAATTAAAAAAATTATAAAACTCAAAAGTCTAAAATATTGATCATCTAATTGAGAACTAGATATAGCTATCATCATTTTGGTGCATTAGTGGCAAAATTTGCATCCTGGTGTAATCATGCTTTTACTTTTTCTTCTTTGGAGAAAGCGGATTAACAGAAGTAGATCAATGTGGTTATTTTTATAATCTGCTATATATTTAGACATATGGAAATATATTCCCATCATGGATACAATATCTCTATCTCTATCTGCATGATAAATGATCATTTGTCGTTGACCCATCATAAATGACAAAGTGTTTTTGCCATTTGTTCATTGACTCTCACTATTCCACATCCTCTCTATTTATCTTATTTTAAATTGTATATTGTATCTATAGTTTTTAAAATCACTAAGAGAAAAGCGGATAGTTTTGCTCTTATATATGTTAACGATTCTATATACTATTCTGTTGTATACTTTGTGAATAGAATTGTAGACACAATGTTGCGATAGATATTGGAAAAAATTCAACTATGTTGATAGAAAATCTACCTAGCAACAATTGAGCAATAACATTATTTTTTTACTATTGGCTAAAATATTAACTGAAACGAGGCTTCCGTTTTTTGTAAATGGTCGTCACGTGATCAGAGGGGTGTTTAAAGGTTGGCGGTTTAGCTTAGTCTGTAAGACACTATTGAGAAAGCTTAGTCGAAACGCGTCTAGTGACGCAACAGTGGGAGTCGGAGGTATTTACTATAGTACAAAGTACAACTATTAGAACTCTATCCAGGTTGGTACAATTTTGTTTTTTACAATATCATTTAATAAAAGTTACATTTTAATGATATAAACTGGATGGGACTTTTGTTTTCTACAATGAAGACTATCTTTGTTGACCGCCATATATCTGTATATACACGCCTAATTTTGATTTTTTTTCTGTTGCCTGATAACACACACCTGTATTAGAAGGATACAGGTAGTCATTTTTGGTTATCATACGCTGTGCTAATTTTAAGGGTTAAGAACTGGCGTGTTATATACACTGCTGCACCAGAGAGCCCCTGGATTTTTTAAAGTCTTTATCTTTGTCTATGTCCCTATCCTCTAAATCTGAGATTCGCTGTTCTGCTAATCCAATTCTAGTTACCATCTGCTTAATCTCTTGTGATAATGTATCTACACTCGTCTGAATTGCATCAAATTTAGGTAAGAATAGCTCATTCATTTGTTTCAATAATTCAGAGCTGTTAACTACATCTGCCGCACTATCCTGCGATGACTCCTGGCTATTTTCAATGCTAAGCTTAACTGTCCTTTTGTCTTGCTGCCTTCTACCCGCCATATTTACTGTTCTGTTATTTGAGGGGGGGGGAAAGAGAAATGTATCCATAAAGGATGATTGTAAAGGAATTTAATCCTTCTGTTTTAACCCAATAGCTTAATTCTAATAACTTAGCCTTAAATATGCGGTTAGGGTTTGATTATACCCCACTACTAAACTAAGGAGACTAGGAGGTCTAGCCCCTATTGAGCAGTTTTAGATGAAAATACATGCATCAGATCACTTAAGACTCTATCTAAGTATATAAATTGGTAAATATCGGATTTTACTAAAAGAGGGTAAAACAAATAGCAAAGAGTCAACAAAATACTCAAGTGAGTTAATTTAGAAAGCTCCAAATCCTGCTGTTATTTGATTCTCTCCAAGCTTATTTCCAAAGTAACGAAGGGTAAGAGTCCAATTCTACTTGACTCTTTCCTTTGACAACAGCTCTGCAGATAAGGTGTAGATCCTTATGAAGCCAGGCCCCAGATATAAAGACTATATAAAAAGGAGACAAGAGACCGCCACATGTGTGTATCTGCAACTACCCACTCCGCCCCAGTATTACAATACCCAGGGTACTCACATATTTGTTAGGCGCTCTGTCGTGCCACTAGTTACAGGCTGGACCTTCAGCAGCAGCCCAGCTTGCTGTTTCCCTCAGGTTTTCCTGGTCCCAGCTCACGTCAGACGGAGATGATGGAGGGGAGCCATATATATATATATAAAAAGGAGCAAAAGATACAAAATACATGTGTGAATCTGTTTATACACGTCTGTTGTTTAGATTTGAGCTAACACAGGGTACTCACAAAAGTAGCGGCACCTTGATGTGCCTAATGAGGCAGGCTGGACCTTTAACAGCAGTCCAGCTCGCTGTTCCCCGGATAAACGCCGCTTAACCTCATAAAAGATCTCTTATAAATACCACTGATGTATAGTACAGCAGCAAATTGGTGTATAGTTTGTGCTATCTAGCAACTTGAAAACAATAGATATTCTTATTGTAAAAAGAAAAAGGTCCACCATAGGATTAAACACAACTGGATAACCTTATCTTGAGAATGTTAAGGTGGGGATGGCATATACTATCATTTCAGTAAATGCTTGAATAGAATTGTACTCAACATTGGTGTTCTTGTTGGCTTATACACAAATAGGATCATGTATATTATCATAAAAACACAGAATTTATGTTGTCTGTATTTAAAACTATAAATTTACCAGCTTCCATGTTTTTAATTAGCAAATTAACTATTTCTTTCCTTCTGTTTTAAATCTTTGAGAATTAAAAAATGTATAATTAATGTTTCTACGTAATTCACAATAATTGTATGTTAAAGTCCTTTAATGGAACAGTAAAATATTAATAGGCGCATCTATAGGTGACAAATAATGTTAGATTACAAAAGTGCATCAGCAAAATTACAGTGTTTTGAAAAATTATTTATGCATGTAAGCCATTTTAGCTACATATTTGTCATATATGTATTTTTATTTGATAATCATTTATTCTGTAACTGCCATTGTATTAAAATGTCAACAATGCCCAAAAATGATCAAATTATTAAAATAAATGCACGTTGTAAATTATTTTTTTATAGTTTGAACATTCTTATTATTTCGTTTTAAAACCATTTAGCATTAAAGTTTTATAAGAATTTGACAAACTCCATTAACTAAGCCACAAGCGTTGACCTTAATAGCATCAACAAACTTTTTCATTTTCTATGTGTGAAATGTTTGTTAACTTAAAGTGTGTCGGTATTCTTTCATTACTAACATTACACCTTTTTATTGTCACAGCAGTAACTAGGTTATTTTATTTCACATATCTTTTTATACTAAAAGAATGCTGTTTGAATTGTGCTATATGTGGATGTTTTAAATCATATTCTAAGGGGAAATTTAAATTATTCTGCTGTTCTTTTCATCTTTATTCAGCAAATAAGAAATAAATAAAATATTGTCATCTAAAAGATATTAAGAGCTACATTACAAGTGTAGTGCTACTTTATCGTGCACCGGTAAATGGGCAAATTCACCCGTTTATGGGCGTGCGATAAATAACCAGCCATTACAAGTGGCTAGTTCTTGCTACTGCAAGCTTGTGGTAGCAATTAGTGCTCAAAAAATTAACCATAGGTCAGACCTCTGTTTAATTTTTAAAATGACAGAGTCCAGTGACAGAGTCCAGGACCATGTACATATCTACCATATCCCTTTTAACCATTCCCTTTTAACCATATCTATCTATCTATCTATCATCTAAGTATATATAATCTGTATATATTCATTTAGATATATAGCTGTAGATATATATTTGACAAAACAATATACAGATATACAGCTATATAATATTAAATATTTAAAAATAAAACTAAGATTTTCTTCTAAGTGAAGAAGTTAGAAATTTCAAGTATTTTTTTTTTATTATAATTTTTTATTGAGATTTGTAGTTATTACAACATATTAAATGTGTTCATACACAACAGTAAAAACCAAGTTACAGGAATAAGTAAACCACTACTAACAATTACAACATATTGAATGTGTTTATGAACAAGGTATATAGAATAGCAGATAAATCAATACTCTAGAGAAGGATAGTCATAAAATGAATACTTTGGTCTGTAAGATAAATGGTCCACTTAGCCAAGGAAATTGTTTATTTTGAGTCAGATGAATATTATGGAATATATACATAGGGACAGTTGTGCTGAACTGGTTGAAATGAAATGCCATTTTTCTAATACATAGAACCTCATGTGAGTGTAGAGGCCACGTTTGGGCCTGGAAATATATATTTATAGTATTCTGGAGGTGAGTTTATATGAAATATAAGAAATCAGCGGACAAGAGCCGCTCTGGTATAATTGTTAAGATAGAATCTCATTGTAGAAGGTCTACCATCATTGAGAAAGATGGGAAAATATATAAGCTAATTTTTGGGAGCCTTAGTGTATAAGAGTAGTTTGAGTAGCTTTAATTAATAGGAGGAGATATGTGAAATTTATCAGGAGCTATTATATGAATGTAGAATTGAATCTGATGGAAGAAAAACTCTCTTGATTATGACTTATGCCTTGTTGTGTTAGAGTGCTGGCAGAAAAATTACTAAATGAGGTGGTTAATTATTACATAGTGAGGAATGGTGATTAGAACAAGTTTATGTTTGCCTGACTGTGCAGGGACTATGAGCTATTTGGGGAAAGATATGGCGTGTTGTGATTTACTGGCTTAGCCCACCTGGTCTAAGATAATTCTAGTTTCATAACTCAAAAGGTCACATCTTAAAATGAACACATGGGGATAGTTCTATACTGGATATAAAAATGCTAAGTCTGCTCGTATATTCTCGCTAGACAACATAAATATATAAGCTGTAAGAACCGGGTAAAGGATTCCTTAATATAAGTAATTCAGGTGCAATCTCTGTAGTAGCTCAAATGCTGGTGAATAGTCAGTCTCACTATCTATAGTTCAAAAGTAACGTTATCGGTATAAGAAAAGCTAAGTCCTTCCACATATTAGCTATATATAGAGTTGTATATGGTCATAGCTGCTAAAATAGTATGTAAGCTACATTTTAAGGTTAGCTTAAGAAGACTCTGCATACAGATATGGGTAAAATAGTAAATATGCAAATGTTTGTTTGCTCAGCATGTAGAGGTAAAAAATCAGGGTATCGGTATAAGAAAAGCTAAGTCCTTCCACATATTAGTTATAGCTTCTACAGTAGTAGGTGAGCT
Source organism: Bombina bombina (assembly GCF_027579735.1). NCBI lineage: Eukaryota > Metazoa > Chordata > Amphibia > Anura > Bombinatoridae > Bombina > Bombina bombina. The sequence continues at coordinate 1,126,006,882 of NC_069500.1, forward strand.
ATATTTTAAGATTAGCTTAAGGAGTCTCTACATACAGATATGTAGTAACAACAGAAGTCCACAGCATCAATAATTTGAAGGAAAAAGGTTTTTCAAACTTTATAGCATTTATTTATCCTTTACAGCTTCATACAGCATAGACACCCAGCAGCAAATGCAACGTTTCGGGCGTTAACCCTTACTCATGCTAATACAGAACACCTGTGAGCTGCTCCTTAAATACCATATGATTTAACCATTACCTCACCTTGGTACAAAAACACACATTTAAAAACACAGTATACCACCACCTGGTGGTCAAAAACATAATACATTTATATATAGATAGACAAAGTATCATTAAAACCAAACTGCTGTTACTTATACCTTTTGTATATTTTTCATATGATAAATTCATTTATACTGCATGTAACTTATAAACAGAGAACTGAACATTGTCTGCAATATATTGAAATTTACAAAAAGACTGTCATGTCTATTTCCCTGTTTATGCCTCTAGGGGCTAAAGTTTCCAATTTATGTATCCAAAAGGATTCTTTCCTCTTGAGTTGTAATTCCCTATTGCCCCCCCTCCTAAGGGGTTCAACGCTGTCTATGATTTGCCACCTAAGCTGGGAGATATTGTGACCTGCTTCAAGAAAGTGACAGGCTACCGGGGCATTTTTGTCCCCACATCTAATATTTGATCTGTGCTGACTGAGGCGGTCACGTATCTTCCTAACTGTCTCCCCTAAATAGATTTTAGAGCATGGACATTTTATTAAATATATGACGTGTGTAGAATCACACGTAAAAAAAACCTTTGATTTTCAACTTTCTACCTGTATGGGGATGCACAAACTCCTTACCCTTAATCACTGAGTTACAACTGGCACAATTTAGGCATGGATATGTACCATATGATTTAGCTGATATGTATGTTTGCAATTTCATTCTATTGCCAATATCATTTTTGACTACCAGATCTTTAATATTAGGTACTCTCCTATATGCCATAAGAGGATAATTATGAAATTGTATTATATCAGTATTGCATTGTTTCAATACATGCCAGTGTTTCTTCAGACTTTGAGCTATTTCAGTGCTGTATGGGTTATACTGTATGACACACACTAGTCTATCTTGCTTATCCTTAGGTTTAACACTTTTATCATACATGCTAGTGGCTTTGTGCCTCTCAGTCTCAACTAACTTAGGAGGATAGCCTCTTTGGACAAATCTCTCAGTCATTTCATTAAGTCTCACTTCCTTTTTTGAACTGTCACTGACTATTTTATGAACTCTCACCATCTGGCTCTTAGGAAGGGAATTTTTAAGGGACTCATGGTGGAAACCGTCAAATTTAAGCAGGGAATTTCTACCTATACTCTTTCTATATAAATCTATATTAATGCTACCCGTCAATACATCCTTGTGTACTTCAGTATCCAGGAATACAATATTGGTTTCACTAAAGCTTAGTGTAAATTTTAGACCCTGCACTGCACCATTCAACTGGTCGACAAATGCCAAATTAGCACTATGTGCAGAATTATATAACATTAATTTTAAGGTTTACTGTCCCTTTAATATTTCGATAGGAACTAGGGCAAGTTGAGCTGGGTGTAATTGTTTTCAATTTATCGACAGCCACCAACAGTGTTTAACTATTTGCATTTTCAGTGAAAACCTGGTGTAATGTAGCATTTTATAGCTTCTAATATTTTCTATGGGATGCGTTGTTATTTTCTGGAGCCGGCGTTCTGTTGATTTTTGCTACCCGTTGAATTTTGCTACCCTCTCATTGCGCATGCGCACACATTACATCACTGCATTCCATAAATGTTGTAAAGCATGTGTGGAATGAGGTGATGTATGTACGCTCATGCACACTGAGAGGGGTAGCAAAATTTGACGGCTAGATAGCAAATCTTCATGCTTTGCCTGCACATGCGCGTCGCCCGCACCCTTGATATGTAAATAAAATTAAGTAAACAGTTTCTCCAACAGTAATTTGCAGCTCCATATATTATCACAATTAAAGGTTACTTCTGAATGCATTGTTACAGTTAATGAATTTAGAAGTAACCTTTAATTGTAATGATATATGGAGCTGCAAATACATATTAAAGGTGCGCGTGACGCACATGTGCACACAAAGCATCAAGATTTGCTATCTACTCTTCAAATTTTGCTACCCTCTCAGTGCACATGACCGTCGATAAGCGTAATCGGTTCCAAATAAATATTTTTTTTAGTTTGCGATTTCGCAAAAACCCAATCACGGCTCAATGGAAATGAGCCCTTGGTTGTCATGTTTCTCGAGTGATCACAATGCAAAATTTCATTCTATGTTAAAAGCCCGCAGCTGCAAATGCCTTTTCAACAGAAAAGTTAAAGAAAAGGCCTCATGTGTTATGTACCTGTTCTCGAAATAGAAACTGGGAGTTCAACCAAAACTGACTGAAACAATAACCCATTTACACCTTTTAAGAATACAGTAAAGTCTATTCTATTAACCCTTTTTTACTGTGCTAGGGAACTACTCATTTATATGCGTGACATTAACCTATTGTTTCCATCTTTATCATCATCACAAAGGTGCATTCCAGTTTAGGAGTTCAATAATGTAGGCACAGGCACTGTGAAGCACACTGGGCCAGATTACAAGTGGAGCTCAAGTGCTAATGCTGCCGAAAGTTAACTTGTAACATGCTTGTAACATAGCATGCATATTTCAAGTTGAAAGCAAAAAGTTAGTTCAGGAGAAAAATCCAATACGTGCTAACTACAGGAGTACGGATACAGCAACTGCATAAACTTCTTCTCCCCATAGACTTCAATGGAGCATATTTTTTAAAAAACCCGACCACGTTTGACCAAGTGCGCTATGCCCAAAATTAGTCATACATATTTTACATTCCAGTGTTCTACAGATAGCAGAAAATGAGTTGAGATGCAAATGAGTTGTGGTGCGAACCCTCTAATTGAATAGAAACTAAGGAAAAGAGAGAAAAAAATCCGAATTCATGAGAAAATCCTGATATAAAGAGAGGGGCTTTAGCACTCTTAGGACCCCACTTTCATAATGAATATAATAAGACAGAATAACCCCTAAGGAAATACCACAACAGGCACAGGTCAGGACATCAAATGGTTTTAATTAAGAAACACACAAAGAAAAAAAACACATTTAGAAAATCAATAAAATGCTGCCTCCCTAAGTGTGCTGCACACTACTGAGCTAGACTGCTGCGGTATACTGAAAAGTATGGCAAGCTTGCAAATGGAAAGTCTGCAAACAACGTTCTGTGGCCAGAAACAGTCCATGAGACACAAAGACAATGCAATTCAGACTGGAATTCACAGGATATCAGTACGTCTTTAGAAACAGCTATGTATACAACTATAGACAGATAGGAATGTTAAATACAAGTTGGAAGATGAATAGCCAATAATACAACCTGTGTATGGCACGCTCTTATCATGTGCAGTGTTCTGTGACTCCAATGCAGATAGCAGATGACTAAGGTAAGGATCTGGCTTGCTTCGGCTTTGTCAGCAAGAAGGTTAAGGTTAGAACATCCTCTTTTCCTTAGCAATCATACACGTCTGTGTATGTATGAAGAAAGCTTCTCATTAATTCCAGTGCAGCCCGGACAGGTAGCATGCAGACACATCTTTCAGGTGCAGCAACTTGTACACCAGTTGCGGCTTGTTTGCTTCTCTTGCTCATAGATTCCCACTATGGAGATTTGAACAGGTACATCCGAGGTCTCATTGCTAGCCAGGATACTTTCCACCACCTCGTCTTGCTCGACAAATGAGTTGCCCGGTCAGGGAAGCAAGAGAACGGAACAAAATAGTTCAGAGACAAATCACCAACTGGAGTAGTTCAGTTGACGCACATTTCGTCCCACAATGCTGAGCGAAGGCCAGGGCCTTATCAGGACTGGAAACAGGTGTGAATTCAGCACTTATTTTTGCTAAAGCAGGTAGATAGGCAAGGTTCACTGATTGCGGTAAGCATCTGTTAGCAATGGTTCAGATGGCCAAGCCTCTATAACTAAAGTTATCTATACAAATATTTAGAGGGCTAGAAATCACATTACTATGTGTATCTAGGGCTGACTCGTGAGTGCGTGGCACTTAAGTGACCATGTCCAAAAAACCTAAATAAGTATATACATTTACTATCTTAAATTTCATGTGTCTAGCAAGAATTTTTTTTTCCATTGTTACAATGTTTCAACACTGGTGATTACTCCGACAAAAGTTACATGTCTGGCAAGGGGAAAGATATCAATAGAAAAAAAATAGGTTTTTTTTTTAGAGGTAATGTCAACTAGATCATGCCTCCTTATTAACTGGATGGCAAGAATACATGAGAAAAATATATAAATCTTAGCTTTTCAACAGGTATATCTCTCAATAAACAATTAAATGATTTTTACACTGACATTTAACCCAGAAAGGATGCATATTCTATTCTTTTGTTAAGGCCATTAGGTGACACAGTGTTTAAGAGGTAAGTCTAATGGGCTTCTTTCCTGAGAAAACATTTATTTTCATCCCCTCCACTCCCATTTTGGATTCCCATATCAATGCCAGTAATACAGTAAACCATTGTGGTACTGCGTAAATTGCCTAGCTACACTTGTGTCTCTAGAGTAAAGGAAATCATCGAGATGTACTTGTATCCTGTCCTTAAAGAGTCTCTTAGTTTTTCCAACATAGAATTGGGGACAAGAACATTGCAACAAATAAACCACTCCTACAGAGTTGCAGTTGGAAAAAGTTCTTATTTGGTAGTCTCTACTGCTATTCCCAGAAAATCAAATACCTGAAGATTGGATCCCTGTTGACACTCTGTGCCCTAAGGAAAGACAATCTCTTAGGGAGCTGAGTGAAGCAAAAAATGTCATAATTAAGCCTGCGGACAAGGGAGGCAATTTGGTGCTCCTTGATTAGCCTTTTTACCTGAATGAATTCAAAAGACAATTAAACGACAGACAACAATATGAGAAACTACCCCGTAACCCCATCACCTCCATTCAATCTAAATTGAAAACAATTCTCCTTAAAGCCAAATCAGAATGCCTAATATCTCTGAAAGAATTTCAGTATATGTATCCCATCTGCCCAGCAATGCCAACCTTTTACATTATTCCGAAACTACATAAGAGCATGTCCCATCCCCCTGGGAGACCAATAGTCTCAGGGATTGGTAGCATCAGTGAGCATATAGGAACTTATGTAGACTTTTTTCTACACCCTTTCTTGACTTCCCTCCCTTCCTACGTAAAAGACACTCCTGACTTGTTACAGAAACTAGGTGGCCTAACGGTCAACTCTGACATGGTTCTTGTTTAATTGGATGTTGAGGGCCTATACTCCTCCATCCCACATGATGTAGGGATAGAGGCTTGCAGACATTTTCTTGAAACTTGAGGGCCAGGATGTGATAAACACACTGATTTCATCCTAGAACTGTTGTGATTTATTTTTGAAAATAATATCTTTCATTTTGATAACATTACATACAGACAAATAAGAAGGACTGCGATGGGCACTGTGTGCATCCCCACATATGCATGTCTCCACTTGGGAACATGGGAATTCTTTGATGTCTTTGAACATTTTGGATAAATATTAGAATCCCACATCTCCCTGTGGATTAGATATGTAGATGACATTCTGATGTTCTGGGGTGGACCTCTTGTCTCTTTGCAACAATTTGTATCAAACTTGAATCAAACTAATCACAATATTCTGCTAACATATGCCCATAACACACATTAACTACCCTTCCTAGACATTTTAATCAAGAAGGAAGGAATTTAAATTTCATTTGAAATATTTAGCTATGAACAGCCTTTTAGAGGTTTCCAGCAGTCATCCGGAACCTCTTAAGAAGGGGATCCCGTGTGGTCAGTTCCAGACTGAGAAGGAACTGTTTGTCCAGAACTAAATTCGAATCCCAAGCCAAAGAAATGAGTCAAAGGTTCATCAACAGGGGTCACTCTTAAAAACTTATTAAACATACCCTTAGTAAAGTAAGGAACTAGATAGGGATGAACTCCTCTATTCTAAAAGAACTAAAGCAACAAGTGATAAAATTAGATGTATCACTACATTCAATTGTCATTGGCAAAAGTTAAAAGAGACATTTTAACTCAAAACTGACACATTCTAACACTAGATGAGAAATTGAGAAACAATGTAGGGACAACCCACTCAAGACTGCTAAAATATCTCCTAGTTTGAGGTATAAACTGGTTACAAGCAGATTCACTAGGTCACAAAAATAAAGAAATTGGCTAACAAATTACAAGACGTTTATTGGAAATTACCCTTGTGGTCACTGCGTGTACTGCCCATACATGAAAAAGTGTAAAAACTTTTCTGGGAATAGCAGTAGAGACTACCAAATAAGAACTTTTTCCAGCTGCAACTCAGTAGGAGTGGTTTATTTGTTGCAATGTTCTTGTCCCAAATTCTATGTTGGAAAAACTAAGAGGCTCTTTAAGGACAGGATACAAGAACAGTGCGAAGATATCCTTAACTCCAGAGACACAAGTTTAGCTAGGCACTTCCCGCAGTACCACAATGGTTCTAAATCTTAAGTTTACTGGCATTAATGGGGAATCCAAAACTGGAGAGGAGGGAATGAAAATAAATGTCTTCTCAGGAAAGAAGCCTGTTGGACTTACCTCCTAAACACTGTATAACCTAATGGCCTTAACAAAAGAATAGAATATGCATCCTTTCTGTGTTGAATGTCAGTGTAAATAAACATTGAATTGTTTATTGAGAGATATACCCGCTAAAAAGCTAAGATTGATAAATTTTTCTCATGTATTCTTGCCATCCAGTTAATGAAGAGGCATGATCTATTTCACAATACTTCTATATATCTTTCCCCTCGCCAGACATGTTACTTTAGTCTGAGTCATCACCAGTGTTGAAACATTGTAACAATGGGAAATAAAATCTTGTTAGATACATGAAATGTAAGATACTAAATGTATATAATTATTTAGGTTTTTGACATGGTCACTTAAGTGCCACACACTAACCTGTCAGCACTAGATACACATAGTAATGTGATTTTTAGCCCTGTAAATATTTTTATAGATAGCTTTAGTTATAAAGGCTTGGCCATCTGAACCAATGCTAAGCGATGCTTACTGCAATCAGCGAACCACACCTATCTACCTGCTTTAGCAAATATAAATGCTGAATTCACACATATTTCCAGTCCTGACGAGGCCCCGGCTTTTGATCAGCATTGTGGGGCGAAACGCACGTCAACTGAACTACTCCAGTTGGTGAATAGTCTCTGAACTATTGGGATCCATTCTCTTGCTTCCCTGACAGGGCCACTCATTTGTCGAGCAAGATGAGGTGGTGGAAAAGTATTCTGGCTAGCAATGAGACCTCGGATGTACCTGTTCAAATTGCCATAGTTGGAATCTATGAGCGAGAGAAGCAATCAAGCCGCCACTGGTTTACAAGTTGCTGCACCTGAGAGATGTGTCTGCAGGCTAACTGTCTGGGCTGCACTGGATTTAATGAGGAGCTTTCTTCATACATACACAGACGTGTATGATCGATAAGGATAAGAGGACAATCTTACCTCAACCTTCTTGCTGACAAAGCCGAAGCAAGACAGATACTTACCTGAGTCATCTGCTCTCTATTGGAGTCACGGAACACTGCACATGATAAGAACGTGCCGTACACAGGTTGTAATATTTTATGTTCATCTTCCAACTTGTATAGTTGTATACATAGCCGTTTCTATAGGCGTACGGCTTACTCCTGTTATACCAATATCCTGTGACTTTGTGGAATTCCAGTCTGAATTGCATTGTCTTTGTGTCTCTTGGACTGCTACTGACCACAGAACGTTGTTTGCAGACTTTACATTTGCAAGCTTGCCATACTTGTCAGTATACCGCAGCGGTCTAGATCAGTGGTGTGCAGTACACTTAGGGAGGCAACATTTTATTGATTTTCTAACGGCTAGATTTAGAGTTTTGTCGGTAACGACCCGCGTATCTAATGCTGGCTTTTTTCTGGCCGCACCTTTAAAATAACTCTGGTATTGAGAGTCCACAGAATGGCTGCGTTAGGCTCCAAAAAAGGAGCGTAGAGCATATTTAACGCAGCTTCAACTCTCGATACCAGAGTTGCTTACGGACGCGGCCAGCCTCAAAAACGTGCTCGTGCACGATTCCCCCATAGGAAACAATGGGGCTGTTTGAGCTGAAAAAAACCTAACACCTGCAAAAAAGCCGCGTTCAGCTCCTAACGCAGCCCCATTGTTTGCTATGGGGAAACACTTCCTACGTCTGCACCTAACACTCTAACATGTACCCCGAGTCTAAACACCCCTAACCTTACACTTATTAACCCCTATTCTGCCGCCCCCGCTATCGCTGACCCCTGCATATTTTTTAACCCCTAATCTGCCGCTCCGTAAACCGCCGCTACTTACATTATCCCTATGTACCCCTAATCTGCTGCCCCTAACACCGCCAACCCCTATATTATATTTATTAACCCCTAATCTTCCCCCTACAATGTCGCCTCCACCTGCCTACACTTATTAACCCCTAATCTGCCGACCGGACCGCACCGCTATTATTATAAAGTTATTAACCCCTAATCCGCCTCACTAACCCTATAATAAATAGTATTAACCCCTAATCTGCCCTCCCTAACATCGCCGACACCTAACTTCAATTATTAACCCCTAATCTGCCGACTGGAGCTCACCGCTATTGTAATAAATGTATTAACCCCTAAAGCTAAGTCTAACACCCCCCTAAATTAAATATAATTTTAATCTAGCAAAATTAATTAACTCTTATTAAATAAATTATTCCTATTTAAAGCTAAATACTTACCTGTAAAATAAATCCTAATATAGCTACAATATAAATTATATTTATATTATAGCTATTTTAGGATTAATATTTATTTTACAGGTAACTTTGTATTTATTTTAACCAGGTACAATAGCTATTAAATAGTTAAGAACTATTTAATAGCTAAAATAGTTAAAATAATTACAAATTTACCTGTAAAATAAATCCTAACCTAAGTTACAATTAAACCTAACACTACACTATCAATAAATTAATTAAATACAATACCTACAATTACCTACAATTAAACCTAACACTACACTATCAATAAATTAATTAAATACAATATCTACAAATAAATACAATGAAATGAACTAAAGTACAAAAAATAAAAAAGAACTAAGTTACAAAAAATAAAAAAATATTTACAAACATTAGATATACATTACAACAATTTTAAACTAATTACACCTACTCTAAGCCCCCTAATAAAATAACAAAGCCCCCCAAAATAAAAAAAATGCCCTACCCTATTCTAAATTACAAAGTTCCGATCAGCCAATAGAATGCGAGCTCAATCTGATTGGCTGATTGGATCAGCCAATCGGATTGAACTTGATTCTGATTGGCTGACTCCAGTTGACTGGCTGGATCAGCCAATCAGAATATTCCTACCTTAATTCCGATTGGCTGATAGAATCCTATCAGCCAATTGGAATTCGAGGGACACCATCTTGGATGACGTCATTTAAAGGAACCGTCATTCGTCGTTCAGTCGTCGGCCAGGATGGATGTTCCGCGTCGGAGGTCTTCAGGATGCTGCCGCTCCGCTCCGGATGGATGACAATAGAAGATGCTGCTTGGATAAACACTTCAATCGGATGGAAGACCTCTTCTGCCCCGCTTGGATGAAGACTTCTACTGGATGGAGGACCTCTTCTTGCTCTGCTTGGATGAAGAATTTGGCTTGGTTGGGTGAAGACGACTCAAGGTAGGGAGATCTTCAGGGGCTTAGTGTTAGGTTTATTTAAGGGGGGTTTGGGTTAGATTAGGGGTATGTGGGTGGTGGGCTGTAATATTGGGGGGGGTATTGTATGTTTTTTTTTACAGGCAAAAAAGCTGAACTTCTTGGGGCATGCCCCGCAAAGGGCCCTGTTCAGGGCTAGTAAGGTATTTAGTAATTTAGAATAGGGTAGGGCATTTTTTTATTTTGGGGGGCTTTGTTATTTTATTAGGGGGCTTAGAGTAGGTGTAATTAGTTTAAAATTGTTGTAATATTTTTCTGATGTTTGTAAATATTTTTTTATTTTTTGTAACTTAGTTCTTTTTTATTTTTTGTACTTTAGTTAGTTTATTTCATTGTATTTATTTGTAGGAATTGTATTTAATTTATTTATTGATAGTGTAGTGTTAGGTTTAATTGTAGATAATTATAGGTATTTTATTTAATTTATTTATTGATAGTGTAGTGTTAGGTTAATTGTAACTTAGGTTAGGATTTATTTTACAGGTAAATTTGTAATTATTTTAACTATTTTAGCTATTAAATAGTTCTTAACTATTTAATAGCTATTGTACCTGGTTAAAATAAATACAAAGTTACCTGTAAAATAAATATTAATCCTAAAATAGTTATAATATAAATATAATTTTTATTGTAGCTATATTAGGATTTATTTTACAGGTAAGTATTTAGCTTTAAATAGGAATAATTTATTTAATAAGAGTTAATTAATTTCGTTAGATTAAAATTATATTTAATTTAAGGGGGTGTTAGTGTTAGGGTTAGACTTAGCTTTAGGGGTTAATACATTTATTACAATAGCGGTGAGCTCCAGTCGGCAGATTAGGGGTTAATAATTGAAGTTAGGTGTCGGCGATGTTAGGGAGGGCAGATTAGGGGTTAATACTATTTATTATAGGGTTAGTGAGGTGGATTAGGGGTTAATAACTTTATTATAGTAGCGGTGCGGTCCGCTCAGCAGATTAGGTGTTAATAAATATAATATAGGGGTCGGAGGTGTTAGGGGCAGCAGATTAGGGGTACATAAGTATAACGTAGGTGGCGGTCGGCAGATTAGGGGTTAAAAAATTTAATCGAGTGGCGGCGATGTGGGGGGACCTCGGTTTAGGGGTACATAGGTAGTTTATGGGTGTTAGTGTACTTTAGAGCACAGCAGTTAAGAGCTTTATGAACCGGCGTTAGCCCAGAAAGCTCTTAACTACTGACTTTTTTCTGCGGCTGGAGTTTTGTCGTTAGAATTCTAACGCTCACTTCAGACACAACTCTAAATACCGGAGTTAGAAAGATCCCATTGAAAAGATAGGATACGCAATTAACGTAAGGGGATCTGCGGTATGGAAAAGTCGCGGCTGAAAAGTGAGCGTTAGACCCTTTTTTCAATGACTCCAAATACCGGCGGTAGCCTAAAACCAGCGTTAGGAGCCTCTAACACTGGTTTTCACGGCTACCGCCAAACTCCAAATCTAGGCCTAAGTGTGTTTTTTTCTTTGTGTGTTCCTTGATTAAAACCTTTTTATGTGCTGACCTGTGCCTGTTTTGGTATTTCCTTAGGGGGTATTCTATCTTATTATATTCATCATGAAAGTGGGGTCCTAAGAGTGCTGAAGTCCCTCTCTTTATATTAGGATTTTCTCATGAATCCAGATTTTTTTCTCCCTTTTCTTACGGCTAGATTTAGAGTTGGGCGGTAGCCGTGAAAACCAGCGTTAGAGGCTCCTAACGCTGGTTTTTACCGCCCTCTGGTATTTGGAGTCAGTCAGGAAAGGCTCTAACGCACTTTTCCATACCGCAGATCCCCCTACGCCATTTGCGTATCCTATTTTTTCAATGGGATCTTTCTAACGCCGGTATTTAGAGTCTTGGCTGAAGTGAGCGTTAGAAATCTAACGACAAAACTCCAGCCGCAGAAAAAAGTCAGTAGTTAAGAGCTTTCTGGGCTAACGCTGGTTTATAAAGCTCTTAACTACTGTGCTCTAAAGTACACTAACACCCATAAACTACCTATGTACCCCTAAACCAAGGTCCCCCCACATCGCAGCAACTCTATTAAAAATTTTTAACCCCTAATCTGCCGACCGCACGCCGCTGCCACCTACGTTATCCCTATGAACCGCTAATCTGCTGCCCCTAACACCGCCGACCCCTATATTATATTTATTAACCCCTAATCTGCCCCCCTCAACATCGCCTCCACCTGCCTACACTTATTAACCCCTAATCTGCCGACTGGACCGCGCCGCTATTATAATAAAGTTATTAACCCCTAATCCGCCTCACTCCCGCCTCAATAACCCTATAATAAATAGTATTAACCCCTAATCTGCCCTCCCTAACATCGCCGACACCTAACTTCAAGCATTAACCCCTAATCTGCCGACTGGAGCTCACCACTACTATAATAAATGTATAAACCCCTAAAGCTAAGTCTAACCCTAACCCTAACACCCTCCTAACTTAAATATAATTTAAATCTAACGAAATAAATTAACTCTTATTAAATAAATTATTCCTATTTAAAGTTAAATACTTACCTTTAAAATAAACCCTAATATAGCTACAATATAAATTATAATTATATTGTAGCTATTTTAGGATTTATATTTATTTTACAGGTAACTTTGTAATTATTTTAACCAGGTACAATAGCTATTAAATAGTTAATAACTATTTAATAGTTACCTAGTTAAAATAATTACAAAATTACCTGTAAAATAAATCCTAACCTAGGTTACAATAAAACCTTACACTACTCTATCAATAAATAAATTAAATTAAATACCTACAATTAAACCTAACACTACACTATCAATAAATTAATTAAATACAATACCTACAAATAAATACATTTAAATAAACAAACTAAAGTACAAAAAATAAAAAAGAACTAAGTTACAAAAAATAAAAAAATATTTACAAACATTAGAAAAATATTGCAACCATTTTAAACTAATTACACCTACTCTAAGCCCCATAATAAAATAACAAAGCCCCCCAAAATAATAAAATGCCCTACCCTATGCTAAATTTAAAAAAAATCAGCTCTTTTGCCTGTAAAAGAAAAAAACAACCCCCCCAACATTAAAACCCACCACCCACATACCCCTAATCTAACCCAAACCCCCCTTAAATAAACCTAACACTACCCCCCTGAAGATCATCCTACCTTGTCTTCATCACACCGATCCATCCTGGCTCCAAAGTCTTCATCCAAGCCCAAGCAGGGGCTGGCGATCCATAATCCGGCTGAAGTCTTCTATCAAGCGTCGGCTGAAGAGGTCCAGAAGAGGCTCCAAAGTCTTCATCCTATCCGGGAAGAAGAGGAGATCCGGACCGGCAACCATCTTGATCCAAGCGGCATCTTCTATCTTCATCCGATGAATGGCTCCATCCTGAAGACCTCCAGCGCGGATCTATCCTCTTCTTCCGACGTACAACTGAAGAATGAAGGTTCCTTTAAGGGACGTCATCCAAGATGGCGTCCCTCGATATTCCGATTGGCTGATAGGATTCTATCAGCCAATCGGAATTAAGGTAGGAAAATTCTGATTGGCTGATGGAATCAGCCAATCAGATTCAAGTTCAATCCGATTGGCTGATTGGATCAGCCAATCAGATTGAGCTTGCATTCTATTGGCTGTTCCGATCATTCGGCGAGTAGGCGTCGCTTGAAGAGGTTGGATCCACGTCGGCTGGGAAGAAGATGGCTCCGCTCCGCTCTGGAAGAAAGAAGATAGAAGATGCGGCTTGATAGAAGACTTCATCCCGATGATGGACTTCCGACTTCAGCCCCATGATGGAGTTCTTCAGCCGCCGCTTGGATCAAGACTTCGGACCCTCTTCTGGACCGATCACTGAACCCGGTGAGGTGAAGACAAGGTAGGGAGATCTTCAGGGGCTTAGTGTTAAGTTTATTTAAGGGGGGTTTGGGTTAGATTAGGGGTATGTGGGTGGAGGGTTGTAATGTTGGGGGGGGTATTGTATGGGTTTTTTTTACAGGCAAAAGAGCTGAATTCTTTGGGGCATGCCCCGCAAAGAGCCCTTTTCAGGGCTGGTAAGGTAAAAGAGCTTTTCTATTTTAATTTTAGAATAGGGTAGGGCATTTTTTATTTTGGGGGGCTTTGTTATTTTATTAGGGGGCTTAGAGTAGGTGTAATTAGTTTAAAATTGTTGTAATATTTTTCTAATGTTTGTAAATATTTTTTTATTTTTTGTAACTTAGTTATTTTTTATTTTTTGTACTTTAGTTAGTTAATTTCATTGTAGTTATTTGTAGGTATTTTATTTAATTAATTTATTGATAGTGTAGTGTTAGGTTTAATTGTAGGTAATTGTAGATATTTTATTTACTTAATTTATTGATAGTGTAGTGTTAGGTTTAATTGTAACTTAGGTTAGGATTTATTTTACAGGTAATTTTGTAATTATTTTAACTAGGTAACTATTAAATAGTTATTAACTATTTAATAGCTATTGTACCTGTTTAAAATAATTACAAAGTTGCCTGTAAAATAAATATTAATCCTAAAATAGCTACAATATAATTATAATTTATATTGTAGTTATATTAGGGTTTATTTTACAGGTAAGTATTTAGCTTTAAATAGGAATAATTTATTTAATAAAAGTTAATTTATTTAGTTAGATTTAAATTATATTTAACTTAGGGGGGTGTTAGTGTTAGGGTTAGACTTAGCTTTAGGGGTTAATCCATTTATTAGACTAGCGGCGAGATCCGATCGGCAGATATACTGGTTAATTATTGTAGGTAGCTGGCGGCGACGTTGTGAGAGGCAGATTAGGGGTTAATAAATATAATATAGGGGTCGGCGGTGTTAGGGGCAGCAGATTAGGGGTACATAACTATAATGTATGTTGCGGCGGTATACGGAGCGGCAGATTAGGGGTTAAAAATAATATGCAGGGGTCAGCGATAGCGGGGGCGGCATATTAGGGGTTAATAAGTGTAAGGTTAGGGGTGTTTAGACTCGGGGTACATGTTAGAGTGTTAGGTGCAGACGTAGGAAGTGTTTCCCCATAGAAAACAATATAGCTGCGTTAGGAGCTGAACGCTGCTTTTTTGCAGGTGTTAGGTTTTTTTTCAGCTCAAACTGCCCCATTGTTTTCTATGGGGGAATCGTGCACAAGCACGTTTTTGAAGCTGGCCGCGTCCGTAAGCAACGCTGGTATTTAGAGTTGCAGTGGCGGTAAATATGCTCTACGCTCCTTTTTAGGAGCCTAACGCAGCCATTCTGTGAACTCTAAATACCAGCGGTATTTAAAAGGTGCGGGGGAAAAAAGCATGCGTATCTAACGCACCCCTTTGGCCGCAGAACTCTAAATCTAGCCGTTAGTTTCTATTTAATTAGAGGGTCGGCGCCACAACTCATTTGCAGCCTAACTCCCTGCTGAGTTTTCCCATACAGTACTTTTTACTTATCTTCCACATATTTGTCCATTTGGATACGTTTGATTTATCTCTCCCTATTTTCCATGATATATATATATATATATATATATATATATATATATAAATCCAGATCAGGTGCACTCACTGTTACAGAGCCACAACCGCCGGGGTGCTGCGTGCAGTATACACAACCATAACAGTTTATCCTACAAAGAGAATAAAGCGCTGCACTCATCGGTCTTCATGAG
The DNA here is from genome assembly GCF_027579735.1 of Bombina bombina. Classification (NCBI taxonomy): domain Eukaryota; kingdom Metazoa; phylum Chordata; class Amphibia; order Anura; family Bombinatoridae; genus Bombina; species Bombina bombina. The sequence goes on from NC_069500.1 coordinate 1,126,022,416, forward strand.
AAAGTTCAAATTTTAATTTCATCAATGAGATTGAGAAAGGTGCTAGTTTGGTACCGAAACGTTTGGGACTATGATATCATGATTATGCTGATGTGATGAAATTAAAATTTGAACTTGCTCATGAAGACCGATGAGTGCAGCGCTTTATTCTCTTTGTAGGATAAACTGTTATGGTTATATATATATATATATATATATATATATATATATATATATATATTTAATGTTTTGTAAAATATATCTATATATATCTATATGAATACATATAAGTAAAGATATATATATATATATATATATATATAAATACAAAGAACATTTCCCCTATGTGAAGAACATTGGAATGTCAATTTTACAGTAAATATACAGACATTATTAAATATTAATAGTGAATACAAAAAAAACAAAACAAATCAAGAAAAAAATATATATTTTATTTACCTTTAAGTGTGATTCCCCTTGTTCTCTTACCCATAAATGTTTGTCTTTATGAATGGCTCCAAAAATAACCTTATCTGAAAAGCAACACTCTTTCTTTATTTATATAGACCTCATTTATTTCTCCATGAGAAAGAGAGATCAGAAGAGTGTTTGTTCTGCAGAGCAGGTGTGTATAAAGAATTGAGCACATTTCAAGAGTACCTATATCACTAAAGCTCAGACTGTGCTTCAAGAGCACCATTTTAATACACCAGGAACTACATCAAATAATTCTACTGATTTCAAGAGCATAAGTATTACTCTTTTGGCCACTTCAAATGTTGGGAGGTATGCCATCATGTTATAACAGGGTAGAATGATTAAAGGCCATTTTAAATATAAGCTGCATAATTTATAAAAGTTACAATTATGTTGCAGTTCAGTTAAGGTGATCTATGATATTTCTTGTCTAAAACGTGAGACAAATAAAGTAAACAATTAATTCAATTTCTAATATTTATATATAATATTGCAAAGATACACATTTAAAGTGACACTTAAAACTGTGGGATTGCTACTTATAAGCTCACTAATAACTAGACTTTTACATTAAGATTTAATCAAATGCAAAAAATAATAATAATAATTTTGCTCTATTCTTTTCAATGATTTGAAAAGGAAAAACAAGCTGCCCTTTTAATGAATTGATAAACAATGTGATACATGTGATTTTATTTTAATTATCCATGCTTTAATCTTCTTTTTGTGCTGCTGCTGGCTTGTAGCAGTTACACTAGCTACTGCTTCTCTTCTGCTCTTTATTATCTTATAGAAACTACAACTTCATGCTTATTTATTCTCAGGCTAATCTTTGATTGAATATATCATTATATCTAGCATTTATTTAGCAATTAATGTCCCTTTAAATTACACATAATACCGCATATAACAATATACGTACAGTACTTTTGTCAAATTATTTATGTTTTGCCAATAAATATGCACATGATTAGAAAGGAAACAATCCTTAGGGGGACATTAACCTAATTTTTATATGTTGGATCCAAAAAACAAAAGTAAAATGTTTTCTTGTTTCTTGATTTTTAATTACATCTCTCTGTACCAAATAAATGTACTTTTTATATGTGTGGGATATGTAAGTAAATAACAGTAGAGTTTGGCATTTATCCTTATAAACCAAATGTAAGGGACAGTTCTTAAATGAGCCACGGTGATGCTCATCACCAGATTTCTGATGATTGCCGCTGGCCATCTTTGTCTTCCTCCTGCTTCTGACCTTTTTAATTAGTGCTACGTGTGATGATTTTCACACTCTTAAAGGTGCAGTACCTAGTTGTGATGTATTGCATCAAAGATTACAAATACTACTGGAACTTATAGAAGCAAGGAATACACTCACAAGAGCTACCTGAGCTACCTGGGGCAGCACTTGTGTCTTTACTTTACCTGTACAAAACTTATCTCACATCTGTACCTATACCTGTGGTATCTGTACCTGAGTCTGTACCTGTGCGACCTAATCCTGCATCTGTACATGTGCCTGTATCTGAGCCTGTGCTACCTAAACCTGTAACTGAGCCTGTACTTGTGCAACCTAATCCTGCATCTGTACCTGTGCCTGTACCTGAACCTGTGCTACCTAAACCTGTACCTGAACCTTTACCTGTGCAACTTAATCCTGCATTTACACCTGTACCTGTGCTATCTGTACCTGTAGTAATAATAATATAGTCCAGCACAGAGCCCAATCCAAAAAAGAGGGTAATCCTTGGAGTGACTGCCACACTCAATAATGAATATCCTAGAAATAATAAGGATGACTCCTCTGTAGTTAAAATCCCAATTTTATTAGTCATACCGGATCAGACAAAAAAACCACAACGTTTCGGGGTCAATACCCCTTAATCATGTGATAAAAAAGCATTCATAACACACCTGTTTAAATAGGCTAACCAGGTAATTAACCCCTTATAAACTTATCAAGTGAAATAAATCACAGCAGTATAGCCATACTGACCTCTACTGGCCAAGGGTGAAATGACATGTATAATAAAAACAGATAATAAAGCCTCCAGGATATATACATATTTACAAGGTCACAAACAGTAATATTTTGCACAAAAAAACATCATTTTTCAACGTTCCTGCCTACATATTAGAGAGATCTCAATTATAATCTAAAATGTAAATGTATTCATCTAAGCAAGAAGTTAAAGAAATATTGCCAAAATATTTTTCATGAAATTCATTCGGCAACTATTTTGCAACTTTAAAAAAAAAAAAATGAAAATAGGAAACCAAATAATCTCCTATTTAAACAGGTGTGTAATGAATGCTTTTTATCACATGACTAAGGGGTATTGACCCCGAAACGTTGTGTTTTTTTTGTCTGATCCGGTATGACTAATAAAATTGGGATTTTAACTACAGAGGAGTCGTCCTTATTACTTCTGGGATATTCATTATTGAGTGTGGCAGTCACTCCAAGGATTACCCTCTTTTTTGGATTGGGCTCTGTGCTGGACTATATTATTATTACTACTATTGTTTGTTCTGCCTTGGTCCGTGCACTGGAGTATCCAGCTATGTCTATGAATACAGGGAGTGCAGAATTATTAGGCAAATGAGTATTTTGACCACATCATCCTCTTTATGCATGTTGTCTTACTCCAATCTGTATAGGCTGGAAAGCCTACTACCCATTAAGCATATTAGGTGATGTGCATCTCTGTAATGAGAAGGGGTGTGGTCTAATGACATCAACACCCTATATCAGGTGTGCATAATTATTAGGCAACTTCCTTTCCTTTGGCAAAATGGGTCAAAAGAAGGACTTGACAGGCTCAGAAAAGTCAAAAATAGTGAGATATCTTGCAGAGGTATGCAGCACTCTTAAAATTGCAAAGCTTCTGAAGCGTGATCATCGAACAATCAAGCGTTTCATTCAAAATAGTCAACAGGGTCGCAAGAAGCATGTGGAAAAACCAAGGTGCAAAATAACTGCCCATGAACTGAGAAAAGTCAAGCGTGCAGCTGCCAAGATGCCACTTGCCACCAGTTTGGCCATATTTCAGAGCTGCAACATCACTGGAGTGCCCAAAAGCACAAGGTGTGTAATACTCAGAGACATGGCCAAGGTAAGAAAGGCTGAAAGACGACCACCACTGAACAAGACACACAAGCTGAAACATCAAGACTGGGCCAAGAAATATCTCAAGACTGATTTTTCTAAGGTTTTATGGACTGAGGAAATGAGAGTGAGTCTTGATGGGCCAGATGGATGGGCCCGTGGCTGGATTGGTAAAGGGTAGAGAGCTCCAGTCTGACTCAGACGCCAGCAAGGTGGAGGTGGAGTACTGGTTTGGGCTGGTATCATCAAAGATGAGCTTGTGGGGCCTTTTCGGGTTGAGGATGGAGTCAAGCTCAACTCCCAGTCCTACTGCCAGTTTCTGGAAGACACCTTCTTCAAGCAGAGGTACAGGAAGAAGTCTGCATCCTTCAAGAAAAACATGATTTTCATGCAGGACAATGCTCCATCACACGCGTCCAAGTACTCCACAGCGTGGCTGGCAAGAAAGGGTATAAAAGAAGAAAATCTAATGACATGGCCTCCTTGTTCACCTGATCTGAACCCCATTGAGAACCTGTGGTCCATCATCAAATGTGAGATTTACAAGGAGGGAAAACAGTACACCTCTCTGAACAGTGTCTGGGAGGCTGTGGTTGCTGCTGCACGCAATGTTGATGGTGAACAGTTCAAAACACTGACAGAATCCATGGAAGGCAGGCTTTTGAGTGTCCTTGCAAAGAAAGGTGGCTATATTGGTCACTGATTTGTTTTTGTTTTGTTTTTGAATGTCAGAAATGTATATTTGTGAATGTTGAGATGTTATATTGGTTTCACTGATAGAAATAAATAATTGAAATGGGTATATATTTGTTTTTTGTTAAGTTGCCTAATAATTATGCACAGTAATAGTCACCTGCACACACAGATATCCCCCTAAAATAGCTATAACTAAAAACAAACTAAAAACTACTTCCAAAACTATTCAGCTTTGATATTAATGAGTTTTTTGGGTTCATTGAGAACATGGTTGTTGTTCAATAATAAAATTAATCCTCAAAAATACAACTTGCCTAATAATTCTGCACTCCCTGTAATGAAATAACAGGCTCTAAGACTTTTGCTTACACAGATCTAGAAGCCTCTAGGATAATGACTCTTGTCCGGGGGTCACGCAGTTTCTTACACACAGCACCGACAGATGTGGCAGGAGTACAACATGACAGGCTCTCTAAATTCTTGCTGGCATATGACCTCCATGCCACAACCCTGGCTGAATATTTCAGGGTAAAACGTATCCCACGGGGATTACGTATGAGCACACATCCTACCCTGCTAAAGCACAATGTTGAATACTGCCATAAATTTGAGCATATTTTAAACAAATGCTCTTTTGACATTATTGTACTTATGTTTGAATTTCTGCAATTGGAGATTGAGGACAGCTGAGCTGGAGGAAGAAATCAAGCAGACAACCTCGGATGAAAGCTTTGATAAGCTGATGGCAGACAGCCGGAACCTTTTGGCGGAGATGAGGAAGACCATCGAGGAACGCAAGAGGTCAAAGTTCCAGCGTGATGAGCAGGACTACTCATCCAATCGGGTATACAGGTGGATTTAGGACCCACAAGGCAAGATGCATCACATCACGTCTGGCCAGAGGAGACGTCATCAGAACCAGTCCGGGTTGGCGAGTAACAGCAGCTCTGAATCTTCGGATTTTACACAGAGTGAAGGCGAAGGTATCCCAGGAAACGGGGCGGCCGCAAACACAAGCAGTGGAAATCAGCCTGCCAAGGTGAGACAAGTGGTGAAGGCACAACCGGGGAGGGCGACACGGTCTCGAAAAATATAGTGATTAACAGTTCTAACTATCATCTGGATACAAGCGAGGCGGCCGTGTTACAAAAAGGTTTATCCTTTTGCCCCTCCAGTGACTTTAATTCTTTTGAGACCCATAAGGACGTTTTTTGTTTCTTTAGAAATATAAGGGTAAAATACTGGCATGCCACACCACATGGGGTTAATGTTAGACTGGGGGAAACCTGTTCAAAGTCAACATCTAATTTGAACTGCAACACTAAGATGGTTAAAAATGTCGATAAAAATGTTGTTAATACAATACCCCTTGTCCTTAACTTGTCACTTAAGATTGGTGATTTAGGTTTAAGAAATAAAAGTGTGTTTTTTTTCCACATCAAACACATCATGGCATTGAAACTTTTGAGAAATTGGTTTTATTTGATCTCAATAAATTGCAACAGCGTATAATCAAACAACACTTGAAGGGTAATCTAAAGCAAGGTCATTTTTACTAAAAATGACTACCAGGCTTTGAACAGAATTAGGGAGAATGGCGACATTATTCTAAAGCCAGCGGATAAGGGCGGGGCTACTGTCATTCTCAATAAGTCTGATTACAAACATGAAATATATCATCAACTCAGTGTACTATCGGTATACAGTCCTATTTGATTTAATCCAGTGTTCAAGCTGCAACATGAGATTCAGATGACTGTGGATTTTGCACTGAGATCTAACATTATTGACAAGAAGACTAGTCAATTTTTGCAAGTGAAGGATCCGGTTACTCCGGTCCTATATGTCCTGCCAAAAATTCACAAGTCCATGACTGCTCCACCTAGTTGCCTCATTGTGGCGGGGACGAATTCTATCTTTTCCAATATAGCTATCTATTTGGACAAAATCTTGAGACCTTTGGTGGAGCAGTCATGTTCTTTTATTAAGGACACAAATGATTTTCTTGTGAAAATACACAATTTGGAATTACCCACTGACAAATTGATTCTTTTCAGCCTTGATGTCACTAGCCTTTATACATCAATTTCACATGCTAGTGGCATCAGGTCTGTCAATAGTGCACTTTATTCTAGTGGATTGTATTCTGCTTTTGAGAACACTTTTATTCTGCAACTATTGGAAATTATTTTATACAATAATTATTTCCTGTTTGAGGATCAATTTTATATGCAACTACAGGGACTGCTATGGGCTCCAATGTCGCCCCTAATTATGCCAACATTTTTATGAATTTAATTGAGGAGAGATTTGTGTTTGAACATCCTGAGTTTTGTCGGTGTGGCGCCACCTGGTGGCGCTACATTGACGATATCTTTGGTATTTGGCTAGGCGACGTTGGAGCACTGTAGTCCTTTGTAGCAGATTTGAATGGCTATACCAACAATATACAATTCAAATTGGTATGGAGTGAATCTAGTATTAAACATGGCATGGGCTTAAAAACTGATTTATTTAGGAAAGCCACTGACAGGAACAGTTTACTTCACTATGAGAGTGAACATCCTCTACCCTTGGTGAAATCTCTCCCATGCAGTCAAATGCTTAGGGTTAAAAGGATTGTGGATGATACTGATAAATCTTTAATTCGATTAGCTGAGATGGGGGAGAAATTTGTTCAGAGAGGCTATCCAGTGAAATTAATTGATGAGACCATCCAAACTGTGGCTACAATTGATAGAGACACGTTGTTTAAACCTAAACCCCCTCGCAATAGAGATAAGAGAATGTTTTTTGTCTCTAGCTTTTGTAGACAAAGTCAATATATTTCACGTATCATACGTAAAGACTGGGGCATCCTGCAGAATTGTATTCCCAATGTTGAGGACTGGAGTTCTGTCAATACCCGATGCCAGCTTATAAGCGGAATAAGAGCTTAAGAGGTTCTTTAATCAAGGCAGATGTGGGTCCTGGCAGATCTCCCCAACAGGGATACATTACTAAGAAAAATCTGGGATGTTTCCCTTGTTTGGGCTGTGTTAACTGTGGGTCAATTATTAAAAGCCCATACTTTGTACATCCACAGACAGGTCATACATTTAAATATAGAGACTAATACACCTGCAACACAAGCTATGTCATTTATTTGATCAAATGCCCCTGTGGGCGGGCCTATGTGGGGGAGTCCACTAGAAGAGTGGGGGACTGCATCAATGACCACAAGAGCAATATCAGTTGCAAGGTAATTACTGCTCCTGTAGCACCTCATTTCTTGGCAGCAGGACACCATATTAGTCAACTTCGGTTCCAGGTTATTGACCACATTAAGATACCCAGACGTGGTGGTAATAGAGCGATGTTGTTAAAACAGCGCAAATTCTATTGGATCTTTAAGTTGGATACCCTGGAACTGAAGGGGATGAACAGAGAAATTAACTGGGCAGTCTTTTACTGATGTGGCGTTCGCCTATGTTGACAGCTGGGCTTGCTCCATCATGTTGAAATATGCTCCTTGGATAATGAGTTATTACTCTATGTCCAATTACACTCCTAGGACCATGCTTCAATATGAGGGGTAACATCAACTGAGGGTATTTTAGGTGTATAGTGTTAATTTCCAAAAGGAGATTATTTGGTTTCCTATTTTCATTTTAATTTTTTTTTTTTTTAAAAGTTGCAAAATAGTTGTAGAATGAATTTCATGAAAAATATTTTGGCAATATTTCTTTCACTTCTTGTTTAGATGAATAAATTTACATTTTAGATTATAATTGAGATCTCTCTAATATGTAGGCAGGAACTTTGAAAAATGATGTTTTTTGCAAAATATTACTGTTTGTGACCATGTAAATATGTATATATCCTAGAGGCTTGATTATCCGTTTTTATTATGCATGTCATTTCACCCTTGGCCAGTAGAGGTCAGTATGGCTATACTGCTGTGATTTATTTCACTTGATAAGTTTATAAGGGGTTAATTACCTGGTTAGCCTATTTAAACAGGTGTGTTATGAATGCTTTTTTATCACATGACTAAGGGGTATTGACCCCGAAATGTTGTGTTTTTTTCTATCTGTACCTGTGCCTGCAGGCTGCATCTGTACTTTTAACCTTGCTTCCTAAGGTTGTACCAATTCTTGAGCTTGCGCTTTTGCAACTTGAGCACATTCACAAAAGCTACCTGAGCTACTTGGGGTAGTACTTGTGCCTGTACCTTTGCAACATCTCCTGCCTCTGCACCTGTTCTACCAGAGTCTGTACCTCTTCCCAAGCCTGTACCTGTGCAACATAATTGTGCATCTGTACGTGTACCTGTGCTATCTGTACCTGTGTCTGTACTTGTGCAACCTAATTCTACATCTATACCTGTGCCTGTACCTGATCCTGTGCTACCTAAACCTGTACCTGAGCCTGTACCTGTTCAACCTAATCCTACATTTACACCTGTACCTGTGCCTGCACCTGTACTTTTGTCCTTGTTACCTAAGGTTGTACCAATACCTGAGCTTGCACTTTTGCTACTTGAGCACACTCACAAAAGCTACCTGAACTACATGGGGTATTACTTGTGCCTGTACCTGTGTATAATCTCCTGCCTCTGTACCTGTTTTACCAGGGTCTGTACCTGTTCCTGACCCTGTACCTGTGCAACATAATCCTGCAACTGTTTGTGTAACTGTGCTATCTGTACCTGTGCCTGTACTTGTGCAACCTAATCCTGCATCTATACCTGTGCCTGTACCTGAGCCTGTGCTACCTAAACCTGTACCTGTGAAACCTATTCCTACATTTACACCTGTACCTGTGCTATCTGTACCTGCACCTGTACGTTTGTCCTTGCTACCTAAGGTTGTAACAATACCTGAGCTTGCACTTTTGCAACTTGAGCTCACTCACAAAAGTTACCTGACCTACTTGGGTAGTACTTGTGCTTGTACCTGTGCAACATCTCCTGCCTCTATACCTGTTCTACTGATTTGAACAGCCAATAGGATTTAAGTAGCTCTCATCCTATTGGCTGATTTAAATTTTCAGACCACTCCGCCTCCGCCATGAAGCTAGAAGATGCCGGTCCCACAATGGATGAAGATGGAGCTACCTGGATGAAGATGTTTATCCGCTGTGAAGAAGATGGATGTCCTGACTCCTGACTTCATCAATCGTGAGTACCGATTTTGGGGTTAGTGTTAGTTTGTTTTTATTGTGGTGTTTTTTTTTTAGATTATGGCTTTTTTAATTTTTAAGGTCAATGCCCATACAAATGCCCTTTTTGGGGCAAAGGGTAGATAAGGTTTTTTTAGTTAGGTTTTTTTTTTATTTTGGGGGGTGGGTGTTTGTAATGTTAGGGGCTATTTGTTGCTACCTAAGGTTGTAACAATACCTGAGCTTGCACTTTTGCAACTTGAGCTCACTCACAAAAGCTACCTGACCTACTTGGGTAGTACTTGTGCTTGTACCTGTGCAACATCTCCTGCCTCTGTACCTGTTCTACTGATTTGAACAGCCAATAGGATTTAAGTAGCTCTCATCCTATTGGCTGATTTAAATTTTTCAGACCACTCCGCCTCCGCCATGAAGTTAGAAGATGCCGGTCCCATGATGGATGAAGATGGAGCTACCTGGATGAAGATGTTTCTCCGCTGTGAATCATTTTGCTAGTGTGATCTAATTTCATTTTCTATCAGGCCTGTGTCCCAGGCTCACACAGCATATACTGTGGTTAATTGCTCTGTGCCAGCCACCACTCATATCTGCTTAACATTAGTGTAAATTTAAACAAAAAAACTTTAAAATCATTTTGCTAGTGTAATCTAATTTCATTTTCTATCAGGCCTGTGTGTCAGTCTCACACGGCATATACTGTGGTTAATTGCTGTGCCAGCCACCACTCATATCTGCTTAACATTATTGTAAATTTAAAAAAAAAAAAACTTTTAAATCATTTTGCTAGTGTAATCTAATTTCATTTTCCATCAGGCCTGTGTGTCAGGCCCACATCATATAGTGTGATTGATAGCTCCTTTTTCCACCACTTATATCTGGTGTAACATTGGTGTTTAATTTTTTTAATTTTTTTTTTACATCAGTCCTCTTCTAGTGTTATTTAATATTAGTTCCAGGCCAGCCTGGCTGCCATTAGTGCCAGCCTGTGTGTCAGGCTGCCAGCATATACTGTGCCTACTTCCATCCTTAGTGCCAGTCCACCACTCCTATCTGGTGTAACATTAGTTTAAATTTTGTAAAAAAAAACTTTTACATCAGTCTTCTAGTGTTATTTAATTTTAGTTGCCAGGCCAGCCTGCCACAAGTGCCAGCCTGTGTGTCAGGCTGCCAGCACATACTGTGCCTACTTCTATCCTGAGTGCCATCACTCCTATCTGTTGTAACATTAGTGTAACTTTTTTTAAAAAAAACTTTAACATCAGTCTGCTATTGTTATTTAATTGCAGTTGCCTGTCTGCCAGCATGTGTGCCAGGCCCACTTGCCAACTAGTGCCACCAATCATATTTGTTATAAAAGTATTGTAAATATTTAAAATAAAAACTTTTTTGACTGAGAAATATCAGTCATCTAGTGTAATCTAATTGCAGTTGCCTTCCTCCCAGAGTGTGTGCCAGGCCCACTTGCCAACTAGTGCCACCAATCATATTTGTTATAACAGTAATTATATATCATGCAGGCCATATAGGGGGAGTTACAGGGATTAAAATGCTAAGAATAGTACTACTTAACACAACCTAGTTACCATGGCTCCCAGACCGCATGTTTTATTATTATACTTTGTAATATATATATATATCAAATCGATCTATTTATCTTCTATCGATTCTATCTAACTATCAATCTATGTATATCTATCTATCAAATCTATCTCGTGGCCGGACTGATTTGAGACAGCCACTTGTGTTTAGGCCAAATTTGAAGTAGGAGGACAGACTAATCATCTTCTTTCATCTCCCTGTTCCAAAAATGCAGCCCATATAGACCTCCCCCGATAGGGGCAGTAACAGGTAGTAAACTGCTAAGAATAATACTACTTAACACACCACGGGTCCCAGTCCCAGACCGCATGTCTTATTGTTATACTCTGTCAGGGAAATCATATATCTATCAAATCTATCTATTTATCTATCAAATCTATCTAACTATCAATTGTATCTATCAAATATAAATTGCATCTATTGATCGATGTAATTTGTATCTATCAAATGTATATTGCATCTTTTGATCTATGTAATTCGTATCTATCAAATGTATATTGCATCGATTGATCTATGTAATTCGTATCTATCATCAAATGTATAATGCATCTATTGATCTATTTAATTCGTATCTATCATATGTATATTGCATCTATTGATCTATGTAATGTATGTATCTAACTATCAAATCTATCTAACTCGTGGTTGTGCAAATGGACTGTTTGCAGTTGTTTGCGGTGCGTTACACGGGGAGTTTGGTCTGTCACTGTGAAGCAGGCGTAACCCTTACACTACCTGATCGATACTACATCATACCTGATGCTTTAAAGCACATTATTCAAAAAAATATTAGGAATGTTAGGTGATTAAGGCACTTTATGGCTTAAAACCAGACTCTGCATCAACTATGTAATTTTCCGTGGGAGTTTTGCCATGGATCCCCATCCGGCATGCCACAGTTCAGGTGTTAGTCCCCTTGAAACAACTTTTCCATCACTATTGTGGCCAGAAAGAGTCCTTGTGGGTTTTAAAGTTCGCCTGCCTATTGAAGTCAATGGCGGTTTGCAGGTTCGCGAACAATACCGGAAGTTCGAGTCCGCCGTTCACAAATCGAAATTTTTAGGTTTGCGACATCACTAATTACAAATGCAATTATAGTAAAGATGTATATATTTTCCAAACACTAGAGATAGTCAATAGCAAAACATATTTTAATGCCTAAGTCAATGGCGGTTCGCGCGGTTCGCCGGTTCACGAACAGTAGCGGAAGTTCGAGTCTGCCGTTCGTGAACCGAAATTTTAAGGTTCGCAACATCACTATTGGGGACCCCTTTATCATTAACTCTAGCCACACTAGGTGTAGGATCATCAACCGGTTCCCTATTAAGCTGACCTTTGGGTTTTAATATCGCTCCTTCAGTGTTCAGAGTGTTTATAAGTGGGCCACACAGTTCCTTCTTCAAACTCCAGAAGTAACCGTGTATGAGCTGGGTCACTTGGGATTCTCATCTACTCCGGCCCTCCATTTTCACTGTAGAATCTAGGTAGATCGTTGTGGAGACACCTTGCTGAGGTTTTGTTTAGATAGGTGATTCCCTCTGTATTGTAAGGTAGGTTAACTAGGCAGCACGATAAAACAAAGAAATGTCCCGTTACAGTTGAACTGGTTTGGTTTTGGGGGGGTATGTACACGGTAGCCTCAACAACACTGATAGTCAGACGATAAAGGCCTCTTAACCTTGTGGCTAGTCACAGTGAAGTTAGCTGAGGAACATAGATAGGTCCGTATTATGCTAGATATTCCTAGACTGCTCTTGAGTAACACAAGGTAGTTTAGATTGAGTTTGCCAAGAAAAAAATGTAAGTAAAAGTTAGAAAATAACTCTTAAAAGGCTGATTAAGTCCAGCAGCTCTTCACACACGTCCTGCTACAACAGCTATAGGCTCCGCCCCCATAATGTTAGGTTTTATTATTTTTTGTAATGTTAGACTTTGATTTTTTGTAATGTTTTTTAAAAAAAGTAATGTTAGGTTTTTCTTTAGTTTAAGCTTACTTTTTATTTCACAAGTAAGTTATTTTAGTCTTTATTATTATTTATTTTTTGTAATTGTAGTTTTCATTTTTTTGTAATGTTAGTTTTTTTATTTTTAGTAATGTTAGCAATTTTTGTTTAAGCTTAGGTTTTTTTTTTATTTCACAGGTAAGTTTGTATTTATTTTACATAGGTAGTTAGTAAATAGTAATATTATAACTAGCTTAGGTTTTATTTTTATTTCACAGGTAAGTTTGTATTTATTTTTAAATAGGTAGTTAGTTAGTAATGTTAGGGGGTGTTAGGTTTAGGGATTAATAGTATTATTTAGGGAGATGTGGGGGGATGGCGGTTTAGGGGTTAATAGGTTTATTTAGTGTTTGTGATGTGGGGGCATGGTGGATTAGGGGTTAATATATTTTATTAGTGATTGTGATGTGGGGGATGACGGTTTAGGGGTTAATAGGCTCATTTAGTGTTGATGATGTGGGGGGACGGTGGTTTAGAGATTCATAGGATTTAAGTTAGTGTTGGTGATGTGGGGAGAAGGCGGTTTAGAGGTTAATAGGTTTAGTTAGTGTTGCCGATGTGGGGGGATGGCGGTTTAGGGGTTTAACAGCTTTATTTAGTGTTGGTGATGTGGGGGGATGTTAGTTTAGAGTTTGATAGCTTTAGTTAGTGTTGGCGATATGGTGGGACCGCCGCTTTGTTTCGGCCGAATTTAGTTTTCGCCCGAATTTTGGCCGATTCAGAGATTTGCATGAATCAGAATTTCCGTATCGGCACCATAACAAAAATTCTGAAAATGAATAAATCTGTTTCCGAATTTTCGGATACATTCTTTATTCATATTTGGAATTTTTCCTTGTTCTAATCTAAACCGCAAACACTAACTAAAACACTAAATAAAGCTTTTAACCCCTAAACCACCGTTCCCTGACTTCATCGACACTAACTAAACCTACTAACCCCTAAACCGCAGTTCCCCAATATCGCTGACACTAACGAAACTTATTAACCCCTAAACCGCAGTTCCCCGACATTGCTGACACTAACTAAACCTATTAACCCCAAAACCGCAGTTCCCCGACATCACCGACACTAACTAAACCTATTAACCTCTAAACCGCAGTTCCCCAACATCGCTGACACTAACTAAACCTATTAACCTCTAAACCACAGTTCACCGACATCGCTGACACTAAATAAAACACTAAATATACCTGTTAACCCCTAAACCGCCCCCCCCCACATCGCTGACACTAAACCTATCAACCCCTAAACTGTAGTTCCCCCGACATCGCTGAAACTAACTAAAACACTAAATAAAGCTATTAACCCCTTAACTGCAGTTCCAAAACATTGCCAACATTAAATAAACCTATTAATCCTTAAAACGCCCCCCACATTGCTCACACTAACTAAACCTATTAACCCCTAAACCGCTGTTCCCCGACATTGCTGACACTAACTAAAACACTAAATAAAGCTATTAACCCGTAAACTACAGTTCCCAAACATCGCCAACACAAACTAAACCTATTAACCCTTAAACCGCCCCCCCACATTGCCGACACTAACTAAATTTATTAACTTTAAACCGCCGTCCCCCTACATCGCAACTACCTAAATTAAACTATATTAACCCCTAAACCTAACACCCCCTAACTTCAACATAAATAAAATACACCTAAATTAAAGTTACAATTATTAACTAGCTACCTATTTAAAAATAAATAAATACCTATGAAATAAAAATAAAACCTAAGCTAGTTTCAATATTACTATTTGCTAAGTACCTGGTTAAAATAAATACAAACTTACCTGTGAAATAAATAAAAAAAACCTAAGCTTAAGCAAAAAAAACTAACATTACTAAAAATAAAAAAAAACTGATTACTAAAAATAAAAAAAATAACATTACAAAAAATAAGACTAAAATTACAAAAAATAAAAAAACTACCATTTCAAAAAATAACAAACTAAATTATCCAAAATAATAAGAAATATTTCTATTCTGATACCACGTTAACAAAAAAACACCCCAAAATAAAAAATAAAAAAAACACTAATCTATAATAAACTACCAATAGCCCTTAAAATGGCCTTTTGTAGGGCATTTACCCTAAAGTTAACAGCTCTTTTGCAAACAAATTAAAACAAACAGGGGGTGTTTGTTTTAATTTTTTGCAAAAGAGATGTTTACTTTAGGGCAATACCCTACAAAAGGCCCTTTTAAGGGCTATTGGTAGTTTATTATAGATAAGGTTTTTTTATTTTGGGGTGTTGTTGTTTTTTTTTTTTTAAACAGGGTATTAGAATAGGAATAATTTTTATTATTGTGGATCATTTCGTTTGTTATTTTTTATAATGGGATTTTTTTTATGTTTGAGTGTTTTTTTTTAGATTAGAGCTTTTTTATTTTTAATAGGCTGAAAAAGAGCTGAATGCCCTTTTAAGGGCAATGCCCATACAAATGCCCTTTTGGGGGGAATGGGTAGATTAGGTTTTTTTATTTGGGGGGTGTTGTAATGTTAGGGGTTTGTGATTTTTTTTTTTTTTTGCCAAAGAGCTGTAAAGAGCTTAACTTTAGGGCAATGCCCTACAAAAGGCCCTTTTAAGGGCAATTGTTAGTTTATTAAAGATTAGGGTTTTACTTATTTTGGGGTGTTTTTTTTAAAAAAAAACTGAGGTATTAGAATAGAAATATTTTTTTTATTTTGGATAATTTCTATAGGTTTTTTTTTGTAATGCTAGTTTCTTTTTATTTTTTGTAATTGTAAATTATTTTTTTTTGTAATGTTAGTTTTTTTTATTTTTTGTAATTGTAAATTATTTTTTTTATAATGTTAGTTTTTTTAATTTTTTGTAATTGTAAATTAATTTTTTTTGTAATGTTAGTTTTTTTATTTTTAGTAATCTAAAGCTTAAGCTTAGGGGGCCCGAATGGAGCTTGAGGGCCTGTGTTTCTGGCGAGTCTGCAGGCTCTCCAGAAACAGCAGTTATGAAGCAGCAAAAATCAACCCGATCGAGTACGATCAGGTTGATTGACACCCCCCTGCTGGTGGCGAATCTGCAGGGGGCGGCGTTGCACCAGCAGCTCACATTATTGCTCTCTGCATTCAGCGAGGTCTGGGGGACCTGATCCGCACTGTCGGATCAGGTCTGCCAGACCTTTCAATAAATATCCCCCTAGGTTTTATTTTTATTTTACAGGTAAGTTTTTATTTATTTTAACTAGGTAGTTAGTAAATAGTAATATTGTAAATAGCTTAAGTTTTATTTTTATTTCACAGGTAGGTTTGTATTTATTTTTAATAGGTAGTTAGTTAATAATTGTAACTTTAATTTAGGTGTATTTTAATTATGTTAAAGTTAGAGGGTGTTAGGTTTAGGGGTTAATATAGTTTAATTTAGGTAGCTGCAATGTAAGGGGCGGCGGTTTAAAGGTTAATAGCTTTCGTTAGTGATGGCGATGTGGGGGGCAGTGCTTTAGAGGTTAATAGCTTTAGTTAGTGTTAATGATGTGAGAGGGCAGGGTTTTAGGGATTAATAGCTTTATTTAGTGTCAGCAATGTTGAGGAACAGCGGTTTAGGGGTTAATAGGTTGAGTTAGTGTTGGCGATGTGGGTGGCAGCGTTTTAGGGGTTAATAGGTTTATTTAGTGTTGGCGATGTGGGGGCAGCATTTTAGGGGTTAATAGGTTTAGTTAGTGTCGACAATGTGGGGGATGGCATTTTAGGGGTTAATAGGTTTAGTTAGTGTCGGCAATGTGGGGGGCGGCGCTTTAGGGCTTAATAGGTTTGTTAGTGTTGGCGATGTGGCGGGCAGCATTTTAGAGGTTAATAGGTTTAGTTAGTGTTGTTGATGTGGGGGAGGCATTTTAGGGGTTAATTGGTTTAGTTACTGTTGGCGATGTAGGGGGGCGGCACTTTAGGGCTTAATAGGTTTCGTTAGTGTTGGCGATGTGGGGAGCAGTTTTTAGGGGTTAATAAGTTTAGTTAATGTCTGCGATGTTGGGGGGCGGCACTTTAGGGGTTAATAGGTTTAGTTAGTATTAGCGATGTGGGGTTGGCGGCGCTTTAGGGCTTAATAGGTTTAGTTAGTGTTGGCGATGTGGGGAGGTGGCATTTTAGGTGTTAATAGGTTTAGTTAGTGTTGGCGATGTGGGGGGATGGAGTTTTAGGGGTTAATAGCTTTATTTAGTGTCGGCGGACTCCGCAGTGTGGGTAACGGCAGTTTTTTAGATAATTTTCTTTCGGGAATCGGCAGATTATGTTAAGTTAAATAATTTTTCGGATCCATTCTTTAAAAATTTTTTTGTAACTAATGAAAATGAACTGAAAAGATTTTTTTCGCGTTGCACATGTCTAGTTGATAGGTTTTATTTAGTTCTGGGATGTGGCGGGACAGCGGTTTAGATAATTTTGTTTCAGCATATTCCTTATGTTAAGTTCAATTGTTTTTCGGATTCATTCATTATTTTGGATCCATTCTTTATTCATATTCATTATTCTATTCTAAATTTTAGAATAGAATAATGAATATGAATAAAGAATGGATCTGAAAAACAATTTAACTTAACATAACTATTTGGCAAAACAAAATTATTTATTTAACTGATGAAGACTAAACACATTTTTTCGCTGTGCACATGTCTAGTTTTAATATAAGTGTAAACAGTTTTTTTTTTCCTATTTCTTTCATACAGGTGGTGAGAGTCCATATTCCTTTACTCTTGGGAATTACTCTTCTCAATCCTTCCCACCTTACACATACATCTGTCCTTACTTTGCCTCCACATGAAGTGGTTGAAGAATGAAGATATGCATTTTATTCTTCAGGTATAGTGGTTTTTCAGTCTATATTAAAGCCTGATTTCCCCTCACAGTACAGTGTTTGTTAGAGGGATGTATATGGTGTATGGTTTCTTTTTTCACCTAATGGGAAATCTTTCATATAATAATTGTCACAGGGACTTGTCTTTTGCCTACCTTTATAGATATACAGTACAATATTCTGCTATTCCATTTCAGTACTGGTTTGACTGTCTGCTGCTTGATTGCTAGCCGATGAGTGTCTATTGGTAATTATTTTTTTTTAACATTTAGACTCTCTTATAGCTATATTATGGGCACTTTTTAAGTTTGTATATATATATATATATATATATATATATATATATATAGGTCAATCCAAGAGAACCCAGCACTCTCACAACGCTGCAGCCAACGGGGTGCCTTCCAAAAATAGCATGTAAAAACCTCTCAAAGGAAAGCACTCTCCGGTCAGTTTTTTAAACAAACTTTTTTTACTGCATAAGAATAACAGTTACATATGAACATTTTCGGGCTACTGTCTGAGGACGGGCGGTAGCCCGAAAACGTTCATATGTAACTGTTATTCTTATGCAGTATATATGGCCTTTGCGAAAGATCCTTTTCACTATACATTTGCTGTTTTGCACATGTCTGCTTTTTTGGCACACGTACGGCTAGATTACGAGTTATGCATTAAGGTAAAAAAGCAGGGTTAACAGGTCCTAACGCTGCTTTTTTACGCCCGCTGGTATTACGAGTCTTGCAGGTATAGGTGTACCGCACACTTTGTTGGCCTTACCGCAAACCTACTTACGTAAAGTTCGTAAAGTCTTTTTTTATAGACTTAGATTTAGGGGTTAATACATTTAATATAGTGGCGGCAACGTTGGGGGCGGGAGATTAGGGGTTAATAAGTATAATGTAGGTGGTGGCGATGTCCGGAGCGGCAGATTAGGGGTTAATAAGTATAATTTAGGTGTCAGCGATGTCGGGGGCTGCAGATTAGGGGTTAATAAGTGTAAGATTAGGGGTGTTTAGACTCGGGGTTCATGTTAGGGTGTTAGGTGTAAACATAAAATGTGTTTCCCCATAGGAATCAATGGGGCTGCGTTACGGAGCTTTACGCTGCTTTATTGCAGGCGTTAGACTTTTTCTCAGCCGGCTCTCCCCATTGTTGTCTATGGGGAAATCTTGCACGAGCACGTACGACCAGCTCACCGCTGACTTAAGCAGCGCTGGTATTGGAGTGCGGTATGGAGCACAATTTTGCTCTATGCTCACTTATTTCCTGTTAACATTTGGTTTGTAAAAACCTGTAATACCAGAGCTGCAGGTAAGTGAGCGGTGAGAAAAAAATGCACGTAAGCACCGCACAGCTCATAACGCAAGACTCGTAATCTACCCATTAGTTTTTTAAGCATCGGCCTCTGGTTTACAAGCATCAGGGTTGCGCATGTAGGGTTAATGATTGTTGGGTTGGTGCATGTACCTTTATTCTCCTATAGTTCACCCACGCATACGTTTACGCACATCAGGTTAGCATACATTCGAATGGTTATTCGCGCATCGGATTTTAGTGCACAAAATCTCCTTTTTAGTTGTCAGGTTGTTTTTTTGCGCGCTCTTATTTAAAGATAATTCCTCCTGCTTTGTTTTGCAATTCAACTTGTGTCTCTTTTTTGTAAAAGCTGTATAGAAGAGGGTAAATAGCTTCTTTTCCTCAAGAGCTTTTTAAGGGTGTTTTAGAGTTTATTGCATTGGTTTGCCATATGCTATAATGGATCAGCATTATTCTGTCCCTTATTTTATCTAAGAACTAAGTTTCCTTAACACCTTTTACCACTTTTAAGTGTGCTTATTGACAGCTGAAAAGCCTTCTCTCGCTCATTTATGTGGCTTATGTTTAGATTTGTTAAGGAAATCTGACCAATCTAATGTTGTTCATTACAGGATAATTCTTAAGTAGTACCTCCTACCATGAAAAATGTTACCAAGGCTGCAGTTTTTGAAGCATTGGCTGTTCTCCCACCTTCAAACAAGCCTAAAATATCAGTTCAGATTTTACCTCTTACAAGTGCTATGTGCCCTGAAACCAGGGATCGAAAATACACCACCAAATCCTTTATTACAGTGGATACCAGTTCTGGTGACAGTTCTGATCAAGACACACAAATCCCTTCAATAGAGACAGAGTCCAGCTTTCGAGGCATCCCTACCAGATGTAGAAGATGTAGGGGTAGTAGAGATAACACACATTGGAGAAAGAGACAAAATCAGCTGGCAACCCTTCCTCCTATGGCCCCCATACAGCTACTTATCCTTTTTTAGATGGCGGGGGGGCACTGCCCGCCAAAACCAAAGACAACAGAGATAGATTAACATTGTTTTCAATATTTGCTCTAGAACACTTACGTCAGCTGAATTGGATATATTAAACAAAGGTCTCTCTTTTGTACCATCGAATAAATCTGACATATTTAACACCTACATTGACATCAGATGTTTTGATAGAAATATGCGTCTTAAAGAATTTTTTCGTAGTGAACATGAGGATGTGTGCCCATTTAAATCTAAGGGGATGTTTGATCCTAATTCCACTAATCCCTCTATATCTACTTTGACGAGAATACTCACACACCAAGTATGTGATATTAAACCTACATTTTGGAATGATAATCTCTCCAAAGAGGAAAGAAAAGCACTGGTGACACTAACCAATAAAGAATCCATCATCATTAGATCTGCGGACAAAGGGGGAGCCATTGTCATGGTGGATGTGGGCAAAAACAGAGAGGAAATTCTCCAACAATTATCAGATGACAAGACCTATTTGAATCTCAGAAGAGATCCTACCCTGATGGGTTTTTTTTTTTTTTTTTTTTTTTTTATATTTTATTTAATTTTGTTTTTATTGAAATTCAATAAGGATATACAAAACAATAATGACCATGTATGTTACATAGGAATAGATATAAACATAAAAACAGTTGTTATGAATCCAATTATCAGAAAACATGAAGACCAGACATCAGCAAGCTAAATATGTACAGTATGCACCCTTCGGACTATATGCCTTCTAACCAGGAAAACTATAAGGCCACTCTTGGACCTCACATTGTCCCAAACAGTATAGGAGGCAATCAGAATCAGGTAGAGACCTCTTTTGGATCTCAAATTATGAATCAACAGTTTCTTATTTTTGTACTATAGAGCAAGCTCTTATATCAGTTATAAATGTGATATATATAAGAACAACAACATATATAACAATATCATATGTAATAAAAGATGGGATAGGTACAGGATTTATTTTCCTCTGCTCACGACGTGAGCCCAATGTAATATAGGGGGGGGGGGAGGGAGAAGAATGATCCAATATAAATGTTGTGGAGGTTTAGTTAATAAAAACTAGATCCAATGAAGCAAGAGTTGTGAGTAAAGTATTGAAACAGAGCGGGGATCTAGGGGGGTAGAAATGTATAATCCTTATTGCAAACATATATGGGGGTTAAGGGGGGAAAGGGGAAGGGGGGGGGATGGGAATGGGGGGGCGGATCCGAAAACAAGAATTTAAGACTGTGTAGGTACAAAAGTAGGTATAGCATTCCAAAATAACTGAGAACTATATATTAATTTGTAGCTCCATAATGGACCACTATGAGTACGGGATGTAATTTGTATCTCCCCTCAGGGTTTGTTGTCTCCACTGGACACAGACAGAAAAGGGAAATTGGATATGACCCACCCTGTTAGACAGAGTGGGAAAGGAAGAGGGGAGATACTGTCCCTATCTATTCTATTCCAGTAAGGATTTTAGTCATACACAGTATAGAGAAGGACATTGTAAGCAAAATATCTGAATGTCTGAATGTAGGTGTATACACATGGTCAGGCTGACAAGGGGGCCCAATTTGAAACAATCTGGCATCTAACACAAAATATTATATGTAATTCCCACCAGTAGGGTTGTAAACAACACGTAATAATGAGGGCAAAATAAATAAGGCATACATAGGGTTATATGGGGATAGTATCTTGACTCTCTGGAGTATAGTAAATATATCAGTTTAATATTGTTTTAATAAAATTGATTGCCATGTCATCTCGGCCGCTGACAACATGGCCATATTATCTCCAACTTGAGTCATATAAAACGTTAAGTGAGAAGTAGTTACTCCAATTAATGTTAATTGAAATACCCCTATATGCAAGAGATTCTGACATTGGTTAACCCGTATAATGTGTATAGATCAGGTGCAGTTAAATAATGGTGGGACTATAGAATGTAATAAGGAGTGTACACAAACACATTTCCCATTAATTCTGTAAACAGTAAAATGTAAGTTAGTTCAGTGGAGTATTATGATTGTCACAAATAAAGGAACGTTGCCACCCTCCTTAATATATCATATGGTCAAACATCAAATTGCCTTCTAAAAAACGTAGTAGTACTATCAGCCTAGAGAATATGTAAATGACTTTGCTTTGGATCCCTTCTAAAAATGTACATCTAGCTTACAACTAGGCTCCCCTAAACAAATCGCTATCGACACAGCTATATTGTGACAAGTATCATGTGACTGCTTAATATATGTCATCACAGAGTAGGAAATAAGAGAGTAGCATATAAAAGCAACCTAATGTGAACAACACATTATGCATAAAAGAAGCTGCTATAGCTGTTAATATACATGGGTGTGTCAAAAATCAGGCACACCAAAGTGTATAAGAGTAGCAATGGGGGATTTAAAACTTTCTTAACATAGAATGAGCCTATCGAGATCCATGCTCATTTAATCAAATAAGATACTGGCTTAGCAATGTTATGTGTCATCAATATCTGTCACACTAAAAAGTTAGAGGATCTCTTATAGTTAATCTTTAGCACAGTGTGGGAAATAGATTACATTGGATTGAGTGAGATAGCATGGTTTGCAGAGTGTTTGCAGAAAGTGGCTGACCTATCTTAAGTCACAATATAACATTTAAAAATATGCCTTCTTAGTATAAGTAATGCTGTATAAGAGGCTTAATAGCATTAACAGTGCATAGTAGGAGGCTAAACTACACAATCAGCTTAGATTTATAAAGCAGATCAGCCCAACTATGTCGTTAGGGCTAACGGGTTGAACAAATAAGAGTCGTTGGTGTGTCCATATTTGCATATAGATATATATATATAGTCTGTATGGAACAGTAATGGGAACTTTTAACACAGCAAAAATATAACTAAAACAGGCTGATAAAACAGGCTAGGGAAATACTGGGGTAATTATTATCGTAGACATTAAGCGCCCAAATCAAACTTGAGCTGAAAACTTCCAAGCAAGGTCCTCAAAGAAAGATCCAGTCCATAAGTGGGTGTAATGCAAGGGCTCGATGGGCATTTTTGAAAATTTATGGAAGCGCAAGCAGGACCTCATCACACCTCATTTCCACTTATCACTGCGTACGGTCCACAAATAAATTACATTACCCTACACCAGTTATTCGCACAACGCATAACATTGCTCTTTCCTGGCTGACGCGTCTGTAAACTCGGGAACAAACCCAGCCGTCTATTGCCTTCTGTAGCTTCCCTGTCACCGCAATCACACAGATGGGGCCGTCTCCTCCTCTCGCTGAAAATATAACTGTCGGTGGGAAAGTAGAGGCAAGAAATCCCCCAGCTGCAGTCCCAATATCTCGAGCCGACTTCTTTAGGAGCCATGTTGTCAGTAGAAACTGCACTCGCTATCCAGGTTAAATTTGGATAGTGGGTCTGTCTGGGTAGCCTATGAGCTCTTGGTGGGCAAGTCTCCTTTGTGCCGTTTTATTGTAAATCGATCCACTTGTCATCAGATGTAGTGCAGGGCTCCAGCGGGGTATGAGTAGGGAACTGTGACCCAACGCCATCTTGAATAGTGTGACGCACCTCAATTTTCTCACGCCACTTCAGGAGAACCGAGTAAAGACCTCTCATATGGTCTCTTAGTGCGTTACAAAGTTTGTCCTCAAGTACCTCCACAAGCATTGTCTCGCAAGGGAGATTTCACCTACAGAACACTGTGATGAACGCAATTTCTTCTATGTCAGCTACAGCTGCCTGCTAGTTAGTTCAAACAGTGACCTGACTTAAACATGTAAAGTGTCTTCTCAGCCTGTTTGGAGACTGTATTATGTGTCTTTAGCTGGGGCTCTAGGTTTAAGTTCACCAATATTTTAAAGATTAATCCCAGGAAACTTTATCTTTAATATTAAAGCCAGGAGCTCCTGAAATGTGCTGCTGGTTGCTTTGGCAGTTGGCTCCGCCCCCCCTACCCTGATGTTTAAGTGAGAAATTGATACTAGCTTGAAAGATTGGAAGGATATGGGATTGATATCCACTCAAGATTATGAGTTCCTAACTAAGGATTATCCGATTGTCCCCATCCTATATACCTTTCCTGAAAATTCATAAGAGCCTAAGTGCACCAGCAGGAAGACTGTTAGTATCAGCCAGATGGTCTCTACTACAACTGCTAGCACAGTTTGTGGATTTCTATTTACAGCCTTGCGTTAAACAAATGAACTTGTTTATCCAAAACTCAACACACTTCATCAACAAAATTACATGTCTCACTGACATTCAGGATTCAGATCTTCTGGTTACTCTCGACCTATCAAGCTTATACACCATTATCCCCCAAGAAGTAGGCATTGCAGCTGTAGCAAATTGCCTAAGAAAAGTACTGTATGTAGGCTCTATGGACGAAATCGTGATTGAGTTACTTACGTTTTGTCTGAAGAAAAATTTCTTTAGATTTGAGAATACCTACTACTTGCAAATCTCTGGCACAGTGATGGGGTCCAATGTGGCCCCATCGCTGGCGAATCTGTTCATGGCAGAATATGAAGAAGGAATCATCAGTGTACAAGATTGCTCTCAAATTGTCTTTTATTGTCGCTACATCGACAAATTGTTCCTCATTTTAAGAGATGATGAAATCTCTTTGAATAAATGGGTGGACTCTCTCAATGCACTACCTGGAACAGTAAGATTCCAACATACAGCAAGTAAGGAATGTATTGATTATTTAGATGTCAGGATATATAAGAATTAGAACAAGTTAGGCACAACTCTGTTCCAAAAAAGTACAGACAGAAACTCGATATTACATGCTAAAAGCTGTCACCAACCCATGTTAATACAAAATATACCTAAATATCAGTGGGTAATCAGAAACAATACTGACATATCTAATCAGAATATTCAGCTTGAGGAGATGACACAAAGGTTTGTGCAACATGGCTACAAGAAGAAGAACCTTTGGGAGAGTCAAACTAAGGCTCTATCAGCATTTGACCCTGATAAGAGTGTTCACACAAACCAACAGAGACGTCTTACATTTGTTTTCACATACTCACCTGACAAATACCGTATCTTTAAAACACTACGGGATGAATGGAAATTGATACAGAGTGATGAGACCTTACCATTCACACAGTGGGATGTTCCTCGAGTGGCCTATAAAAGAAGCAAAAACCTGAGAGATCTTTTGGTCAAAACTGACATTATACCTGCTAAAGATTCACAGACATGGCTTAGAAGGAAAAAGGGCTGTTTCAGATGCCCTAGTTGCATCACTTGCAACAGTATGTTGAAAGGAGCAATTTTTCAACACCCCTATTGCACCAAAAAATACAAGATCAAGTTCTATGTGACTTGTACTACACCGTTTATTGTTTATCTTTTGAGCTGTCCATGTGGAATGTTTTATGTGGGGAAGACCATCGCTCTTCCATTCGGGCAGCAATCTCTACAAAAAAATATGATCAACCAGTTGCTCGCCAATTTCTTGAGAGTGGCGACAGAGTAAATGCAATGCTTCTTGTAACATACTGAGTATATCTTACATACTTTTTTGTATCACTTGATCTGATGACTTATTCTTATAGTTGTCCTCTTTTTATATATTTTTGATTTTGCCTCTGGCTACTTAGATGTAGCTATGATATGAGAGTCCTCACATGAGAGTTCATGCAATATTCTTTTTATTTTTTTTAATTTTATTATTATTATTATTTTTATTTATTTTTTTATATTTATTTTTATATTTATATTTATTTTTTATATTTATATTATTTTATTTTATTTTTATTTATATATATATATATATTTTTTTCTTATATATTATTTTTATATTATTTTTTTTTTTTATTATTCATTTTTTCTCTTCTTCATTTTTTCTTTTTTTCTTTTTTGTATTTCCTCATTTCTTTCATGTTATTGGCAGGAGTCCATGAGCTAGTGACGTATGGGATATACAATCCTACCAGGAGGGGCAAAGTTTCCCAAACCTCAAAATGCCAATAAATACACCCCTCACCACATCCACAATTTATTTTTATAAACTTTACCTCCTATGGAGGTGGTGAAGTAAGTTTGTGCTAAGATTTCTACATTGATATGCGCTTCTCAGCATTTTGAAGCCTGATTCTTCTCAGAGTACAATGAATGTCAGAAGGATGTAAAGGGAGTATCACCAATTGAATACAATGGTTTTCCTCATGGGAGATCTATTTCATAGGTTCTCTGTTATCGGCCATAGAGATTCATCTCCTACCTCTCTTTTCAGATTGACGATATACTCTCATATTCCATTACTTCTACTGATAACCGTTTCAGTACTGGTTTGGCAATCTGCTATATGTGGATGGGTGTCTTTTGGTAAGTATGTTTTCATTACTTAAGACACTCTCAGCTATGGTTTGGCACTTTATGTATTTATATAAAGTTCTAAATATTTATATTGTACTTATATTTGCCATGATTCAAGTTTCAGTATATTTCCTTTTTGCAGACTGTCAGTTTCATATCTGGGAAATGCATTTTTTAGGAAAATGTATTTCTTACCTGGGTATAGTCTTTTTTCAATTGACTGTCATTTTAAATTTGCAAGCAGAATTAGGCTTGCGAGGGCACGAAATGCGAAACTATATTGCGTCATTTTTGGTGCAAGATTTTTTGTGGCGCAAAGTACGTTCAATGACGCAAATTCGTCATTCCTGGCATCTTTGTTGATGCCGAGTCCTTTAACAAGGTTGCGTCTTCAAAGACGCAAGTGTGTCATTTCCGGATGTTGTTTAGAGCCAAAAAAAATTATTTGTTTGTGCGTCATACTTGGCGCCAAATATTTTCATTATTTTAAACCCCATTCCTATATTCCTCTTGCCTTTTATTTTATCAGAGGGCTATGCTGTTTGCATTTTTTTCTCCCATTCCTGAAACTGCCATATAAGGAAATTGATAATTTTGCTGTATATGTTGTTTTTTCTCTTACATTCGCAAGATGTCTCAATCTGATCCTGTCTCAGAAATCACTGTTGGAACCCTGCTGACTGATATCAGTTCTACCAAAGCTAAGTACATTTGTTGTAATCTTGTGGAGATTATATCTCCAGCTGTGGTTTGTAATAAGTTGTCATGATAAACTTTTACATGCAGAGAATGTGTCCATCAGTAATAGTACATTGCCTTCTAATAAATGTAAAGGTCTTTTAAAACTTCTCATAAAGTTGATGAAATTTCAAATGACCGACAACATACTGAATAATCCTCCTCTGCAGAGGATCTATCTGATCCAGAAGATACTTCCTCAGATCTGACACTGACAAATCTACTTATTTATTTAAAATGGAGTGCATTCGTTCTTTGTTAAAGAAGTGTTGATTATATTGGATATTGAGGAGACTAGTCCTCTTGATATTAAAACTAGTAAACGTTTAAATTCTGTTTATAAACCTCATGTGGTTATTATTTTTCCAGTTCCTGATGCTATTTCTGATATGATTTCTAAAGAATGGAATAGGCCTGGTACTTCTTTTATTCCTTCTTTAAGGTTTAAAAAAAATTGCATCCTTTGCCAACAGTTAGATTGGAGTTTTGGGAAAAGATCCCCAAAGTTGATGGGGCTATCTCTACTCTTGCTAAACGTACTACTATTCCTATGGAAGATAGTACTTCTTTCAAAGATCCTTTAGATAGGAAACTTGAATCTTATCTAAGGAAAGCTTATTTATATTCAGGTCTTCTTCTAAAGCCTGCAATTTAATTGGCTGATGTTGCAGCTGCTTCAACTTTTTGGTTGTATACTTTAGCGCAACAAGTATCGGATCATGATTTGTCGAGCATTGTTAACTTGATTCAACATGCCAATAATTTCATTTGAGATGCCATTTTTTGATATCATCAAAATTGAAGTTAAATCTATGTCTTTAGCTATTTTAGCTAGAAGAGCTTTGTAGCTTAAATCTTGGAATGCTGATATGACTTCTAAGCCCAGATTGCTATCTCTTTATTTCCAAGGTAATAAATTATTCAATTCAGTTGGATTCAATAATTTCAACTGTCACTGGGGGAAGGGTGTTTTTTGCCTCAGGATAAAAGATTTAAGGGTAAATCTAAAGCTTCTAAACGTTTTTGTTCCTAAATAAGGAACAGAAACCTAATTCTTCCCCTAAGGAATATGTTTCCAATTGGAAGCCTTCTTCAAATTGGAATAAATCCAAGCCTTTTAAAAGATCAAAGCCAGCCCCCAAGTCCGCATGAAGGTGCGGCCCTTATTCCAGCTCAGCTGGTGGGGGGCAGATTAAGATTTTTCAAAGATGTTTGGTTCAATTCGGTCCAAAATCATTTTATTCAGAATATTGTCTCTCAGGGGTACAGAACAGGATTCAGAGTAAGACCACTTGTGAGAAGATGTTTTCTCTCATGCATTCGAGCAAACCCAGTAAAGGCTCAGGCTTTCCTAAAGTGTGTTTCAGACCTGGAGTTATCTGGTGTAATCATGCCAGTTCCATTTTCAGGAACAGGGTCTGGGGTTTTATTCAAATCTATTCATTGTCCCAAAGAAAGAAAATTAATTCAGACCAGTTTTGGATCTAAAATGTTTTAATCGATATGTAAGAGTGCCAACTTTAAAATTAGTGACTATAAGGTCTATTCTGCCTTTTGTTCAGCAAGGGCATTATATGTCCACAATAGACTTACAGGATCAGTTACTGAGATTCTCTTTTCTAAACAAGCATTACCAATTTGTTGTTCTTCCTTTTGGCCTAGCGACAGCTCCAATAATATTTTCAAAGCTTCTCGGTGTCCTACTCTCTGTAATCAGAGAGCGGGGTGTTGCAATGTTTCCTTATTTTGATGATATCTTGCTACTTGCTCAGTCTTTACGTTCTGCAGAATCTCACATGAATCAACTACTGTTGTTTCTTCGAAGACATGGTTGGAGGATCAATTTACCAAAAAGTTATTTGATTCCTCAGACAAAGGTAACCTTTTTAGGTTTCCAGATTCAGTGTCCATTACTTTGTCTCTAACAGACAAGAGATGTTTGAAATTTGTTGCAGCCTGTCGGAACCTTCAGTCTCAGTCATTCCCTTCAGTAGCTATGTGCATGGAAGTTTTAGGTCTCATGACTGCAGCATCGGACGTGATCCCCTTTGCTCGTTTTCATTTGAAACCTCTCCAGCTTTGTATGCTGAATCAATGGTGCAGGGATTATACAAAGATATCACAATTAATATCCTTTAATCCCAATGTTCGACTATCTCTGACATGGTGGTTAGATCACCATCGTATAATTCTAGGGGCCTCTTTTGTTCATCCAACCTGGACTGTGATCACAACAGATGTGAGTCTCTCAGGTTGGTGAGCTGTTTGGGGATCCCTGACAGCACAAGGGGTTTGGAAATCTTAAGAGGCGAGATTACCAATCAATATTTTGGAACTCCGTGTGATTCTCAGGACTCTTCAGTTTTGGCCTCTGTTGAAGAGAGAACCATTCATTTGCTTTCAGACAGACAATATCACAACTGTGACATATGTCAATCAGGGTGGGACACACAGTCCTCAAGCTATGAAAGAAGTATCTCGGATACTTGTTTGGGTGGAATCCAGCTCCTGTCTAATTTCTGTGGTTCATATCCCAGGTATAGAGAATTGGGAAGCGGATTACCTCAGTCATCAGACTTTACATCCGGGAGAATGGTCTCTCCACCCAGATGTGTTTTCTCAAGTTGTTCAGATGTGGGGGCTTCCAGAAATAGATCTGATGGCATCTCATCTAAACAAGAAACTTCCCAGGTACCTGTCCAGGTCCAGGGATCCTCAGGCGGAAGCAGTGGATGCATTGACACTTCCTTGGTGTTATCAACCGGCATATATTTTCCTGCCTCTAGTTCTTCTTCCAAGAGTGATCTCCAAAATCATCATAGAGCAATCGTTTGTGCTGCTGGTGGCTCCAGCATGGCCTCACAGGTTTTGGTATGTGGATCTTGTTCGGATGTCCAGTTGCCAACCTTGGCCACTTCCATTAAGGCCAGACTTTCTATTTCAAGATCTATTTTTCCATCAGGATCTCAAATGATTAAATTTGAAGGCATGAAAATTGAACGCTTAGTGCTTAGTCATAGAGGTTTTTCTGACTCCGTGATTAATACTATGTTGCAGGCTCGTAAATCTGTTTCTAGAAAGATTTATTATCAGGTTTGGAAGACTTACATTTCATGGTGTTCTTCTCATAAATTCTCTTGGCATTCTTTTAGAATTCCTAGAATTTTACAGTTTCCTCAGGATGGTTTGGATAAAGGTTTGTCTGCAAGTTCCTTGAAATGACAAATCTCTGCTCTTTCTGTTTTATTTCACAGAAAGATTGCTAAACTTCTTGATATTCATTGTTTTGTGCAGGCTTTGGTTTGTATCAAGCCTGTCATTAATCAATCTCTCCTTGGAGTCTTAATTTGGTTTTGAAGGCTTTATAGGCTCCTCCGTTTGAGCCTATGCATTCTTTGGACATTAAATTGCTTTCTTGTAAAGTGTTTCTTTTGGCCATCTCTTCTGCTAGAAGAGTTTCTGAATTATTCACTCTCTCTTGTGAATCTCCTTTTCTGATTTTTCTTCAGGATAAGGCAGATTTGCGGACTTCATTTAAATTCTTACCTAAGGTTGTGAATTCTAACAACATTAATAGAGAAATTGTTGTTCCTTCCTTGTGTACTAATCCTAAGAATTCTTTAGAGAGATCTTTACATTCTTTGGATGTGGTGAGAGCTCTTAAATATTATGTTGAAGCTACTAAAGATTTCAGGAAGACTTCTAGTCTATTTGTTATCTTTTCTTGTTCTAGGAAAGGTCAGAATGCTTATGCCATTTCTTTGTCTTCATGGTTAAAGCTTTTGATTCATCAAGCCTATTTGGAGTCGGGTCAAGCCCCATCTCAGAGAATTACAGCTCGTTCTACTAGATCAGTTTCCACTTCCTGGGCTTTTAAGAATGAAGCTTCAGTTGATCAGATTTGCGAAGCTGCTACTTGGTCTTCTTTGCATACATTTACTAAATTCTATCATTTTGATGTATTTGCTTCTTCGGAAGCAGTTTTTGGTAAAAAAAAGTTCTTCAGGCAGCTGTTTCAGTTTGATTCTTTTGCTTTTGATTTAAGTTTTTTCCTTTCATTTATGAGAATAAACTTAAATTTTGGGTTGTAGATTAACTTTTTTCAGTGGAAAATGGCTGTTTTTTTTTTATCCCTCCCTCTCTAGTGACTCTTGCGTGGAGTTCCACATCTTGGGTATTGATATCCCATACGTCACTAGCTCATGGACTCTTGCCAATTACATGAAAGAAAACATAATTTATGTAAGAACTTACCTGATAAATTCATTTCTTTCATATTGGCAAGAGTCCATGAGGCCCACCCTTTTGTTTTAGTGGTTATGATTTTTTTGTATAAAGCACAATTTTTTCCAAATTCCTTTGTTGATGCTTTATTACTCCTTTCTTTATCACCCCACTTCTTGGCTATTCATTAAACTGAATTGTGGGTGTGGTGAGGGGTGTATTTCTAGGCATTTTGAGGTTTGGGAAACTTGTATATCCCATATGTCACTAGCTCATGGACTCTTGCCAATATGAAAGAAATGAATTTATCAGGTAAGCTCTTAAATAAATTATGTTTTTTTTTTTTCGTTTTTTTTCTTTTTCATTTTTTTTTACTTTTTTTTTAATTTTTTTTTATTTTTTACATTTTTTATTTTTTTCATTTGCTTTTCCTTTTTTTTCCTTTTTTTTTTTACATTTTTTTTCCTTTTTTAATTTCTTCCTTTTTTTTATTTTTTTTTTATTTTTTATACTTGCAGTTAGTCCTTCCTACTATACAAGTTGACATTCCTTATATTTCTGTTCCATTTATATATCCATTCATTGACAAAGTTGAATAATGTTTCTGTAACGTTGACTATATATCCTCCTAGTTGTACATTTTGTTTTTATTTGTTTTTATCTTATTCAAACTTACTAATCACATACTACATTTGCTCCTTCCTATAGGCCTACAAATTTCTCATTAGCCCTACTATTCGAACAATCCATTTGACATTACAATATTATGGGACTAGCCGATTGGTGTAGTCTGTGATGTTCCACTTTTTGAGACATTCTTTCGGATAATAGGGCCTCTAAACAAATCAGAATAGAGGGCGCCACATAGTGCAGATCATAAGGTAATTCAGATGTAAATACAGCAATGGTAGAAGAATCCTACTCACAAAGTGTAAAGCACAGATGTGCAATACCAGCAGTCCGGAACCACACGTCGTCCGGTAGACCAGTAGGTAGAAACGGAATCCTCGTCTCGCCAGGGAGAGTCCAGAGAAACCACAGAAGAGTTCTGTACGGTGATGGTCAGTCCCACAAGTCCTAAGGCCTGGGGAGAGAATCCAAAGCTCCAAATGGAAGGATTGTTCCCAAGTGTGGGAAATGATAGTCGGCAGCAAATAGAGGGTTAATATTCTAATTGTTAAAAATGTATTAAAATGATAAAAACAACAGCAACGCGTTTCTCAGTGTTACACACTGTTTCATCAGGCTATAGGTGATATAGCCTGATGAAACAGTGTGTAACACTGAGAAACGCGTTGCTGTTGTTTTTATCATTTTAATAAATTTTTAACAATTAGAATATTAACCCTCTATTTGCTGCCGACTATCATTTCCCACACTTGGGAACCATCCTTCCATTTGGAGCTTTGGATTCTCTCCCCAGGCCTTAGGACTTGTGGGACTGACCATCACCGTACAGAACTCTTCTGTGGTTTCTCTGGACTCTCCCTGGCGAGACGAGGATTCCGTTTCTACCTACTGGTCTACCGGACGACGTGTGGTTCTGGACTGCTGGTATTGCACATCTGTGCTTTACACTTTGTGAGTAGGATTCTTCTACCATTCCTGTATTTACATCTGAATTACCTTATGATCTGCACTATGTGGCGCCCTCTATTCTGATTTGTTTAGATTCTCTGGACCTGTGTTGACGGCACGACACCCTAGAGGAGCAGCCTACTGTATGAGAGTGACATCCTTTGGGACAATCTAGTATCAAAATAAAGGACTGCCTTATTACAATTCATCATCCTTTGGATTACTAGTTTGTATATTTATACATATATGGTTTGTTGAATACTAGTTTATATATTTTTACATATTTTCTTCTTATTGTTATATACATATCCTTTAATTTTATAATTTTATATTTTTATCTATTGGGTTATTACCATCTTACCAACATAATATAATATTACATCACACTATATACTTTACATTTTATATTATATTTTAAGGAATTTTACCCGTGATCCTAGGCGCCTTTTACAAGTACTATAGTGACGGACACGGTCACTAGAGTATTTTCCTATGGATAATAGGGCCCATTTATCAAGCTCCAGATGGAGATTGAGGGCCCGTGTCTAAAGACCGCTGCTCCATAACCCTGTCCGCCTGCTCTCAGCAGGCGGACACACATCGTCGAAAATCAATCCGATCGAGTATGATCGGGTTGATTGACATCTCCCTGCTGGTGGCCATATGCAGGGGGTGGCATTGCACCAGCAGCTCACAAGAGCTGCTGGTGCAATGCTGAATATGGAGAGCGTATTGCTCTTCACATTCAGCAAGGTCTGGAGGACCTGATCCCCACTGTCGGATTAGGTCTGCCAGACCTTTGATAAATATCCCCCATATTTTTTGACACATTTCCTCATTAGAACAGGACCACTGAGAGAACTGTATGGTGTTAGTTGCTATACCTTGATCATTTTAGAAGTAGCAATAATGTGATTAGCTGTTGCAGCACACATTTATTTTTTGGTCCTTATTACTGAGATAATCGTATGGTGTTTGTTGTTTTTGGTGATATGAATATTTGTAATATGTATGCTTTATGATGATACCATTAGAATCTCTCTTATTGGGCTATTCAATTTGACTACCTGAGTAAACATATTTTTCAATATTTTTTAACATTTTTGAATTTCTTCATTATTACATAACTTGGTTATGTGGCCAGGAGTTCATTTTGGCTGACATCGATAATGATATATCAGTATTGGTTTGACTACATAGGTTACCACGGACAAATTGTTTTCAAAGATATGTGATAGGTTTTGTTATAGTTCAAACTGTGTTAATTTAAGAATGGTATGACTTATCGTACAGCGATTGTGGATTGGTTATTGATGACAGGGTGTAGCACTCCCCCAGGAGTGTCCGCGGTATGATTGGCCACCAAACTTTCACTTTGTGTTTTATGTTTTTGCTTGGTCTGTAACTCCCCATATGGGTGGGATGGTAATTATTTTTTTTGCTGATAACGGTATACACGCCCCTATGGGCGGATGTTTACTTGATTTATTGCTGGGCTCCCACGCTGTGTTAGATTAATATGTCCATACCTAGGTGTGATGTAAGTAATAGCATACATGGATTGGTCGTTAATGGCTTTGATACACGCACCTTTCTGGGTGGATACAATGTTATTGGTTGCTTGGTCCCAATGTGTAGTTTACATTTGGTGGTGCTTGCGATGAAACTGCGATCACAGCTTATTCTTTCAAATATCAGATTTCATGATTGATCGTGTGATAGTTTGGAGGTGGGACGGAATGGGCAAGTTATGTTTGGCATGTCAGGAACTTATTCACATTTATATTCTGATGCTAAGATCATCAGCACTGTCACATTAAAACAGTTTGCACACGCTCTTTATTTATGCACACAATGATTTGTGATTGGTTCTTCCACAGAGAGGAGTGTTTTGTCTACCCTATTAAGGTTTTGTATTTGCACAGTATTTGTTTTTCTGAAGAAGGGATAGGTTTTATCCCGAAACGTCGCTAAAGCAATAAAGAAAGATTATTTTTCACGTTGACTGCAGTCCAGTGAGTGCTTACTTTAAACTTTTATATCTGACCTTACAGCACCCTGACAGCTGTTGCATACCGGTGAGAGTGCAAAAACTTCACAACTCCATATATGAATATATACATATATATTTATGTGTTAATATGTGTATATACACATATTAACACATAAATGTACTGTCTATGTATATAATCATATATATAGTTACATTGGGGTCTATGGAAACACACAGTTCACATAGACAGCAATGTTAAGGCACTTTTCAGTACATTTTTTTTGCAACACCACACTGCCCCAAAACTCCCTAGTGCAATTATTATTTATTAAAAAAAAGCTAAAAAAAAATGAAAATAAAAAAATATAATACGGGGCGGAGCCTATAGCTGAAGCGGCAGGACGCATCTGAGAGGAGCTCCTGACTTTGATAGTTTTTAATAGCCATTAACTACAGATATCCTTTAAAAATTTAGACATTTTCTACTGGATAATAACCTGAAGAGGATTGAAGATCAGATCCATATCAAGATTGCTGACCGCCTATGCTCTTTGGCTGAGTTGTGTACTGATCGCCATTGCTTGCAAGGCCTATCATCTATGTGACCAGGGCTGCTGCATTATAACCTCCCCCAGGAAACTGGGTTATTAGGCAGATATTTAACGCTGCCCCAAAAAATCTTGAAGAAGGGGTGATATTACTGGACCTATATACAAGTACAGTCGAATAGACCAAATGGAGTGTAGAGCCAACTTGATACTGGGAGCAGTGACTAACCTGCTCAATGAACACTGCGAAAAACTGCTACATGTGTGGTCTGCTGAATGGCATAGTCTTCATGCACTCACACGTCAAACTGCCAATCGGAGCACTATAGCCAAAGAATCAGCTGGGAAGGACAGAGGAGGAGATGTAACTCGAGTGGCAGAGTTTGAAGTGCAACACAGCTATCTACAACCTATCTCCAGGGTGGTCGAGAATGCCTGGCACAGGGCACCTCCACAAGAGGATTTCCACATTAAGCACCAGGAAGCGCGCCACTGCTATCAGAGGCATGCAACATCTAAAGTTACAGTCACATTAGCAGCTTCCGGGCTCGGGAGATTGCCTGTAAAGTATCAACACCAGCCAGCATGGGTGGAAGTGGCCGGTCACCTGACATGAACAGAAACATCATACATCGATCCGGTGACGACCGGTGTTCTCCAACTTATTGAAGTGTTCTTGCTGGCCTGTACAGGGGAGCCTATGGGTACATATCCCAACCCATCTGCAGAGAGCCAGATGCAGATAGGAAAATGTTCCCAATGCCACCCTCTCCTCCAGTACTCAGGCCATCATGCATGTTATGCCGGATACGACCATGGTGCTATTGATGCGCATCACCATTCCCTGAATGGCCTTATTGACTCGGTCGGTAATCTGATCATGTGGGTTGATGATTTTGCCCCTGGTGACAGACATCCACAGTATGTATAACGTGGGAACTCTAATGTAATTTGCGGACATGAACTGCTACCCATTCAACTACCAGACATGTCACCTCACTCTTTGAGGACAGGCTTCTTTTCCTGAAGTCCGCATATTTAGACGTTAACTATACCTTTATGAAGGCAACTAAGCCGGACGTTGGGGTGACTGCCTTTTTACAATTCAAAGTCGCATGAATAGCTTGCATCAATTTAGACAGCTATAATTTATTTACTTGTCATTTACTTTTATTTCATATTTGCCAGTATAGCAACAGTTAAAGGTTTGAGGAGTCTCCGGTTCTTATTCTCAAACTGCATTATTAATGGGTATTGTCTATATAAGCCAATCTACTATAGTGGTCCATCCTCTTATGTTTTGAGCAAATAACAATATTTTCAGTCTCCACAGGTCTGCTAAATAGAAGTAAAGGGTCTGTTAATGCTAAAGTTTACAAATTTAGTGAGGTGGAGTTTAGTGGTTAACATAGGTATCATATGAGACCGGAGACTAATCTTGCCTATTATTGTTTATATATTTTACATAATTTGTTGGTGTTATACAGATATATTTAATCTTTCATTCTATACCTAGTCCAATAGTGGTTATAGATTCAACTAAGCGCTCAAGGTATAAATTATACCACAAACTTATTTTTTATGTACCTGCTTCTAGTTTAGACAGTGAAGTTGTTCAGTTTCACAAAAGTACCTGGGACTCTCACTTTGCACTTCAACTTTTCTAGTTCTATGGGTTTAAAGTGTATATTTGGCAATCTATAAAGTCAGCCATATTTTATGTATCATCTGTACATGCTCTAAGATACTTTTCTGGGATCTCTGAGACTGCAAATTTACATAAAGGCAATTATATACTGTGTCTGTATGTTATTTTCTGCCTATTATGCCTCCATGTTTTTCTTTTTCTCCTTTTTTGCCCATATAACTCTAGCTATATCTATGCTTTAATCATGAAGCGGCAACTTGATGATTCCGCATGAAGATCTATTGGAATGCAGATTTAAAATACTATACAAAAATAACTTCAAACAGGTTAAAATAAGCTAATTTACTCCAATTCACTACTTTACGATTATCCCAGATATTTACTCTTTAGTGATCAGTGGGAAATATATGTTTATGCTATTTTTTATGCAGGCACTGAGGTAGCATACTAATATTAATCTTACCTGCACTTAACTTGTAATCCCATATATATTTTAGCTGAGCCACTATGAATCTCATTCTTTATGCATTATTTCCAATGAACAATGTTTAAATTTTAAAACTCCTACTCCCACTGGAAGTTACTACTATAAATCCCAATATATCAAACTCACCACCCCATTGGTTGTACTAATAAGCTCCCCGACCTCTTACAACCTCATAAGTATTTAAGCTGTCTCACGGTAGCTCTCCATTGGTTTATATTGTTTTGTTTTATTCCTATCTAACATAATTTACATATACCATATTTTTTTTATGTAACATAGTTCAATACAAAGAAAAGAAAAGATGAGATTAACCATTTGAGATCCAAAAGTGGTCTTATATGCCCTCTGTACCACCACGTTTCCAATAGAACTGGGAGGTCCAAGAGTGGCCTCAGTGGCTACTTACAGGGCATATAGTGTGAGTGGTAAGCATTATGTTCATTATTATTGTTAAATTTGACCATATAAATGTTTTTTGTAAAAAATAAATAAAAAAAAAATTAAAAAAAAATATAATACCCTATATTTTGAGGAAATTTGGGGATTTTTAGAAAATTAACAAGAGATCTAATCTCTCGTTAATTTTTATAGCGCTAATTGCTACCTCGCTACCGCAAACGGGCAAATTTTCCAGGTTGCAGGAACGCAATAATTTTTCACTCCACTTGTAATCTAGCCCTAAGTATTTAACTTCTTGTTTATTCTTTACCAGATTTGAAAACAGATAAACTAGGAAAATGTTCATTGCTAATATTAATCTGGTTTATTTCTCACAGACTAAACTGACTAATCCACATGATGAGAACTATGGATTGCATACATTTTCTCTTTTGGAAAATATTGAAAAGAAAACTGTAAATAAGTATGAATAGTTACATCCAGACCAGCTTGTGATAGAAAATATACAAATTTGTCTAAATCATAGCAAAAACGTTTTTATAATCATTAACAAAAACTTGTTAAAGCTGTAATATTTTACACTAAAATACTGGAGAATGTCTGAGTTTTTAAATCTAGAAATCTAAAAGTTAAATTATCTTCTCATTAAATATTTTCTAATCTAAACATATTGTTAAAAGCCTTACATAAAAAAAAAAATGTATTATTGTGGTTTTCCTTGCATGCAGTACCTGTTTCTTGACCATGCAAATGTTGGTGTAAGTTACTTTATGTTCTTACCTGGGCACAGATTTACGTTGATTTACGTTGATAAATAATCTGATTTAGTTTTTTTTTCTATTCTGCATCTAAATGAGGGTGTGTTAAATATATTGTTTTCAAAAATTGATGTTCCTGTGTTAAATGATGTTGTGCAAGTTTAAAAAATGTATATTAATACAAATTAAAATATAATAAATATTGAAAACAGTGATCAATCTATACCTGTGCAATACATTACTCCTACACCTTCTCAAAAATCAATACATCTAAACATAGATACAGGACTAAATAAATATGCCCTAAACAGACAAAATAAAGACTCACAACTAGATTTAGAGTTCTGCGGTCAAAGGGGTGCGTTAGCTACGCGTGCTTTTTCCCCCCGCACCTTTTAAATACCGCTGGTATTTAGAGTTCACAGAAGGGCTGCGTTAGGCTCCAAAAAAGGGAGCGTATAGCATATTTACTACCACTGCAACTCTAAATACCAGCGTTGCTTACGGACGCGGCCAGCTTAAAAAACGTGCTCGTGCACGATTCCCCCATAGAAAACAATGGGGTTGTTTGAGCTGAAAAAACACCTAACACCTGCAAAAAAGCAGCGTTCAGCTCCTAACACAGACCCATTGTTTCCTATGGGGAAACACTTCCTAAGTCTGCACCTAACACCCTAACATGTACCCCAAGTCTAAACACCTCTAACCTTACACTTATTAACACCTAATCTGCCGCCCCCACTATCGCTGACCCCTGCATATTATTATTAACCCCTAATCTGCCACTCCGTACACCGCTGCAACCTACATTATACCTATGTACCCCTAATCTGCTGCCCCTAACACCGCCGACCCCTATATTATATTTATTAACCCCTAATCTGCCGCCCCAAACGTCGCCTCCACCTATCTACAATAATTAACCCCTAATCTGACGACCAGATCTCACCGCTACTCTAATAAATGTATCAACCCCTAAAGCTAAGTCTAACCCTAACACTAACACCCCCCTAAGTTAAATATAATTTAAATCTAACGAAATAAATTAACTCTTATTAAATAAATT
This sequence comes from Bombina bombina, assembly GCF_027579735.1. NCBI lineage: Eukaryota > Metazoa > Chordata > Amphibia > Anura > Bombinatoridae > Bombina > Bombina bombina. The sequence continues at coordinate 1,126,062,354 of NC_069500.1, forward strand.
ATTCCTATTTAAAGCTAAATACTTACCTGTAAAATAAACCCTAATATAGCTACAATATAAATTATAATTATATTGTAGCTATTTTAGGATTAATATTTATTTTACAGGCAACTTTGTATTTATTTTAACCAAGTACAATAGCTATTAAATAGTTAATAACTATTTAATAGTTACCTAGTTAAAATAATTACAAAATTACCTGTAAAATAAATCCTAACCTAAGTTACAATTAAACCTAACACTACACTATCAATAAATTAATTAAATAAAATACCTACAATTATCTACAATTAAACCTAACACTACACTATAAATAAATAAATTAAATACAATACCTACAAATAAATACAATGAAATAAACTAACTAAAGTACAAAAAATAAAAAAGAACTAAGTAACAAAAAATAAAAAAATATTTACAAACATTAGAAAATTATTACAACAATGTAAAACTAATTACACCTACTCTAAGCCCCCTAATAAAATAACAAAGACTCCCAAAATAAAAAAGTTCCCTACCCTATTCTAAAATTAAAATAGAAAAGCTCTTTTATCTTACCAGCCCTGAAAAGGGCCCTTTGCGGGGAATGCCCCAAAGAATTCAGCTCTTTTGCCTGTAAAAAAAAACATACAATACCCCCCCCAACATTACAACCCACCACCCACATACCCCTAATCTAACCCAAACCCCCCTTAAATAAACCTAAAACTAAGCCCCTGAAGATCTTCCTACCTTATCTTCACCACGCCGGGTTCACCGATCGATCCAGAAGAGCCTCCGATGTCTTGATCCAAGCCCAAGCGGGGGGCTGAAGATGTCCATGATCCGGCTGAAGTCTTCATCCAAGCGGGAGCTGAAGAGGTCCATGATCCAACTGAAGTCTTCTATCAAGCGGCATCTCCAATCTTCTTTCTTCCGGATCCATGTAGTTCATCCCGCCGACGCAGAACATCCATCTTCACCGACGACTTCCCGACGAATGACGGTTCCTTTAAGGGACGTCATCCAAGATGGAGTCCCTCGAATTCCGATTGGCTGATAGGATTCTATCAGCCAATCGGAATTAAGGTAGGAAAATGCTGATTGGCTGATGGAATCAGCCAATCAGAATCAAGTTCAATCCAATTGGCTGATCCGATCAGCCAATCAGATTGAGCTTGCATTCTATTGGCTGTTCAGAATTTTCTTACCTTAATTCTGATTGGCTGATAGAATCCTATCAGCCAATCGGAATTCGAGGGATGCCATCTTGGATGACGTCCCTTAAAGGAACCATCATTCGTCGGGAAGTCGTCGTTGAAGATGGATGTTCCGCGTCAGCGGGATGAACATGGATTCGGAAGAAAGAAGATTGAAGATGCCATTGATAGAAGACTTCAGCCGGATCATGGACCTCTTCAGCTCCCGCTTGGATGAAGACTTAAGCCGGATCATGGACCTCTTCAGCTCCCTCTTGGATGAAGACTTCAGCCGGATCATGGACATCTTCAGCCCCCCGCTTGGGCTTGGATCAAGACATCGGAGGAGCTCTTCTGGATCGATCGGTGAACCCGGCGTGGTGAAGACACGGTAGGGAGATCTTCAGGGGCTTAGTGTTAGGTTTATTTAAGGGGGGTTTGGGTTAGATTAGGGGTATGTGGGTGGTGGGTTGCAATGTTGGGGGGGTATTGTATGTTTTTTACAGGCAAAAGAGCTGAATTCTTTGGGGCATGCCCCGCAAAGGGCCCTTTTCAGGGCTGGTAAGGTAAAAGAGCTTTTCTATTTTAATTTTAGAATAGGGTAGGGCATTTTTTTATTTTTGGGGTCTTTGTTATTTTATTAGGGGGCTTAGAGTAGGTGTAATTAGTTTAAATTTGTTGTAATATTTTTCTAATGTTTATAAATATTTTTTTATTTTTTGTAACTTAGTTCTTTTTTATTTTTGTATTTAGTTTATTTAATTGTATTTATTTGTAGGTATTGTATTTAATTAATTTATTGATAGTGTAGTGTTAGGTTTAATTGTAACTTAGGTTTGGATTTATTTTACAGGTAATTTTGTAATTATTTTAACTAGGTAGCTATTAAATAGTTATTAACTATTTAATAGCTATTGTACCTGGTTAAAATAAATACAAAGTTGCCTGTAAAATAAATATTAATCCTAAAATAGCTACAATATAACTATTATTTATATTGTAGCTATCTTAGGGTTTATTTTACAGGTATGTGTTTAGCTTTAAATAGGAATAATTTATTTAATAAGAGTTAATTTATTTCGTTAGATAAAAATTATATTTAACTTAGGGGGGTGTTAGGGTTAGGGTTAGAATTAGCTTTAGGGGTTAAAAAATTTAAAAGTTAGGTGTCGGCGATGTTAGGGAGGGAAGAATAGGGGTTAATACTATTTATTATAGGGTTATTGAGGCGGGAGTGAGGCGCATTAGGGGTTAATACATTTATTATAGTAGCGGGGCGGTCCGGTCGACAGATTAGGGGTTAATAAGTGTAGGTAGGTGGCGGCGACTTTGGGGGCGGCAGATTAGGGGTTAGTAAATATTATGTAGGTGTCGGCGGTATTAGGGGCAGCAGATTAGGGGTACATAGGGATAACGTAGGTGGCGGCGGTGTACGGAGCGGCAGATTAGGGGTTAAAAATTTTTTAATAGAGTGGCGGCGATGTGGGGGGGCCTCGGTTTAGGGGTACATAGGTAGTTTATGGGTGTTAGTGTACTTTAGAGCACAGTAGTTAAGAGCTTTATAAACCGGCGTTAGCCCAGAAAGCTCTTAACTACTGACTTTTTTCTGCGGCTGGAGTTTTGTCGTAGATTTCTAACGCTCACTTCAGACACGACTCTAAATACCGGCGTTAGAAAGATCTCATTGAAAAGATAGGATACGCAATTGACGTAAGGGGATCGGCGGTATGGAAAAGTCACGGCTGGAAAGTGAGCGTTAGACCCTTTCCTGACTGACTCTAAATACCAGCAGTAGCCCAAAACCAGCGTTAGGAGCCTCTAATGCTGGTGTTCAGGGCTACCGCCAAACTCTAAATCTAGCTGACAGTTTTTTAACCGTCCCTTGTCATATGGAGTGGTGCAAAGCATGCCACCATTGGATTCTAGAGTAGTGTCCTCTGGAATGATGAATAATACTTCACTATCTGGCAGTCTTATGGAAGAATCTAGGTGTGGTGGATGCCAGGAGAATGCTACCTACCAGATTCATAGTTCCTACTGCTAAGTTGAGCAGAGGAGGGATAATTTGGTGGGGCTGTTTTTCAAGGTTTGGGTTCCAGTCAAAGTCAACTTAATACTTCTGGAAACAAAGACATTTTAGACAAATGGGTGCTTTCAACTATATGGCAACAATTTGGGGAAGACCCTTTCCTTTTCTAGCATCACTGTGTTCCTGTACACAAAGCGAGGTCTATGAAGACATGGTTTAACAAGTTTAGCATGGAGGAACTCAAGTAGCCTAGAAAGAGCCCCAGCCTTATTCCCACTGAACACGTTTGAGATTAATTTGAATGCTGATTGTGAGCCAGACATTCACACCCAGCATCATTGCCTGATGCCATAAATGCTCTTTTGGCTGAATGGGCATGAATTCCCACAGACACACTCAAAAATCTTGTTAAAGCATTCCCAGAAGAGTGTTATAGCTGCAAGGAGGGGGTACTCCATATTTTTGCCCATAGTTTTAGAAATGGAATGCCCAACAAACTCATAAAGATGTAATGGTCAGTTGTCCACATACTTTTGGCAATATACTGTATATATTTTTAAAATAGTAGCCACTGTATTAGAAGTAGTAGTCATTTAGACAGCTGAAACCAGGAATTCAGTTTGCTTTCATATCTGAGTGAGAAGATAAACTTATTGTTTAGGTCTGTTTGCTCTAGCCACTCATAGTAGCCCCATATATATTCAAGAAAACTTACTGATACCAGAAAAATTACTAAGCTTTCCAATTCAACTGACCTCTTAAGGTTAAGTAAATTAATAAAACTAAGGGTTAGATTACAAGTGTAGTGGTAAGTAGTGTGTTTGTTTGAGTGTGAATTCCACTGAAAGCAAGCTTTTTACATGACCGACTTTGTATATAACCCAACTGCGTTTAACCAAGTGTGCTATAGCTGACGTGATGTATTAATATTTTACAATTCAATGTTCTTCACATAGAAGAAAATGTTCTTCTTATAATTCAAAATAGAGATATAAATACACACACACACACACATATATATATATATATATATATATATATATATATATATATACACATATATGATTGTTTATATATTAAAGGGACATGAAAGCCATTTTTTTTCTTTCTTGATTTAGAAAGAGCATGTCATTTTAAACAACTTTCCATTTTACTTCTATTATCTAATTTGCTTCATTCTCTTGATATCACTTGCTGAAAAGCATATCTAGATATGTTCAGTAGCTGCTGATTGGTTGCTGCACCTAGAGGCCTTGTGTGATTGGCTCACACATGTGCATTGCTATTTCTTCAACAAAGGATATCTAAAGAATTGAGCAAATTAGATAATAGAAGTAAATTGAAAAATTGCATGCCCTATCTGAATCATGAAAGTTTAATTTTGACTAGACTGTCCCTTTAAGTATTTATATGTGTGTATATATATATATATATATATATATATATATATGTGTGTGTGTGTGGGTGGGTGTGAAAAAATGGTTCAAAGTGTCAGCTCAATCCAATATGTATTTATCAGATTATCAGATAACCCTAGATATCTTTATAGTTATATATCTAGGGGTGCAAGGGGGCATAAAATATAATAATGAATAATGCAAGAAAAAAAGAAGATAAAAAGTCAAGAAATCACAGTATGCCCTATGTCAGCACAATCTATAAATAATCAAATTAGAAGAAAAAGCAAATAAACACTGGGTGTTGAGGTCCCTTTCTGGCTGGAAGCAAATACCCTTCCCATAGCTAATACAATGCCTCTAAATTCATGTACAAAGGTATAATATTTTATTCAACAATAAATCTAATTCAATGAATATAATAAAAAAGGTTATTTTATGTAATAAAATTCTAATATGATGCCTATCTACCAATGGCCATTGGGATAATGTATTAATCTCATTTCAGTATAAGAGCTCTTATGGATCCTTATAATGTAGGAAATGATACGCCATAATGAAGCCGCATACAACTTGCCCTGCGGCGAAACACGTGTAGCGTCTGTGTGTTTTTAGCCATCGGCTAGGCCAGCCGAAGGAATCTTATCCTATGGTGAGCTATTGAGGCAATATCGGATGTATGAATGAGAGCGTGGAAAAGCACAACTGAAAGCTTTTTTAAAGCAATCAAAGTGGTAAGAGGCGCAGACGATGGGATTCAAACAGCCAAAACAGCAGGATATCTCTATCGACAAGTGATTGGCGTTGCTACAGTGGAGATCCTGACAAAGAAAACTGGTGAGATCGATCCATTTTGATACTGTAACTATAGGGTCCCTTAGGCGAGGAATATACCTCAGTAGGTTGTACCCTGCAATGTTGATCGTGTTTATATACTCACAGTACATGATTTGGGATTCTCACAGGGACATTACAGCCTAACACTGATCTGTATTCTACTAGTGTTGGCATGTTAATTAACTGCTTGCTTGCTGAATTATTGCATTAATTGCTTGACTTACTGCTGAAAAAAACTTTGGCTTGCTTTATCACCACCGCCACTGCTAACCATTATTGCTGCTGTCAACTAACATTGTGGCTGCTTACCAATACAGCACCATACCAGTGGATTTTTAATCTGCTTATACACGCTCTCTAATCACCTGTATTTGAGCAGACTTTTGGTAGTTTTGAAATACAAATAACAAAGTTTAATGGAGGACTGAATGAGATTAATACATTATCCCAATGGCCATTGGTAGATAGGCATCATATTAGAATTGTATTACATTTAATAACCTTTTTTATTATATTAATTGAATTAGATTTATTGTTGAATAAAATATTATACCTTTGTACATGAATTTAGAGGCATTGTTTTAGCTATGGGAAGGGTACCTGCTTCCAGCCAGAAAGGGACCTCAACACCCAGTGTTTATTTGCTTTATCTTCTAATTTGAATATTTATAGATTGTGCTGGCATAGGGCATACTGTGATTTCTTAGCTTTCTATCTTATTTTTTTCTTGCATTATTCATATATACATATATATATATATATATATATATATATATACATACATACACATATTTAAACATGTATATGTATATATACAGTACAATATATATACATTATAGCCTTTTCCAGTCAAACACCTTGTCATATACCATATACTTTTTTATGTGAATCATTTTTTATCAGATAATGTGTATATGAGTGTAACTGTATATTTTAATATATTTATTTTGTGTTTGGTACAACTTTTTTAACTCCTTAGTTTAGCAAACCTGATGAACGTATTGTATTTGCTCATTCACAATTACTTTTAACTTGTAATATGAGCGCTAGCTAACGTGGGCACAATATTTTAATATTGCATGCAAGCTAGCATTTCCCCACAACTTGTAAACTAGCTCAAAATCTTTCCTTGACTATTCAAAGCTGAAACCACAGATCATCAACTCATGAAATTATTGTATCTAACTTCTTATTAGATATATTTAAATCCTTGCAAAAAATATATGTATATGACACTACTATAGGATTTTTAGTGCTAAATGTACATAGGCCTAAAAAGAGTAGGCTGGTATTCAACACATACTCAAAATCCATTTTAGGATTTGAGCATATATTTTTAACACTTTAATGGCTGCAGGATAACAAGATATATTTCTTTGTGCAGAACCTTTAGCATAGTGGTATACCATAATAGAAGTGAGGGGTCAAGAGGTAAATTATTGTAGTGATTGTTAGAGTAATATAATATTGTTGAAGACATTTTGGTATATTGACAGAAAAAGGTAAGAAAATAGCCTCAGTGTAATTGTGTCCTGCTTTAGTATTGATCTGAAATGTACATTTATCAATTTTATTAGCCATATATTTGTTATATAATGTATAATATCCTTGCTTAATAGGTTATTTTATATGTATTATATGTGATGTCATTGATCATAGTATAAATAATCAGCAAAACCAAAAGTAAACCACAGAGTTTAGGTTCTGTATTTCCTGGGTTTAGTGTGTGTATAAATAAATTAAAGTGTCTTGTGTTGCTACAGAATAAATTATTCAACATTTTGCAAACTAATATCTTTTTTTTTTAATGAAATTGTTTTCCAAAAACCAAACTGCACCCACCATTTGCATTTTTGGAGGAGCTAATCTAGGCTTGATTCTACAGACAACAATGCTAGCCATTGCCATAATGCTAGTATAACATGCATTGTTTTGCAGTTGTTATCAGATGAAGCCAATTAGGAAACTATGTAGCAGTGTTAGCCTTGAGAAGTCTGCGGGTGCATTTCAAGCCCTAAGAACTACAAAAGGTACAATTTTCAGTTCTAAATTATATAAAAATGGTGCACAATAGATATTTAAAATTATATTGAAAAGTTGTTTCATTATGCCAAACTAAACATTTAGGGGGGTATTTATCAAAGGTCTGTCGGACCTGAAGACTCACCAAAGGTCTGTAGGCCCCTTAATATAAGAATATCACTGTTTTACCTCTCCCTTTATGCCACATACTGAACATTCAATTGTATTTCCTTAAATATCATGAAAAATACAGCAACATATTTTCCATTAAACAATGAATTTATTTATAACTCACATTGCATGATAAATCTCTAAAGTCAACTTTAAAATTACAGAAATATAAAGTTATTTAACAAAAAATTATTTCTACACATTTGTATTTTATTTTTATATGTATTCAATTTTTCAGTGTTTTAGATTAAAAAAAAATGTTTTGTAGAATTTCTTGAAATGTGCAGCAAGTGAAACACATTGAAACAACCTTCACTTCCTCAGCAGAAATGTCACAGATATTAATGTGGCTTATTTAAGTATTTTATCGTTGCTGGCATAAAGAATTAATATAAAACTGTAACAAGAACCTACTGCTGCTTTGGTGAAAATAGCAAATTGAGGTTAAATGTAGTGTTATGGGGTCATGCAGACAGCCTTCATAGATACTGGTTTGAGAGATTGGGAAAGGTAATATATGTAATATTGTCTGTGTAAATTATATAATACAAGCTATGTATTCCACTGCAGATAACAAGACACAGGTGTGTGTGTGTGTGTGTGTATGTGTGAATAATACTGATCAATATAATGGAATTTATGGATTTTATCTTAAAATTATAAAATGTATTGTTGGGATCTGCTGTTCTGTTTTCACAAATGTGTTGTCATAGGCCCAGATTGCGAGTTTTGCGTTAGAGGCTATGCAGTGCTAACAAACAGTTTTGTCTCACCGCTCACTTACCTACAGCGCTGGTATTACGAGTTTTCAGAAACCCGTCGTTAAAAGACAAGAAGTGAGCGTTGAGTAAAATTTTGCTCATTACCACACTCCAATAACAGCGCTGCTTAAGTCAGTGGTGAGCTGGTCGTACGTGCTCGTGCACGATTTCCCCATAGCAATTAACGGGGAGAGCCGACTGAGAAAAAGTCTAACACCTGCCAAAAAGCAGCGTAAAACTCAGTAACGCAGCCCCATTGATTCCTATGGGGAAATAAAATGTACAGTATATCTAAACCTAACACCCTAATATGAACCCTGAGTCTAAATACTGCTAATCTTACACTTATTAACCCCTAATCTGCCACCCCCCAAATCGTCAACACCTACATTATACTTATTAACCCCTAATCTGCCGCTCTGGACACCGCCACCACCTACATTATACTTATGAACCCCTAATCTGCTGCCCCCAACATCGCCGACACCTACATACTATTTATTAACCCCTAATCTGCCCCCCCAATGTTGCTGCAACCTACCTACACTTATTAACCTCTAATCTGCCGCCCCCAACGTCGCTGCCACTATAATAAACATATTAACCCCTAAACTGCCGCACTGCCGTCTCGCAAACATTAGTTTGCGCTCTGTGTTTCATCTTGTTTTTCAGCCACTTCTTAAGACCAGGATCGCAGCCCTGTGTCTATACTTGGAGTGGCACCCACCATTCTCAGCATTACTGGAAAGTATTGTTACTCTCTCTGTATCTATTTTATGTATAGTGATTGGAATATTTTGTCACGTACAAGCTAATTTATTATTCCTTTTTATAGGATTATTGTTTTATTCATATATTCAACTGTCTAAGTATTCTACTGTTTATATTCTATATTCTGTCTAATACACTGTATTATATATTGCATTCCCAATTGGGTATTTTCTACTTAGTCTATCTACAAAGTTTTATATAACTATTATTTGCTTTCAATAGAGAAGAGCTGCTGATTTGGGTTTACCTATTTCTTTTTGTTGCATTAGTTAAATATCATAAACCCTAATCTGCTGCCCCCAATGTCGCCGCCACCTACCTACATTTATTAACCCCTAATCTGCTGCCCCCAACGTTGCCACCACTATACTAAATGCATTAACCCCTAAATCTAACCCTAACCCTAACACCACCTAACTTAAATATAATGTATTATTATTATTATTCTTTATTTATAAAGAGCCAACAGATTCCGCAGCGCTGTCCATGGGTACAAAGATAAAAGTACAGTACAATGCAATATAGAAGACACCAAAGTTTAACAAAACAAATACAGGGGGAATTGAGGTCTAAATAAAATTCCTATTATTAACTAAATTATTCTTATTTAAAGCTAAATACTTACCTATAAAATAAACCCTAAGCTAGCTACAATATAACTAATAGTTACATTGTAGCTAGCTTAGGGTTCATTTTTATTTTACAGTCAAGTTTGTATTTATTTTAACTAGGTAGAATAGATATTAAATAGTTATTAACTATATTGATTGGAATAGCCAATAGAATGCGAGCTCAATCCTATTGGCTGATTGGATCAGCCAATAGGATTGAACTTCAATCCTATTGGCTGATTGCATCAGCCAATAGGATTTTTTTCTACCTTAATTCCGATTGGCTGATAGAATTCTATCAGCCAATCGGAATCTAAGGGACGCCATCTTGGATGACGTCACTTAAAGGTACCTTCATTCATGTTTAGTCGTCGGATGAAGAGGATGATCCGCGTCGGATGTCATGAACATAAACACGCTTCACGCTGGATGGATGAAGATAGAAGATGCTGTCTGGATGAAGACTTCTGCCCGTCTGGAGGACCACTTCACCCAGCTTGGATGAAGACTTCTCCCGGCTTCATTGAGGACTTTGGCCCGGCTTGGATGAAGACTTCTCCCAGTAAGTCGATCTTCAGGGGGTTAGTGTTAGGTTTTTTTAAGGGTGTATTGTGTGGGTTTTATTTTTAGGTTAGGGTTTGGGCCTGCAAAAGAGCTAACTACCCTTTTAAAGGCAATGCCCATCCAAATGTCCTTTTCAGGGCAATGGGAAGCTTAGGTTTTTTTAGATAGTATTTTATTTGGGGGGTTGGTTGTGTGGGTGGTGGGTTTTACTGTTGGGGGGTTGTTGGTATTTTTTTTTACAGGTAAAAGAGCTGATTTCTTTGGGGCAATGCCCCGCAAAAGGCCCTTTTAATTGCTATTGGTAGTTTAGTTTAGGCTTTTTTTATTTGGGGGGGGGGCTTTTTATTTTGATAGGGCTATTAGATTAGGTGTAATTAGTTTAAATATCTGTAATTTGTTTATTATTTTCTGTAATTTAGTGTTTGTTTGTTTTTTTACTTTAGCTAATTTAATTTAGGTAATTGTATTTAATTTAGTTAATATATTTAATTATAGTGTAGTGTTAGGTGTTAGTGTAAGGTCAGGTTTTATTTTACAGGTACTTTTGTATTTATTTTAGCTAGGTAGTTATTATAACTATTTAATAACTATTCTACCTAGTTAAAATAAATACAAACTTGCCTGTAAAATAAAAATAAACCCTAAGCTAGCTACAATGTAACTATTAGTTATATTGTAGCTATCTTAGGGTTTATTTTATAGGTAAGTATTTAGTTATAAATAGGAATAATTTAGTTAATGATAGGAATTTTTATTTAGACTTATTTATATTATATTTAAGTTAGGGGGTGTTAGGGTTAGACATGGATTTAGGGGTTATTGCATTTAGTATAGTGGCGGCGACGTTGGGGGCGGCAGATTAGGGGTTAATAAATGTAGGTAAGTGGCAGCGATGTAAAGGATGGCAGATTACGGGTTTATAATATTTAACTAATATTTGCGAAGCGGGAGTGCGGCGGTTTAGGGGTTAAAATGTTTATTATAGTGTCGGCGACGTTGGGGGCAGCAGATTAGGGGTTAATAAGTGTAGGTAGGTTGCGGCGACATTGAGGGCGGCAGATTAGGGGTTAATAAATATAATGTAGGTGTCTGTGATGTTGGGGACAGCAGATTATGGGTTCATAAATATAATGTAGGTGGCGGCTGTGTCCGGAGCGGCAGATTAGGGGTTAAATATTTTATTATAGTGTTTGTGATGTGGGAGGGCCTCGGTTTAGGGGTTAATAGGTAGTTTATGGGTGTTAGTGTACTTTTTAGCACTTAAGTTATGAGTTTTATGTTACGGCGTTGTACCATAAAACTCTTAACTACTGACTTTTAAATGCGTTAGGGATCTTGACAGGGTAGGGTGTACCGCTCATTTTTTGTCCTCCGAGGACAGACTTGTAATACCGGTGCTATGGAAGTCCCATAGAAAAAAGACTTTACGAAGTTTACGTAAGACGTTTTGCGGTAAGGCCAAAGAAGTGTGCAGTACACCTAAACCTTCAAGACTCGTAATACCAGCGGGTGTAAAAAAGCAGCGTTAGGACCTCTTAACGCTACTTTTTTACCCTAACGCACAACTCATAATCTAGCCGATAGTTTGCAGAGAGGTTAATTGCAGTGCTTGGTGCCATTCTTAGGGGTCAATTTATTAAAGTGCGAGCAGACAAGATACAATGTAGCGTATCATGTCTGCCGCACATCGATAGATGCCGACAGCATAAGCTGTCGTCATCTATCACTGCACAAGCAGTTCTTGTAAACTGCTTGTGCAATGCTGCCCCCTGCCAATCAGCCCGATCGTATAGGATTGGGCGGATTGAAGACCGCAACCTCAGAGGCAGCAGACAAGTTATGGAGCAGGGGTCTTTAGACTGCTGCTTCATAACTGCTGTTTCTGACGAGCCTGAAGGCTCGCACGGAAACAGGGGATTCAAGCTCCATTCAGAGCTTGATAATTTGTCCCCTTAGTGTTCTCTTTCTCAAGGGGTAGTTGTCTGTGAACCAGTTTCTACTTTAGTCTGGGTGGTCTGAATGCCAGGATTGGGGGTTGTGAAAACATCTCCTTGAGCACAACGATACATTTGTGTCAGAAAAAATAATTTGTTTTGAATTAAAAAAAAAATATATATATATATGAAATTCGTTATAATAACATTTGTTTTGTACAAATATTTGTTAGTTAACAAACACCTAGATTATGAGTTTTGCGCTAAACAGGGTGCGAAACTAGCGCCAAAAAAGTTGCCTTATTTCACTCTCCATAGCGCTGCCATTATGAGTTACTAAAAAGCATCCTTGTGCTGTGCGTTATTGTGCGTTAAGCTCCATATCACACAAAATCCAAGGGCTGATTTGATGTGCTCATGCACGCTTTCCCACATAGACATCAATGGGGAGAGAGTGTCAGAAAAATACCTAACACCTGAAGTGCGGAATGAAAAATCTCAGTAATGCAACCCCATTGATGTATATGGTGAATGAAAAGTTAAGATTAAACCTAACACCCTAACATAAACCCCAAGTCTAAACACCCCTAATCCGCCACCCCTGAAATTGCCAACACTATAATAAAGTTATTAACCCCTATTCCGCCACTCCCCGACATCGCAGACACTATAATAAAAGTTAGTAACACCTATTCCGCCGCTCCCTGACATTTGCAACACTATAATAAAGTTATTAACCCCTATTCTGCTGCATCTCGGCATCGCCAACACTAATAAAAGCTATTAACCCCTTATTCCACCGCTCCCTGACATCGCAGACACTATAATATAGTTATTTACCCCAAACCTACGGCCTCACATCGCCGCCGCTAAAAAAACCTATTAACCCCTAAACCTCTGGGCTCCCACAATGCCGCCACTAAACAATACTATTAACCCCTAAACCTTTGGCCTCCAACATCCCTGCCACTAAATAAACCTATTAACCCCTAAACCGCCAGCCCCCACATCGCAAAACACTAAATTAAACTATTAACCCCTAAACACCCCCAACTCTAAATTAAAATTACAATATAAATATATTTAAATAAATAAAAACTTACCTGTGAAATAAAAATAAACCTAACATTAAACTATAAATAAACCTAAAAAATTAAAAAATCTAAAATTACAAAAAAAAAACATAATTTATGTAAGAACTTACCTGATAAATTCATTTTTTTCATATTGGCAAGAGTCCATGAGCTATCGAAGTATGGGATATACAATCTTACCAGGAGGGGAAAAGTTTCCCAAACCTCAAAATGCCTATAAATACACCCTTCACCAGACCCACAATTCAGTTTAATGAACAGCCAAGAAGTGGGGTGATAAAGAAAGGAGTAAAAGTATAAATTGTGCTTTATACAAGCATAAAAATAATTGTGCTTTATACAAAAAAATCATAACCACCATAAAAAATGGTGGGCCTCATGGACTCTTGCCAATATGAAAGAAATGAATTTATCAGGTAAGTTCTTACATAAATGATGTTTTCTTTCATGTAATTGGCAAGAGTTCATGAGCTAGTGACGTATAGGATATCAAATACCCAAGATGTGGAAATCCACGCAAGAGTCACTAGAGAGGAAGGGATAAAAATAAACAACAGCCATATGCTGAAAAATTAATCCACAACCCAAAATATAAGTTATTCTTATGAAGAAAAGAAAAACTTAAAACATCAGCAGAGAAACAAACTGAAACAGCTGCCTGAAGAACTTTTCTACCAAAAACTGCTTCTGAAGAAGTAACTACATCAAAACGGTAGAATTTAGTAAATGTATGCAAAGAGGACCAAGTTGCTGCTTTGTAAATCTGATCAAATGAAGCTTCATTTTTAAAAGCCCACGAAGTGGAGATTGATCTAGTAGAATGAGCTGTAATTCTCTGAGACGGGGCCTGACCCGACTCTAAATAAGCTTGATGAATCAAAAGCTTTAACCAAGAAGCCAAGGAAATAGCAGATGCCTTTCTTACCTTTCCTAGGACCAGAAAATATAACAAATAGACTAGAGGTCTTCCTGAAATCTTTAGTAGCTTCAACATAATAATATTTCAAAGCTCTCACCACATCCAAAGAATGTAAGGATCTCTCCAAAGTATTCTTAGGATTAGGACACAAGGAAGGGACAACAATTTCTCTACTAATGTTGTTAGAATTCACAACTTTAGGTAAAAATTTAAATGAAGTCCGCAAAACCGCCTTATCCTGATGAAAAATCAGAAAAGGAGACTCACAAGAAAGAGCAGAAAGTTCAGAAACTCTTCTAGCAGAAGAGATAGCCAAAAGGAACAACACTTTCCAAGAAAGCAGTTTAATGTCCAAAGAGTGCATAGGCTCAAAAGGAGGAGCCTGTAACACCCTCAAAACCAAATTAAGATTCCAAGGAAGAGAAATCGATTTAATGACAGGCTTAATACGAACTAAAGCCTGTACAAAACAGTGAATATCAGGAAGATTAGCAATCTTTCTGTGAAATAAAACAGAAAGAGCAGAGATTTGTCCCTTCCAGGAACTTGCAGACAAACCCCTATCCAAACCATCCTGGAGAAATTGTAAAATTCTAGGAATTCTAAAAGAATGCCAAGAGAATTTATAAGAAGAACAGCATGAAATGTAAGTCTTCCAAACTCGATAATAAATCTTCCTAGAGACAGATTTACGAGCTTGTAACATAGTATTAATTACTGAGTCAGAGAAACCTCTATGACTTAGTACTAAGTGTTCAATTTCCATACCTTCAAATTTAATGATTTGAGATCCTGATGGAAAAACAGACCTTGAGACAGTAGGTCCGACCTTAACAGAAGTGGACAAGGTTGGCAACTGGACATCCAAACAAGATCCACATACCAAAACCTGTGGGGCCATGCTGGAGCCACCAGCAACACAAATGAATGTTCCATGATGATCTTGGAGATCACTCTTGGAAGAAGAACTAGAGGTGGGAAGATATAAGCAAGTTGATAACACCAAGGAAGTGTCAGCGCATCCACTGCTTCCACCTGAGAATCCCTGGACCTGGACAGGTATCTGAGAAGTTTCTTGTTTAGATGAAAAGCCATCAGATCTATTTCTGGAAGACCCCACATCTGAACAATCTGAGAAAACACATCCGGATGGAGAGACCACTCCCCTGGATGTAAAGTTTGATGGCTGAGATAATCCACCTCCCAATTGTCTAAACCTGGGATATGAACTGCAGAAATTAGACAAGAGCTGGATTCCGCACAAACAAGTATCCAAGATACTTCTTTCATTGCTTGGGGACTGTGAGTGACATATGCCACCATTGTGATATTGTCTGTCTGAAAGCAAAAGAGGCCAAAACTGAAGAGCTCTGAGAATTGCATGGAGTTCTAAAATATTGATTGGTAATCTCACCTCTTGAGATTTCCAAACCCCTTGTGCTGTCAGAGATCCCCATACAGCTTCCCAACCTGAAAGACTTGCATCTGTTGTGATCACAGTCCAGGTTGGCCAAACAAAAGAGGCCCCTTGAACTAAACGCTGGTGATTTAACCACCATGTCAGAGAGTGTCAAACTTTGGGATTTAAGGATATCAATTGTGATATATTTGTACAATCCCGGCACCATTGATTCAGCATACAAAGCTGGAGAGGTCTCATGTGAAAACGAGCAAAAGGAATCGCGTCCGATGCTGCAGTCATGAGGCCTAAAACTTCCATGCACATAGCCACTGAAGGGAATGACTGAGACTGAAGGTGCTGACATGCTGCGACCAATTTCAAATGTCTCTTGTCTGTTAGAGACAGAGTCATGGACACTGAATCTATCTGTAAACCTAAAAAGGTGACCCTTGTCTGAGGAATCAAGAAACTTTTTGGTAAATTGATCCTCCAACCATGTTTTCGAAGAAACAACACTAGTTGATTCGTTTGAGATTCTGCGGAACGTAAAGACTGAGTTAGTACCAAGATATCGTCAACCTAAGGAAACACCGCAATACCTTGTTCTCTGATTACATAGAGTAGGGCACCTAGAACCTTTGAAAAGATTCTTGGAGTTGTTGCTAGGCCAAATGGTAGAGCAACAAATTGGTAATGCTTGTCTAGAAAAGAGAATCTCAGGAAATCGGGTAAATCGGAATATGAAG
This sequence comes from Bombina bombina, assembly GCF_027579735.1. NCBI lineage: Eukaryota > Metazoa > Chordata > Amphibia > Anura > Bombinatoridae > Bombina > Bombina bombina. The sequence goes on from NC_069500.1 coordinate 1,126,078,790, forward strand.
GTAAGCATCCTGCAAGTGTATTGTAGACATATAATGTCCTTGCTGAACAAAAGGCAGAATAGTCCTTACAGTCACCATCTTGAAAGTTGGTACTCTTTACATATCGATTCAAAAATCTGAATGAATTTTCTTTATTTGGGACAATGAATAGATTTGATTAAAACCCCAGACCCTTGTTCCTGAAAAGGAACCGGCATGATTACCCTGACAACCTCCAGATCTGAAACACACTTCAGGAAAGCCTGGGCTTTTACTGAATTTACTGAGATGCTGTGAGAGAAAAATCTTCTCACAGGAGGTCTTACTCTGAATCCTATTCGGTACCCCTGAGAGACAAGGCTCTGAATCCATTGATTTTGGGCAGAATTTGCCCAAACATCCTTGAAAAACCTTAATCTGCCCCCTACCAGCTGAGCTGGAATGAAGGCCGCACCTTCATGCGGACTTAGGAGCTGACTTTGGTTTCTTAAAAGGCTTGGATTTATTCCAATTTGAGGAAGGCTTCCAATTGGAAACAGATTCCTTGGGGGAAGGATTAGGTTTTTGTTGACGAAAGGAACGAAAATGATTAGAAGCCTTAGATTTACCCTTACGGTTTTTTATGCCTGATTCCTGAGGCAAGAAAACTCCCTTCCCCCCAGTAACAGTTGAAATAATAGAATCCAACTGAGAACCAAATAAATTATTACCTTGGAAAGAAAGAGATAGTAATCTAGACTTAGATGTCATATCAGCATTCCAAGATTTAAGCCACAAAGCTCTTCTAGCTAAAATAGCTAAATACATGGATTTAACATCAATTTTGATAATATCAAAAATGGCATAAAAAATAAAATGATTAGCATGTTGCAGTAAGTGAACAATGCTATATACATCAGAATCCAATTCTTGTTGCGCTAAATTCTCCAACCAAAAAGTTGAAACCACTGCAACATCAGCCAAAGAAATTGCAGGCCTAAGAAGATGACCTGAATATGAATAGGCTTTCCTTAGATAAGATTCAAGCTTCCTATCTAAAGGATCTTTAAAGGAAGTACTATCTTCCATAGGAATAGTGGTTCATTTAGCAACAGTAGAAATAGCCCCATTAACTTTTGGGGATCTTTCCCCAAAAGTCTATTGAAATTGCTGGTAAAGGATATAATTTTTTAAACCTTGCAGAAGGATTAAAAGGACTACCCGACTTATTCCATTCCTTAGAAATCATATCAGAAATAGCATCAGGAATAGGAAAAACCTCTGGAGTAACCACAGGAGGTTTAAACACAGAATTTAAATGTTTACTGGTTTTAATATCAAGAGGACTAGCTTCCTCAATATCCAAAGTAATTAACACTTCTTTTAACAAAGAACGCATATACTCCAATTTAAATAAATAAGTAGATTTGTCAGTGTCAATATCTGAGATAGGATCTTCTCAATTAGATAGATCCTCATCAGAGGTGGATAATTCATTATGTTGTCGGTCATTTGAAATTTCATCAAAGTTTTAAAAGACCTCTGATGCTTATTAGAAGGTGGAAATGCAGACAAAGCCTTCTGAATAGAATCGTAACAAATTCTTTAAAATTCATAGGTATATCATGTACATTAGAGGTTGAAGGTACTGCAACCGGCAATGTACTATTACTGATGGACACACTATATGCATGTAAAAGTTATCATGACAACTAATACAAACGACATTAGGAGATATAATCTCCACAATTTTACAACAATGCACTTAGCTTGGTAGAACCGATGTCAGGCAGCAAGTTCCAACAGATACTTCTGAGGCAGGATCAGATTGAAAAATGTGTTAAAATAATTTATTTGCTTAAATAAATGGTTAGAAAAGTAAACCAAAAATAATTTTCTGCCTCTTTATTAGATTTATTTTTTAAACTCATTATTTTATTTTATATATGCAATATTTATATACTTTTTTTTTGTATGTTTTTTTTTAAAAAGGTTTATTGAAACGACATGAAACCCAAAAACTTTCATTCATGATTCAGATAGAGCAAACAATATTAACCCCCTTAATGACCGAGGACGTGCAGGGTTACGTCCTCAAAAAAAAGGCAGTTAATGCCTGAGAACGTACCCTGCACGTCCTCCTGTTTGGAAAGCAGCTGGAAGCGATCCTGCTCGCTTCAGCTGCTTTCGGTTATTGCAGTGATGCCTTGATATCGAGGCATCCTGCAATAACCATTTGTAGCCATCCGGTGCAGAGAGAGCCACTCTGTGGCCCTCTCTGCACCGGACATTAATGGCTACGTTCGTTGGTGGGTGGGAGCCGGTGTGGGAGGTGGGTGGCGGCCATCGATGGCCTTTGTGATGCAGAGGGGGGCGGGATCGGGGGCAGGGACGACCGGGGGGACACGCACGGACGCGCGCACGTGCACGGGGAAGCCGGGCGGGCGCGTGCACGGGGAGGGAGCGGGTGGGAACCACTACGCTACAGAATTTTTTTTTGTTAGAAGTGGGGATCAAAGGGGTTAATATGTTTATTTTGGTGATCGGTTTGGCTGGTGGGGTATTGGACTGTGGGGGGGAAGCTACACTACAGAAACAAATAGTAAAAAATTAAAAAAAACATTTTTATTTGCAAACTGGGTACTGGCAGACAGCTGCCAGTACCCAACATGGCCCCCAATAAGGCAGAGGGGGAGGGTTAGGGAGCTATTTTGGGGGATCAGGGAGGTTGGGGGCTAAGGGGGGACCCTACATAGCAGCATATGAAATATGCTTAAAAATTTTTTTTTTTTTTTTTTTTATACCTTTTATTTTAGTACTGGCAGACTTTCTGCCAGTACTTAAGATGGCGGGGACAATTGTGGGGTGGGGGGAGGGAAGAGTGCTGTTTGGGAGGGAATCAGGGGGTGGGATGTGTCAGGTGGGAGTCTGATCTCTACACTAAAGCTAAAATTAACCCTGCAAGCTCCCTACAAACTACCTAACTTAACCCCTTCACTGCTGGCCATAATACACATGTGATGCGCAGCAGCATTTAGCGGCCTTATAATTACCAAAAAGCAACGCCCAAAGCCATATATGTCTGCTATTTATGAACAAAGGGGATCCCAGAGAAGCATTTTAAAACCATTTGTGCCATAATTGCACAAGCTGTTTGTAAATAATTTTAGTGAAAAACCTAAGTTTGAAAAAGTGAACAATTTTTTTTTTTATTTGATTGCTTTTGGCGGTGAAATGGTGGCATGAAATATACCAAAATGGGCCTAGATCAATACTTGGGGTTGTCTACTACACTACACTAGAGCTAAAATTAACCCCTAGAAGCTCCCTACATGCTCCTAATTAACCCATTCACTGCTGGGCATAATACACGGTTGGTGCGCTCAGTGGCATTTAGCAGCCTTCTAATTACCAAAAAGCAAAGCCAAAGCCATATATGTCTGCTATTTATGAACAAAGGGGAATCCCAGAGAAGCATTTACAACCATTTATTCCATAATTTCATGAGTTGTTTGTAAATAATTTCATTGAGAAACCTAAAGTTTGTGAAAAAATTTGTGAAAAAGTAAATAATTTTTTTATTTGATCGCATTCGGCGGTGAAATGGTGGCATGAAATATTACCAAAATGGGCCTAGATCAATACTTTGGGATGTCATCTAAAAAAAAATATATACATGTCAATGGATATTCAGAGATTCCTGAAGATATTAGTGTCCCAATGTAACTAGCGCTAATTTTGAAAAAAAGTGGTTTGGAATGGCAAAGTGCTACTTGTATTTATGGCCCTATAACTTGCAAAAAAAGCAAAGAACATGTAAACATTGGGTATTTCTAAACTCAGGACAAATTTAGAAACTATTTAGCATGGGTGTTTTTTGGTGGTTGTAGATGTGTAACAGATTTTGGGGGTCAAAGTTAGAAAAAGTGTGTTTTTTTTCCATTTTTTCCTCATATTTTATAATATTTTTTATAGTAAATTATAAGATATGATGAAAATAATGGTATATTTTGAAAGTCCATTTAATGGCGAGAAAAAACGGTATATAATATGTGTGGGTACAGTAAATGAGTAAGAGGAAAATTACAGCTAAACACAAACACCACAAAATGTAAAAATAGCCCTTGGTCCCAAACGGACAGAAAATGGAAAAGTGCTGTGGTCATTAAGGGGTTAAACCACTTTCTGATTTACTTCTAGGGGGATATTTATCAAAGCGTCAACTGAAAATACGTTTGAATCCCGCGGTGTATTTGTCGTGAGATTGATCCGCCGTAGTTATCAAAGTGTCAAGATCATCAAATGTTGAAATTTGTGACGTAATATACACTCCTGCGATCTCAATTTGACGCAGATCTATGCTTGCGTCATTACAGATGTTTTGAATTCACATTGACTCTATTTGACCCTTTTTCCAATTTATCAAACATTTAACAGGTACGATTGCGTCTATTCCAACACAGCGTTTCAATCCGCACCCTTGAGGCTGCAGATGCCATATAAATCAATGGTAGTCTGAAAGCATATGTTTAATGCTGCAAGAGAATGAAGTATATTACATAATGAAAGTAAATTAGAAACTTTTATAAAATTGTATACCCTTTCTAAATCAAACAATATTATTGCTCCACATTTGGTTCAATAGTAGATATAGGGATTAAAATGAAAAACACATTACTACTTATGGATTATGTTACAACTTTGGCCTCTAGTTATCAATGTCTGTCGGACCTGATCCGACAGTGCGGATCAGGTCCGACAGACATCGCTGAATACGGCGAGCAATACGCTTGCCGTATTCAGCATTGCACCAGCAGCTCACAAGAGCTGCTGGTGCAATGCTGCCCCCTGCAGACTCGCGGCCAATCGTCTGCCATCAGGGGGTGTCAATCAACCCGATCGTACTTGATCAGATTGATTTCCAGCAATGTGTGTCCGCCTGCTCAGAGCAGGCAGACAGGTTATGGAGCAGCGGTCTTTTTAACCGCTGCTTCATAACTACGGAGATGGTTAAATAGAGCCCCAAGTCTCTTATTACAAAGCAAGGGGACAATATTATTTCTCCAAATTTGTTGCAAAGTTTTGCCCTAAACCTTTTGCACTAATAAATATAGAGATAAAAATGAAATAAATACACAAAATAATATATCGCTAACTTCCTTTTTAATTTTTTGGAAAAATCAATTTACACCATGTTTAAGCCATGTAATACAAGTCCCACTCTCCCCTTCAAATCAAATAAGACGCAACACACAATGCAAACTCCTAAACAACACACACACACACTAGTGAAATTGTCAACCACTTTTGATTGGAATAGGCATAATCACATGATTTATAACATCAGCCAATCTGATTCAAATATATTTTAAAATATCACTAACGAATCAAATTGCTCGATACTTGTGTAATTGATCACTCATCAGAACTTGTAAGTGCCATTTGTTACATTGTGTATTATACTTTAAAAGTATGTATATGTGAAATTAGTATTAAAGATAAACATTGATGCTGAAATTAGGACACACAGGGGCCCATTTATCAAAGGGCTTGCGGACCTGATCTGACACTGCGGATCAGGTCCGCAAGACCTCGCTAAATGCGGAGAGCAATACGCTCTCCGCATTTAACATTGCACCAGCAGCTCACAAGAGCTGCTGGTGCAACACCGCCCCCTGCTGACTCGCGGCCCAATCGGCCGCCAGCAGGGAGCTGTCAATCAACCCAATCGTATTCGATCGGGTTGATTTCCGGCAATTCCTGTCCGCCTGCTCAGAGCAGGCGGACAGGGTTATGAAGCAGCGGTCTTTAGACCGCTGCTTCATAAGTTGTGTTTCTGGCGAGTCTGAAGACTCGCCAGAAACACGGCCCTTCAAGCTCCGTATGGAGCTTGATAAATGGGCCTGTAGGTGTAATATTTTAGACAATGATTTTAAAATTCGAATTGATGTTTGATTAAATATAATCTTAAGCTGATAGCTCAAAGGGATAGCCCATCTAACATTAAACTATATGATTCAGATACAGCAGAAATTTTAAATCAACTCTTTACTGTCATGCGATTTTCAGTGTATTTCTTCCTTCTCTTGAATTTCTTTTTCAGTAAGAAATGTCATCTTATATACCAGCCCGTTTTATAAAACCTGTGTAGGGGTGGTTTTTAAAACTAGATTGCAATCAGGAGGGGTTACACAAGTACAGAGAGAAAACTGGCCCAGCTCTTAAAATATCCATTAATTGCAAATAAATACATATGATACCCTGATCACATATTACACCCCTCACATTTTTGTAATATTTTATTATATCTTTTCATGTGACAAAACTGAAGAAATGACACTTTGCTACAATGTAAAGAATTTATGTAAGAATTTATCTGATAAATTAATTTATTTCATATTGGCAAGAGTCCATGAGCTTGTGACGTATGGGATATACAATCCTACCAGGAGGGGCAAAGTTTCCCAAACCTCAAATGCCTATAAATACACCCCCTCACAATACCCACAATTCAGTTTAATGAATAACCAAGTAGTGGGGTGATAGAAAAAGGAGTAAAAAGCATAAAAAAGGAAGTGGAAATATAATTGTGCTTTATACAAAAAACATAACCACCATAAAAAGGGTGGGTCTCATGGACTCTTGCCACTATGAAAGAAATGAATTTATCAGGTAAAGTCTTACATAAATGATGTTTTATTTCATGTAATTGGCAAGAGTCCATGAGCTAGTGACGTATGGGATAGTAATACCCAAGATGTGGTACTCCACAGAAAAGTCACTAGAGAGGGAGGGATAAAAATAAAAACAGCCATTTTCCACTGAAAAAAATTAAATCCACATCCAAAAAAAATAAGTTTTTCTCATAGGCAGAGGAATCAAACTGCAACAGCTGCCTGAAGAACTTTTCTACCAAAAACTGCTTCCGAAGAAGCAAATACATCAAAGTGGTAGAATTAGTAAATGTATGCAAAGAAGACCAAGTTGCTGCTTTGCAAGTCTGATCAACTGAAACTTCATTCATAAAAGCCCACAAAGTGGAAACTAATCTAGTAGAATGAGCTGTGATTCTCTGAGGTGGGGCCTGACCCGACTCCAAATAAGCCTGATGAATCAAAAGCTTTAACCAGGATGCCAAGGAAATGGTAGAAGCTTTCTGATTTTTTCCTAGGACCAGAAAAGACAACAAATAGACTAGAAGTAGCTTCAACATAATATTTCAAAGGTCTTACAAAATCCAGAGAATGTAAGGATCTCTCCAAAGAATTCTTAGGATTAGGAAACAAAGAGGGAACAACAATTTTCCCTATTAATGTTATTAGAATTCACAAACTTTAGGTAAAACTTAATAAATTCTGCAAAACTGCCTTATCCTGATGGAAAATCAGAAAAGGAGACTCACAGGAAGAAGCAGATAACTCGGAAACTCTACTAGCAGAAGAGATAGCCAAAAAGGAACAACACTTTCCAAGAAAGTAGTTTAATATCCAAAGAATGCATAGGCTCAAATGGAGGAGCCTGTAAATCCTTCAAAACCAAATTAAGACTCCAAGGAGGAGAGATTGATATAAAGACAGGCTTAATACAGACCAAAGCCTGCACAAAACAGTGAATATCAGGAAGCTTAGCAATATTTCTGTGAAATAAAACAGAAAGAGCAGAGATTTGTCCCTTTAAGGAACTTGCAGGCAAACCTTTATCCAAACCATCCTGAGAAACTGTAAAATTCTAGGAATTCTAAAAGATTGCCAGGAGAATTTATGAGAGAACACCATGAAATATAAGTCTTCCAAACTCGACAATAAATCTTCTTAGAAACAGATTTATGAGCCTGCAACATAGTATTAATCATTGAGTCAGAGAAACCTCTATTGACTAAGCACTAAGCGTCTCAATTTCTATACCTTCAAATTTAATGATTTGAGATCCTTGATGGAAAAACGGTCCTTGAGACAGAAAGTCTGTTCTTAACGGAAGTGGCCAAGGTTGGCAACTGGACATCCGCATACTAAAACCTGTGAGACAATGCTGGTGCTCACCAGAGACACAAACGATTGTTCCATGTTGATCTTGGAAATCATTCTTGGAAGGAGAACTAGAGGTGGAAAGATATAAGCAGGTTGGTAAAACAAGGAACTGTTAACACATCCACCGACTCCACCTAAAGATCCCTGGACCTTGACATGTACCTGGGAAGTTTCTTATCTAGATGGGAGGCCATCAGATCTATTTCTGGGAGACCCCACATCTGAACAATCTGAAAAAAACACATCTGGATGGAGAGACCATTCCCCCGGATGTAAAGTCTGACGGCTGAGATAATACGCTTCCCAGTTGTCTACACCTGGGATATGTACCGCAGAAATTAGACCAAGAGCTGGATTCCACCCAAGAAAGTATCCAAGATACTTCTTTCATAGCTAGGGGACTGTGAATCCCACCCTGATTATTGACATATGCCACAGTTGTGATATTGTCTGTCTGAAAACAAATGAATGGTTCTCTCTTCAACAGAGGCCAAACCTGAAGAGCCCTGAAAATAGCATGGAGTTCTAAAATATTGATTGGTAATCTCGCCTTATAGAATTTCCAAACCCCTTGTGCATCTGTTGTGCAAAAGAGGCCCCTTGAACTATACAATGGTGAACTAACCACCAAGACAGAGAGAGTCGAACATTGGGATTTAAGGATATTAATTGTGATATCCTTGTATAATCCCTGCACCATTGATTTAGCATACAAGCTGAAGAGGTCTCATATGACCTTGAGACCTAAAACTTCCATGCACATAGCCACTGAAGGGAATGATTGGGACTGAAGGTTTTGACAAAGTGAAAAACCAATTTTATTAGTCTCTTGTCTGTTACAGACAGAGTAATGGACACTGAATCTATCTGGAAATCAAAAAAGGTGATCCTTGTCTGAGGAATCAAGGAACTTTTTTGGTAAATTGATCCCCCAACCATGTCTTTGAAGAAACAACACTAGTTGATTTGTGTGAGATTCGGCAGAATGTAAAGACTGAGCAAGTACCAAGATATCATCCAAATAAGGAAGCCCCGCATACCCTGTTCCTCTGATACAGGGAAGTAGGGCACCAAGAACTTTGAAAAAATTATTGGAGCTGTCGCTAGGCCAAATGGAACAGTGACAAATTGGTAATGCTTGTCTAGAAAAGAGAATCTCAGAAATCAATAGTGGTGTGGATGAATCGGAATATGAAGAAATGCATCTGTAAGTCTATCGTGGACATGTAATGACCTTGCTGAACAAAAGGCAGAATAGTCCTTATAGTCACCATTTTGAAGTGGCACACAAAACGATTAAAACATTTTCAGATCCAGAACTAGCCTGAATGAATTTATTTTTTTTGGTACAATGAATAGATTTGAATAAAACCCCAGACCCTGTTCCTGAAATGAACTGGTATGATTATCCCTGAAGCTCCAGACCTGAAACAATTCAGAAAAGCCTGAGCCTTCACCGGATTTGTTGGAACGTGAGAAAGAAAAAAATCTTCTCACAGGAGGTCTTACTCTGAATCCTATTGATACTCTTGAGAAAACAATAGGTGTACTTGGGCTACATGTGAGTACCCATTTGGCTTACCTTCCCTATCGAATCTGTGGGAACATACTGATATGCACATGAGGTACCCCTCTTTTTTCCTGTTTTATCCAATTGGAACCAGATTCTTTGAGGGAATGATTGGCTTTCTGTTCTTTATTCTTTCAAAAATAATATAAATGATTCGAAGCTTTAGATTTACCTTAGATCTTTTAATCCTGAGGCAAAAAAACTCCCTTCCCCCAGTGACAGATGAAATAATAGAATCCAACTGAGAACCAAATAAATTGTTACCTTGGAAAGAAAGAGATAGCAATCTAGACTTAGATACCATGTCAGCATTCCAATATTTGAGCCACAAAGCTCTTCTAGCTAAAATAGCTAAAGACATAGATTTAACATCAATTTAGATGATATCAAAACATCCTTCCTGCATGACAACTACCCAACGAATGGCTGGTCCTTTAAATGACGTCATCCAAGATGGCGTCCCTTGAATTCCGATTGGCTGATAGGATTCTATCAGCCAATAGGAATTAAGGTAGGAAAAATCTGATTGGCTGATGCAATCAGCCAATCAGACTGAAGTTCAATCCGATTGGCTCATTGGATCAGCCAATCGGATTGAACTTCAATCTGATTGGCTGATTGCATCTTAATTCCGATTGGCTGATAGAATCCTATCAGCCAATCGGAATTCGAGGGACGCCATCTTGGATGACGTCACTTAAAGGAACATCCATTCATCGGGTAGTCGTTGTGTTGTGCAAGAAGGATGTTCTGCGCTGGAGGTCTTTAAGATGGAGCCGCTCCTCGTCGGATGGATGAAGATAGAAGATGCCGCTTGGATGAAGATGTCTGCTGGTCCGGATGTCCTCTTCTGCCCGGATAGGATGAAGACTTCTGGCGGTCTGGATGTCCTCTTCTGCCCCATCGGATGAAGACTTTGGCCCGGCTGGGTTGAGACGACTCAAGGTAGGGAGATCTTCAGGGGGGTAGTGTTAAGTTTATTTAAGGGGGTTTGGGTTTAGAGTAGGGGTTATGTGGGTGGTGGGTTTTAATATTGAGGGGGGGTTGTATTTTTTTTCACAGGTAAAAGAGCTGATTACTTTGGGGCAATGCCCAGCAAAAAAGCCATTTTAAGGGCTGGTAAAAGAGCTGATACTTTGTAATGTAGAATAGGGTAGGGACTTTTATTATTTTGGTTTTTTTATTTTATTAGGGGGCTTAGATTAGGTGTAATTAGTTTAAAATTCTTGTAATATTTTTTTTATTTTCTGTAATTTAATGTTTGTTTGTTTTTTGTTATTTAGTTTAGTTTTTTAATTGTATTTAATTGTAGGTATTGGTAGCTAATTTATTTAATTAATTTATTGATAGTTTAGTGTTAGGTTTAATTGTAACTTAGGTTAGGATATATTTTACAGGTAATTTTGTATTTCTTTTAGCTAGGTAGTTATTAAATAGTTAATAACTATTTAATAACTATTGTATCTAGTTAAAATAAATACAAAGTTGCCTGTAAAATAAATATAACTCCTAAGATAGCTACCATGTAATTATTAATTACATTGTAGCTATCTTAGGGTTTATTTATAGGTAAGTATTTACTTTTAAATTGGAATAATTTATTTGATGATAGTGTAGAGTTAGGTGTAATTGTAACTTAGGTTAGTTTTTATTTTTACAGGTAATTTTGTATTTATTTTAGCTAGGTAGCTATTAAATAGTTAATAACTATTTAATAGCTATTGTTCCTAGTTAAATAAATACAAAATACAAAATATATGTAAAATAAAAATAAATCCTAAAATAGTTACAATGTAACTATTAGTTATATTATAGCTATATTAGGGTTTATTTTATAGGTATTTTAGTTTTAAATAGGATTTAATTTAGTTAATAAGAGTAATATTTTTTAGATTGATTTAATTAATATTTAAGTTAGGGGGGTGTGTTAGGGTTAGTGTTAGACTTATGTTTAGGGGGTTAATAATTTTATTATAGTGGTGGCGGTGTAGGGGGGGGCAGGATAGGGGTTAATACATTTTTTATAGGTGGCAGCGGGTATAGGGGGGCAGGATAGGGTTAATAGGCATTATGTAGGTGGCAGCAGGATCCGGGAGCGGCGGTTTAGGGGTTAACATATTTATTATAGGTTGCGGCGGGGTCTAGGAGCGGCGGTTTAGGGGTTAATAACTTTATTTAGTTGCGGGGGGCTCCAGGGGCGCTGGTATAGGGGGTAGAAACAGTATAGTATGTGTGAGTGCTTTATGACAGGGGTATCAATAAAGCTGTAAAAAAGCTGACGAGCAGCGAGATTGATGATTGATAACTATCACAGTCCACTGCTCATTGCCCCCGTACTTGGTGCGCGGCTTTTTGACAGATTTCTTGATAACTTTGGCGAGCATATTCAGGTCCGTGGCGGCGATGTGAGGTGAGCTTAGGCGAGCGTATTGGGGCCGGCGAATGCAGGTAAGTAGACGGCTTCATAACTAGAGTCCATAATCTCCGCTAAATTACAACAGATACACTTTAGCTTTGTTAGAACTGTTATCAGGCAGCAGGATTCCAGTTGTTTCTGAGACAGGATCAGATTAAGACATCTTGCAAATGTAAGAGAAAAAGACAACATATAAAGCAAAATTATCAATTTCCTTATATGGCAGTTTCAGGAATCTGAAAAAAATGCAAACAGCATAGCCCTCTGAGCATAAATAAAAAGGCAAGAGGCATATAGGAAGTGGGGATAAAATAATTCTATTGTTTGGCGCCAAGTATGAGGCAAAAAATAGATTTAAGTGACCAGCGCCAAAAAATATAAATTACTACAAACTCCAACTAGAAAAAATAGGTTACCCTCAAAAACCTACAGGACTAATCAATACAAAACACAAAGCACTAGGGAGCGCTGAAACCATCTTAAGAGTAAGGATTATAGAATATATATAATAATAAAACACCTAACCTGATACTAATATGATACTACTATAATAGGCAATATGTATAATACATGTAAATATAAATTGTGAATTATGAATTGTGTGAAAAAAATCTTTTCAAAATTGGAAAAAATTATATATGAAAAAAAAAAAATTCTATGTGAAAAAATTCAGTTTCTATAGAAGATCCCAGCAACAAATACTAGAATCTCATATCTATATATAAAAACTTTATTACATATAGGTCGACCTATTCAAGACATACAATAATAAATCACAAAATTAAGAAAAAAAAAGGAAATTAGTATAAAAAAACTCCTAAAAACAAAAAGTTCATGCACAAGAAACAGTTCCCCAGGAGTGGATGATTTTTATGCTTGTTACTATGTGGACCCACGCTCATACAAGGATGCTGTTCTGTGTATAGTTGTAAGAGGAGCGTTCCCAGGACCAAAAGAGGCAGTCGCAGCCAATGATGGTATTTCCCCTACGGACAAGGAATCCTCTTAGTATATGTCACACAGCACATAGCAGGGGAAGTTACATCTGAAAAATCGTCCACTCCTGGGAACTGTTTTCTTGTGCATGAACTTTTTGTTTTTAGGAGTTTTTTATACTAATTTCTTTTTTTTCTTAATTTTGTGATTTATTATTGTATGTCTTGAATAGGTCGACCTATATTGTAATAAAGTTTTTTATATATAGATATGCGATTTCTAGTATTTGTTGCTGGCATCTTCTATAGAATTGAATTTTTTCACATAGAATTTTTTTTTTTTTTCATATATAATTTTTTCCAATTTTGAAAAGATTTTTTTCACACAATTCATAATTCACAATTTATATTTACATGTATTATACATATTGCCTATTATAGTAGTATCATATTAGTATCAGGTTAGGTGTTTTATTATTATATATATTCTATAATCCTTACTCTTAAGCTGGTTTCAGCGCTCCCTAGTGCTTTGTGTTTTGTATTGGCAAGTATGAAGCACAATGCAAAAAAAAAAAAAATCCAGAAATGACGCAACTCGCGTCATGGTAGATGCAACCTTGCAAGAAAAACTGGCATCAACTAAGATACCGGAAATGATGAATTTGTGTCACCGAACGTACCTTCGCACCAAAAAAATCTTGCGCCAAAAATAACGCAATAAATATCAGCATTTTGCGACCTCACAAGCCTAATTTGCCCGCAAATTTAAAGAAAAAAGCAGTCCATTTGAAGAAATAGACTTTACCCAGGGAGGAAAAAATAACTTCCTAAATATTTTGCCAATTTTGAAACTGATAGTCTGCAAATGTAAATATACATAAACCTGACTAATGGAAAATATAAGTACAATACATATATTTAAAACTTTATTTAATACAAGTGCCAAACCATAGATGAGAGTGTCTTAAGTAATGAAAACATACTTACTGAAAGACACCCATCTATATATAGCAGATAGCCAAACCAGTACTGAAACAGTATCAGTAGAGGTAATGGAATATGAGATTATATCGTTGATCTGAAAAGGGAGGTAGGAGATGAATCTCTACGACCAATAACAGAGAACCTTTGAAAAGATTTCCCGTGAGGAAACCCATAGAATCAATAGGTGATACTCCCTTCACATCCCTCTGGACAAACACTGTACTCTGAGAGGAAACCGGGCTTCAAATGCTGAGAAGTGCATATCAACGCAGAAAATCAAGCACAAACTTACCTTCACCACCTCCATAGGAGGCAAAGTTTGGTAAAAATTAATTGTGGGTGTGGTGAGGGGTGTATTTATAGGCCTTTTGAGGTTTGGGAAACTTTGCCCCCTTACTGGTAGGATAGTATATCCCATACGTCACTAGCTCATGGACTCCTTGCCAATTACATGAAAGAAAATAAGTACACCCCTAAGTGGAAATGTCCAAATTGGGCCCCAAAGTGTTTAATATTTTGTGTGTTCACCATTATTTCCAGCAGTGCCTTAACCCTCTTGGGCATGGAAGTTCACCAGAGCTTCAAGGTTGCCATGGAGTCCTCTTCCACTCCTCCATGATGACATCAAGGAGCTGGTGGATGTTAGAGACCTTGTGCTCCCCCACCTTCCTTTTGAGGATTGCACCCACATATGCTCAAAAGGGTTTAGGTCTGGAGACATGCTTGGCTAGTCCATCACCTTTACCCCTCAGCTTCTTTAGCAAGGCAGTGGACATCTTGGAGGTGTGTTTGGGGTCGTTATCATGTGGAATACTGCCCTGTGGTCCAGTCTCCGAGGGAGGGGATCATACTCTGCTTCAGTATGTCACAGTACATGTTGCTATTCAAGGTTCCCTCAATGAACTGTAGCTCCCCAGTACCGGCAGCACTCATGCAGGCCCAGACCATGACACTCCCACACACCATGCTTGACTGTTGACAAGACACATTTGTCTTTGTACTCCACACCTGGTTGCCGCCATACACGCTTGACTCCATCTGAACAAAAGTTTATCTTGGTCTCAACAGACCACAGGGCATGATTCCAGTAATCCATGTCCTTAGTCTGCTTGTCTTCAGGAAACGTTTGTGGGCTTTCATTGTGCATCATTTTTAGAAGAGGCTTCCTTCTGGGATGACAGCCATGCAGACCAATTATGATGCAGTGTGCGGTGTACGCTCTGAGCACTGACAGGCTGACCCCCCACCCCTTCAACCTCTGCAGCAATGCTGGCAGCACTCAATATGTCTATTTCCCAAAGACAACCTCTGGATATGAGGCTGAGCATGTGCACTCAACTTCTCTTGGTCGACCATGGCGAGGCCTGTTCTGAGTGGAACCTGCCCTGTGAAACTGCTGTATGGTCTTGCCAACATGCCTGCAGCCTCAGTTTCAGGGTCTTGGCAATCTTCTTATAGCCTAGGCCATCTTTATGTAGAGCAACAATTCTTTTTTTCAGATCATCAGAGCGTTCTTTGCCATGAAGTGCCATGTTGAATTTCCAGTGACCAGTATGAGAGAATGTGAAAGCGATAACACAAATTTAACACACCTGCTCCCCAATACACACCTGAGAC
Source organism: Bombina bombina (assembly GCF_027579735.1). Lineage (NCBI taxonomy): Eukaryota > Metazoa > Chordata > Amphibia > Anura > Bombinatoridae > Bombina > Bombina bombina. The sequence continues at coordinate 1,126,094,300 of NC_069500.1, forward strand.
CTTGTACCACCTAATCGAGTCACATGACACCGGGGAGGGAAAATGGCTAATTGGGCCAATTTGGACATTTTCACTTAGGGGTTGTACTTACTTTTCTTGCAACGGATTTAGACATTAATGGCTATGTGTTGAGTTATTTTGAGGGGACAGCAAATATACACTGTTATACAGGCTGTACAGCTCACATACTTAACATTGTAGCAAAGTGTAATTTTTTCAGTGTTGTCACATGAAAAGATATAATAAAATATTTACAAAAATGTGAATGGTGTACTCACTTTGTGAGATACTATATACATATATATATATATTTACATATATATATATATATATATATATATATATATATATATATACATATATATACAAGTATGTGCAAAGATATATGTACAAATTCTAGCATTAATTATCACTTATAAAAATAAAAACATGAGATAAAAGCATATATTATAGAAATACAAATACACATTAATTTATGTGAAATTATCATATAACAAAATAAATATAAAAAGAACTTTCTATGAGATAGCTTTAGAGAAATGTGCTTGTTCATGGACAGTTATGAAAATGGTATAAATAAAGTTGGGAAAAACCAGAATAACCGCAACATCAATGACTGTTAGTTAACAACAGTCCGATCCTCAACGCGCCGTACTTGACATGCGTGTTTTGATGTTTTTTTATAAATAAGGGCATCTTATGTGGATCCGCGTCAGCAATGTCTGGCGATGTCTGAAGAGCTTATTGACACGAGCAAATGCACCTAGATTGACACTTTGATAAATATCCCTAGTATCAACTTTACTTAATTCTGTTGATATTCTTTGTTGAAGGAGCAGCAGTTCACTACTGGGAGCGAGCTGAACTCATTGGATGAGCCATTGACAAGATGCATATATGTACAGCCACTGATCAGCAGCTAGCTACCCAGTAATGCATTGAGCCTACTAAGCAAAGCTTTTCAACAAAGAATACCAAGACAAGAAAGTAAATTAAATAACAGAAGTAAATTGCAAAGATGCTCTGCTAGTTTCCCAAACATAGGGCTAGATTACACAACATTAACTACCTGTAGCAAGACCTTTGAACCAGCTTTAGATACAAGTAGTGAATCATCAGCTATCACACGGTCACTTCTCTACAAATGTTAGCAAGTACAAGGTAGCAAGAGCTCTTGTAGATTAGCCAGAGGCCTATGGCTGCCTTTACTTTTAATTGGATTTCTGAAGGCATTGTAACTAACAAATAATACGAGGCTTGCTACAAATTTATAAGCTGTCGCTACATCTCTTCTTGCTACAGGTGGATTCATAGCTTGCAAATTCAAACTAGCGGAATGTTTATATTAGTAAGCTAAATAAGATTGCATTATTTTTAAATAAACATTATAACTTACGTTTATAAATCTTTCCTTTAACATATATGTCAAGACATCATTAATATTACCAAAGCAAAATTTAATTTGATAGATAAGTACTGTAATGGAGTTAGTAATACTTATGGTTTTAATACAATATTTGCAATCTTTGCAATGTACTTTTTTCAAATAAATATTTGTGTGGGGGCGGAGTCTACACTCAAAGCAGCAAGACACGTCTTATTGAAGCTTTGTGAGTTTGAAATGATCTTTGCAAGTTACTTACTGTAAACTAATAATATTTAAAACTTCATAAGCAGGCCTGCATTCCTGAGGTTTGATAGACTCTAAGAGCAAATGATTTGACTGTGTTCTGCCTATGTTCTTTGAGTCAGCTACACTGCAGACTCGCTCACAGGCCTAGAAGCCATCTTGCTACCAGTCTGCGCTGAACAAAATAATTGAGTCCTGTGGGGGTTATGAATGTAGGTCTGGGGCTGCCGCAAAATAACCCCCCCCCCCATACCGGGGTTACACTATCCTGTAATAGGATAACAATCTGCACTTTTACACAAGCCATACAATGTTCTACCTAATTGGAGCTGATATGGGCCCCAAGCAATTTCCTTTGACACGCCACAGTGTTAAGAGATGTGACACAGATCATATTTGATGAAAGTTCTGTTCCTACAATGGAAGCATTAAAAAATGGGAAGAAACTATGCTGCAAATGATCAACAAGAATTGCCTGGGAATTGGAAAGACAGTTGACCTCTTTACTTTTCCCTGCCTTTCCCACGTCTTCCAACTACCAAGGAGTCGGCCACAACCCCAGATTTACAGTAGCCTGCAGGACACACTCCTTACTCAGCTGAATAATAAACATGAACACTCTCAGTCCCATGAAAGAGCCTTACGGGGACTATAGCAGACCTGTGGTTTCAATTAACGACACTTTCCGTACAACAACGTAGCCGGCTGTACTTGCTAGAGAACATAAAATCCTCACTGAAAATTCAGTATCCTGGGGTCCATTGGCTCTTAATGTTGAAGATGATAAGCTGAAGTTGGAGACATCTATAGACTTGGACCAAAAATGTTTAAAGGATCCAGTAAAGGCGGCTTGTGGGACCTCGGGAAGGCACCACCGGGGTGAAATCTGTCCGCATCCAGTGTTCCCTCTGTTATCTGGACCTGAGAATCTGACGGCTCCTCTACCAGCAATCACTAATTCTACACTGACTGACTGCAAAGTCCAACTACAGGTGCCCATACAGACCGCGACACCCAGGCTGGGAAATGTAGAGGAATGAATCTAAGAATGCAGCGCATATTAGTGTCTCTCTCACCCGAAGCAAGAAAGTCACCGTGGACCCCATCCCTGGAATGAGTTGTCCGCATCCCTGAGTATCAGAGGTGCACTTGAGACATGTGAAATCAACCCAGACATTACAGCCCTGCTTGGACCTGAGCTCTCAGCATACTTGTTGTCGCTGATCTTGAATGATGTGAGTCGAGATGTTAGCTGCAACCCGCAGTAAGTTTAATATTACCATACTACATGTCTGTGGGAAGGAGGACAATCTTTTACCGATTACAAAATATGCCAATCTCTACATTTGTAGACTCTCCAGCTTGGCAGTCTGGCATAGGTTAAGCATACCGGTACTGAGAGCTGACACTATCACTTTATTGCATGAGAGTCCTTTAATATTCCTGTACATGAAGACGCCTTAGTCTGATGTTCTTAATCAGGTTCACACAAATTATATTATGTTTAAACTCCTGAACTGTGTTCCATCTTTAGGGTAATTGGCATATGGATATCTACATGCCTCATATGTAACATGATATCTGTTGATGGACATATATTAATATCCACTTGACTATACTAACTTTCACATCAGCTCTAGGGGAGCAAATACTTTAACTATACATCTGCACGTTACCCTTAGACATATTTAAAGCAGGCATGATACCCATAAGAGCCTATAAGAATACCCAATGTGCCTGTCAGGCAAAACCCTTTGAATGTGATTTTGTACCCAATTTCCTGTCCATAATAGAGCACAGTTAGAAAATGAGCATCTCAGTATCTGACTATAATAATGCACTATTATACAAGTCTAAAATACCAGGATAGGATACTTCATTGAGGTAGGAAAATACCAGTAGCTTCTCTAGTTTTTACTTTGCACCCCCTACTATATCAAAACAAGCTAGGCAATATTACCTTTACATGAGACCCCTATTAACACCACCAAAGTAAGAACAAGATCCTACTACTATATGGACATCATAAGCATTAAGTAAATAGGAAAAAGTTTTGCTGAGTCTCTTGCGGCCAGAGGGACAAGGCAATCTTGGCTTAATAAAGTAGACATCTCCTATCAATTCAATCACTCAATAGGTTGATTAGATAGAAACTATCAAAGAGTAGGACCTACTAAACTTTCCACACTGTATAGGTTGTATATTTGAATTACATCAGTAAGCTGCATGGGCCACTAGACAGGTACTGTCAAGGGCTAAAATAGTCTGACCTCTACATGTATTCCGTATCCCACCACTTAGGGGACACATTGGGCCCTCTAGTCTCTTTAGTCCAGAGCTAGCCATTACTCTACACTGTGGTTTCATTGTTTTCTTTACCTTATTGCACTGAGCTAAAAGAAGCGGACAGCCATCCTTTGTTACTACTTATCTAATTAATATTAGGTGGTTATAGTCCATGTTTGTTATATTATTATAATGTTATCTTTGCATTTTACAAGTGACGCTAAACCGACTGTTTTCATTATCATATAATTCTTGTTTTCCACATACCAAGCCAAAAGTGGCTATAGACCAAGCTAACTTGCCTCCATTAAAAAACATTAATTTACTGTGACATGCGGGTCCAAAAGTGGCCTTCTAATACATTAGGAGGTATATATTAATATAAACAGAGAGGTTCCTATTATACTAATTTTTCATTTTTTTTTTCATTTTTATGAAGCTCTGAACATGCGTATTTCTTTGTTGTGAGTAATGTACTTACATTTGTATTTGTATTTTTTCTTTTTTGTAAACCCTGGCAAACTCCATCTGCTTTGTTATTGTTTTAAATCTCTCAATAAAATAAATATTTTATATATATATATATATATATTATATATATATATATATATTATATATATGTGATATGTTCATACATTATTTGTTAATTATATTAAGATTTTTGATATTTATATAATAAGATGGAATTGCAAGTGTAACTGTTTTTGTTTTTCCCATAAATACATTAATTATTTCTTATAACTTACAAAAAAGCAAGGGAAGGGGAAATCAATCTTATTTAAAACTGCTACAGCTACTTTTCTCCTGTAATTACCTGGATAAGACTCTAGATAGAAATGGTACAAAATGGACTTGTAGCTACTGCAGCTGTTGCTCTGTTACGTAAGCAAAATATGCAACTAAAGCTCCTTGAGACTACAAATCCCTACAACTTTGTATTATGTAGCATAATCCATTTCTATTTTTTTTTTTACTTTGAATATAGAGGAAATAGTTTGCTGCAAGTGCATTAACTTTATTTTTTTGTTTGTGTCAAAGTGTAGTGTTTTTGGTGCAATGCTTTGATGAAATATACAAAAAAAATGTTTTACTGCTAGTATTAAGCACAGTCAGGAAAAGTATAACTGACCTACAATTAAAGGGAAACGAACCCCAATTTTTTTCTTTCATGGTTCAGATAGAGCAAACAATTTTAAACAACTTTTTAATTTGCTTCTATTTCAAATTTGCCCCTTTATCTTGGTATCCTTTGTTGGAGGAGCAGCAATACTGGTAGCTAGCTGAAAACATATTGCGATCCAATGACAACAGACAAATGTGTAGGATATGTACATATTCTTTTTCAACAAAGGATACCAAGAAAGTAAAGTACATTTTAAAATAAAAGGGAATTTAAAAGTGTCATAAAACGATATGCTTTGTCTGAGTCATGCAATTTAATATTGACTTCCCTATCCTTTTTAAGGTTAAGAATTCTAGGCCTTGAACTCAAAGTACACTTTTATGCTCCTCACATTGTAAAAGGTGTGTTTTAAAGATATGCTTTTTACGATCACAAAATTAAATTAATCAGCTGCTACTAGCTAATAATTTGCAAATAAAATAACTTGTAAATGCAAATTTTGCTCGCTCTTTAAGACTGTTGCTAGCCTAACACACTGCAACAAATCACATATACTTTACCTCTACTTTTAAACTATAACTTAGCAAATTTTAAAATACTGTAATTTGCTAAACAGACCATTTAGTGCACAACAGTGAAGGGACAGAACATGCATAGTACAGTAGTACACTACAAAATGTTTTAGCTTTAAATTAAAATTAAGTTTAGCTAAATTAAATTCAGTGGAGCGAATAAGCCTGCAATATTCTCCCTTAGAGATTTTAATATATTCTTTCTGCAACTCTCTCTGTCTCTCTCTGTCTCTCTCTCTGGCCCAAATATTAAAAGCATCAACAATATGTCAATATTTTCCACAAAAAAAAGAGGGCGGACTCACAAAGTGCCGAGGAGTGGCGATGTGTCTTCTATGGTATATTATGGGAAGCTTTACATCAGCTAAAAAACACTGACATCGGCACTTTCTGTGGGTGGGGGGTATTTGAAGTGTTCCTATACAGTGCAGTGTACTCACTGAAAGTAAACACGGTTTCTGTGTTGGAACACTTCAAATAATGCCTGCGTGACCTTATTGTAACTACACCTACACTACCTGCCTCAAACTGTAGAGTTTCACCACTGAAAAGATGGTGAGACAAACATGGATGGCACCCTACTTGCAACCTGTTCCTCAGAGTTTTGAATATGTTGCACTGCTGGTGATGTATCCCAATCAAAGTACAGGTTACTCCCCTTGAAATGCCCAGCTTACTCCCTAATACTGCCTAAATCTACGCCTTAGCTACACTACCCTAAAATGCCCAACTAACTCCCACAAAATTCCTACACCTATGTCATGTCTTCAGTATACTCTCCCTGGCAGGCCCAGCTAACTCCCACAAAATGCCTTCACCTACATAATGGCTGCAATCTACCTGACTAACGGCTAGATTTCGAGCTGTGCGTTAGGCTTAAAAAGCAGCGTTGGCCGGTACCAACGCTGCTTTTTAACGCCCTCTGGTATTACGAGTCTTGCAGGTACAGGTGTACCGCTCACTTTTTTGGCCAGACATGGAAATACCCCAAATCGTCAATTGAGTATCCGATTATTTCAGTGTGACTTGCATAGCACCGGTATTACGAGTCTGCCAAAAGTGAGCGGTAGACCCTCTCCTGTCAAGACTGGTACCGAATTTTAAATTCAGTAGTTAAGAGTTTTACACTACAACGCCGTAGCATAAAACGCATAACTTAAGTGCTAAAAAGTACACTACCACCCATAAACTACCTATTAACCCCAATACCGAGGTCCCCCCACATCGCAAACACTAAAATACATTTTTTAACCCCTAATCTGCCGAACCGGACATCGCTGCCACAATAATAAATATATTAAGCCCTAAACTGCCTCACTCCTGCCTTGCAAACATTAGTTAATCATTATTAACCCCTAATCTGCCGGCCGTAGCATCGGCGCCACCTACCTAATTTATTAACCCCGGCCCTAATCTGTCGCCCCCAACGTCGCCGGCACTATACTAAAGTTATCAACCCCTAAATCTAAGTCTAACCCTAACACCCCCTAACTTAAATATAATTTAAATAAATCTAAATAAAATTATTATCATTAACTAAATAATTTCTATTTAAAACTAAATACTTACCTATAAAATAAATCCTAAGCTAGCTACAATATAACTAATAGTTACATTGTATCTAGCTTAGGGTTTATTTTTATGTTACAGGCAAGTTTGTATTTATTTTAACTAGGTACAATAGTTACTAAATAGTTATTAACTATTTAATAACTACCTAGCTAAAATAAAGTAGAATTCTATCAGCCAATCGGAATTAAGGTAGAAAAAATCCTAATTGCTGATGCAATCAGCCAATAGGATTGAAGTTCAATCCTATTGGCTGATCCAATCAGCCAATAGGATTGAGCTTGCATTCTATTGGCTGATTGGATCAGCCAATAGGATTGAACTTTTAATGGGTTTTAATGTTGGGGGGATTTGTAATTTTTTTTACAGGTAAGAGAGCTGATTACTTTGGGGCAATGCCCCGCAAAAGGCCCTTTAAAGGGCTATTTGTAATTTAGTGTAAGGTAGGGCTTTTTTTTTTGGGGGGGGGGGTATTTTGTTAGGGGGATTAGATTAGGTGTAATTAGTTTTAAAATCTTGTAATTTGTTTATTATTTTCTGTAATTTAGTGGGGGTTTTTTTTGGACTTTAGATAATTATATTTAATTGTATTTAATTTAGGGAATTAATTTAATTATAGTGTAGTGTTAGGTGTAATTGTAACTTAGGTTAGGTTTTATTTTACAGGTAAATGTGTATTTATTTTAGCTTGGTAGTTAGTAAATAGTTAATAACTATTTAGTAACTATTCTACCTAGTTAAAATAAATACAAACTTGCCTGTAAAATAAACAAACAAACCCTGAGCTAGATACAATGTAACTATTAGTTATATTGTAGCTAGCTTTTGGTTTATTTTACAGGTAAGTATTTAGTTTTAAATAGGAATAATTTAGTTAATTATAGGAATTTTATTTAGATTTATTTTAATTATATTTAAGTTATTAAGTGTTAGGTTTAGGGTTAGGCTTAGGTTTAGGGGTTAATAATTTTAATATAGTGGCGGCGACGTTGGGGGCGGCAGATTAGATGTTAATAAATGTAGGTAGGTGGCATCGATGTTAGGGCCGGCAAATTAGGGGTTATTAATATTTAGCTAATGTTTGCGAGGCGGTAGTGTGGTGGTTTAGGGGTTAATGTGTTTATTATAGTGGCGGCGACATTGGGGGTGGCAGATTAGGGGTTACTAAATATAATGTAGGTGTCGGCGATGTTGGGGGCAGCAGATTAGGGGTTCATAAGTATAATGTAGGTGGCGGTGGTGTCCAGAGCGGCAGATTAGGGGGTAATAATATAATGTAGGTTGCAGCAATGTCGGGACGGCAGATTAGGGGTTAATAAGTGTAAGATTAGGGGTGTTTATACTCAGGGTTCATGTTAGAGTGTTAGGTGCAGACATAAAATGTATTTCCCCATAGGAATCAATGGGGCTGTGTTAAGGAGCTTTACGCTGCTTTTTGGCAGGTGTTAGACTTTTTTTCAGTCGGCTCTCCCCGTTGATCCCTATGGGGAAATCGTGCACGTGACGTTACACCAGCTCACTGCTAATGTAAGCAGCGCTGGTATTGGAGCACGGTAAGGAGAAATATTTTGCTCAACGCTCACGTCTTGTCTGGGTTGTAAAAACCCGTAATACCAGCGCTGTCTGTAAGTGAGCGGTGAGCATAAACTGCTCGTTAGCACTGCATAGCCTCTAACGCAAAACTCGTAATCAAGGTGTAATAAAGTACACAAAAAGATATAAATATTATAACTATATTTTCTATCCAATCTTTAAATGATATGCATTGTCATGTATAATACATATTATTTTAAGTATTGTATCTAATTTAAAATGTAGTTATTTTTTATTGTTCATTATATTAACTTAATCATAACTATATAATTTAACTTGTATTTTTATGCTTAAAAAAGTAAAATTAACAATCAAAGATAGCTACATTTTAAAATTAGATACAATACTTAAAATAATATGCATTATCTATGACAATGCATTTCATTTTAACATAGGATATAAATTAAAAACTAAAATAAACTAATAATCTCTTATGTACCCTGACCCCCAGCGCAACCCCAGCATCATTAATGCCTATTCTGCAATAACCAAAAGACCTAACCACCCCTTAACCTATTACCCCCTACACCGCCACAACCTCCAACTTAATAAGCCCCCTAACCAATTAACCCGTACACTGCCACAACCCCAATGCAAACTACCCCTACACTACTTAACTACACCTAACCCCGACCTCTAAGCCAAACCCCCTAAACTACAAAAAATAACAAATACTACATTTACAAAAAAATACAACCTAACATTGCAGAAAACAAAAAAAACTACCTAAAATAAAAAACACTGTTATGCCTATAATTAAACTAATGCCCCCTTTTAAAAAACAAAACAAAAACAAGATCAATCCCAAAATAAAAAAACTCTAAATTAACTTTACTATATTATATTATATATAAGAATAGCCCTTAGAAGAAAGTGTTAACGCTCTTTTTATATAAAATACAAATATTACTTTAGAGACAATCCTCGAGTAATTTGATGATCATCAAACTACTTTAGAAGTCATTTGCACATCATTAGGCTTTAACTAATAATGTATTAGTTAAATTGTATTAGTTAATTTGTTCATTAAAGGGCCAGTTTGTTATTATTTTCATTAACATTTAACAAATTATTTAGAGACACTTAGACTCCAGTACTTTAAGGATTTTCTAAGTGAGGATATTGAATTTACTCTTAAAGGGACAGTCGACACCAGAATTATTTTTGTTTTAAAAGTATTACCCATTCCCCAATTTTGCATAACCAACACAGTTATAATAATACACTTATTACCTCTGTGATTACCTTGTATCTAAGCTTCTGCAGACTGCCCCCATATTTCAGTTATTTTGACAGACTTGTATTTTAGTCAATCAGTGCTCACTCCTCTGTAAATTCATGTGCACAAGCTCAATGTTATTTATATTTTATATGAAACACATGAACTAACGCCCTTTAGTGGTGAAAAACTGTCAAAATGCTTTTAGATTAGAGGCGCCCTTCAAGGTCTAATAAATTACCATATGAACCTCCTAGGTTTAGCTTTCAACTAAGAATACCAAGGGAACAAAGCAAAATTGGTTATAAAAGTAAATTGGAAAGTTGTTTAAAATTTACATGCCCTATTTGAATCATGAAAGTTTTTTTTTTACTTGACTGTCCCTTTAAGTAGAAGATCCATAGGAGAAGACTCCAACTCTCTTTTCTCTGAATGGAGCATAATGAGTATATTCCAGCAGACTATTTTGAACTGTTTAAAAATCTGTTTAATGGATGACTGACTTGCATTTTAGCCAATTAATGTTTTGTTGTGCTGACTCTTAATGGGACAGTTTACTCAAAAATGTTCTCCCTTTAATTTGTCCCTAATGATCCCCTTTACCTGCTGGAGTGTATTAAATTGTTTACAAGTATTCCCTTTACCCTTATATTGGCATTTGAAATAGTTGATTTAGCCTGTGGTATCCCCACATATTCTGAAAGTTTCTGGCCATAGGTCCAAGCTATAGATATGCTGTGTAAACACAGCCAGCAGAAGAAATTACACTCCCAGTGGGGTATAGAAGAGATAAGGTAATCAAATTTTCATTTTCCATTGATCTCTCCAAGTATTGGTCTTTGGTTTGCAGACAGATATAAGATAAACAAAGCATGTAAATGTACACAATGCGATAAAGTAATGAAATCTGATTATACCTACACGCTCAACCCATTTTATTAGGTTGTGACTTCAAAACACAAAATCAGCTATTTTATATTAACAAATAAACCTTAAAAACTAATTCTCATACATTTTATACTCTGCAATTGGTAAAAAAAAACTTTTTGGAAACACATTAAGGGAAAAACAGTTTGACAGTATACTGTCCCTTTAAATAACTCCCCGGTCACTTACTTGGGAATTAAGATTAACAACACTTTTTCAGAACTGTATAGATTAAATTATTTACCCATCTATAAAGCCATTAGGAAGGATTTAAACAACTGGAAAAGGGGTAGATTTTCATGGTATGGACGCCTATCGGCTATTAAAATGAACGTTCTTCCTAGGATCCTATATCTTTTTAGAGCCTTGCCGATTGGGGTTCCCCTGGCAGACTTAAATACCCTGCAATCCGACTTGCTGCGATTTTTGAGGGGAGACGGGAAGGCGAGAATAGCATCGCAGACTTTGCAACAACACAGACAGATGGGGGGGATTGGAGTCCCAAATATGGTAGACTACTACCAAGCATCCAGGCTAGCACAAACGGTCATAATGGAGAAAAATTTTCAGGGAGTGATCTGGCCAAAAATAGAAGCAGATATTGCAGGTAGAGAGAATCCGGCAGATATCTTGTGGGATCCCTCAGGAAATGCAAAACGGTTCTCATACATATCACATGTAACACAAGACACTATACACAACTGGCATACGGTTACAAAAAAAAAGGGGCTACTTAATCCCTACTCACTATTACTACCCGTGAAGTTCTTGTTGCCTACGGAACTTAGAAAACTAGTAGGGAAATGGGATAACAAGGGTTTGTATAGAGTGGCAGACTTCCTAGATAAAGCAGCGATACTTACCTTTAATCAGGTTAGAGACAAAATCCATCCATATACGTTAAATTGGTTTCTTTACTTACAGATATCATCTGCTATCTCTAAATATATAGCTAGTAGAATAAGTCAACCCTTGACCCTATTAGAAAGGTTATGCAGCACACAAACCAGAGGGAAACATGGGATCTCTCAGATATACTTAGCATTGCAAGGGAAGAAGACCACACATAAGTCTCCTCTCATGGAGCGATGGGAGAAGGATACAGGAGAAGTAAGAGAAAAGGTTATATGGGAACAGATTTTCTCAGAAATAGGGAAGAGCATGCTAAGTGCTGATATGAGAGAGAACTGTTTGAAGGTGGCCTTCAGATGGTACCTTACGCCGGAAAGGACAGCTCATACCTCCTCCTTGAATAACGCAGCATGTTATAGAGGATGTGGGGGGAGAGGGACATATAGGCACATGTGGTGGGACTGCCCAAAAGTACAGCCGGTGTGGCAGGCACTATCGAGGTTACTTAGTGACACACTGGAAGAAGAGATTGACCTAACAATAACTCAGGCACTTCTACATGAAAGGGTTAGGCCGTTTAACTCAGCAATCAACACTTTTGTTAGGATACTGTGCACCTGTGTACGTATATGTATAGCCAGACACTGGAAGATAGGAGCACCGGGGTGGGCAGAAGTACGAGATAAAATAAACAACACTTACATAATGTTAGAATTGGCGGCATGGGCTCAAGGAAATACTGATCAGTTTCAGAAAATATGGTTTTATTGGATTTTGAAGGGTCACACGAGACCACACACTAACCAGGGTAGAGACGAGAGAGAGAGATCAGGACAGTAAGAAAGTGGGGAGGAGGATAGAGACATCCACTAGGGCTTGACTTAAATTGCCTATACACACGTAATATATTCAGTAAGGATATGATATTAGACTCTATTATAAACTGGTAAAACATTGAGAAAGCTTGGAAACATCTGGTAGGGGGGGGGAGGGGGAAGGGAAGTTAAATCTTTAAGTTCATAATGTATGTAAGTGTAATTGCAAGTCGCTACATAGGATGAGACAACTGATATGTGTTCATTTCTCACCTCACTGGCCTACTGTAATAGGCATGTAGGAATGAGGTATGTGTATATTGTAAACCTACCTCTACACAATGTTTATGACTTGTATTTTACTTTGTTTTTTGAAAATCAATAAAAAATATTTCAATTAAATAACTCCCCGGGCATGAGCACAATGTTATCTATATGACCCACATGAACTAGCAGTCTCCTGTTGTGAAAACCAAATTAAAAAAGCATGTGTTAAGAGACTGTCTGTAGTGGTGTAGAAACAGAAATTTAGAGATTTAAATGTTATAAAGTATATTAATAAAATAATGTTGGTTGTGCAAAGCTGGGGAATTGGTAGTAAAGGCATTATCTATAAAAAAAAATCTTATATCTAAAGTTCTTCACAAAAACACATGGATCTATTTATCTTGCTAATGTTATCTTTCCAAATTTATTGCAACCACTTTTTGCATGTGTTACCTTCCTTGATGACATTCAGATATAGCTGCTTTTGCATTTGTTGTTTATTAGGAAAGAAGTATGCTAGCATTTATTCTTCGAATTATGTCATCATAAATGTTGGCATATCCTTATGCAGCATAAGTTTGCTATCAAGTTATCCCTTACAACCATATTGTTTCTATACATTTTATTATAGATTCTTCATTATTTTTAATAAAGATTATTTTTTATCTATAATTGATGATTAACAATATATTAATTATACTTTTGGACATAGACATGTGCCTTAAGAATTGTATTCTAAGTAATGTTACATAGCTAGCCATAGTGATGTGTATTTATTTAAAAATGGGGTACAAATACCATTACACCTAGACGTTGCTCCTATTTTGTGGGAATAAATCTCTCAGAGTTTTTGGAGGTTCCACTGACATATGTAATAACTTAATTATAATTAGCAGCATTTATACTGTCTTGAAAAATGCATTGTTTGTTTAGAAGTTCCTCAAAGTGTATGTTAAAAGACTTTTAGTCTGTGGGCCCCCATTCTATGTGCAGTCAATCTTCTCACAAAGAGAACTGGTTCACATACCTCCGGGAATCCTCAGTAGCATCCACTCTTGCACAACCAGCAAATATAAATGAGTCTGGGTTTTCTGACATCCGCAAATTTAGAGGTTGTGGACACTTAAAGGGACAGTCTAGTCAAAATGAAACTTCTATGAATCAGATAGGGCATACAATTTTAAACAACTTTCCAATTTACTTTTATCATCAAATTTGCTTTGTTCGCTTGGTATTCTTAGTTCAAAGCTAATCCTAGGTAGGCTCATATGCTAATTTCTAAGGCCTTTAAGGCCGCCTCTTATCTCAATGCATTTGACAGTTTTCACAGCTTGACAGTGCTAGTTCATGTGTGCCATATAGATAATATTGTGCTTATTCCCGTAGAATTACTTATGAGAGGGTACTGATTGGCTAAAATGTAAGTCTCTCAAAATAACTGAAATAAGGGGGCAGTCTGTAGAGGTTTAGAGATAAGGTAATCACGGAGGTAAAAAGTATATTAAAGGGACAGTCAAGTAAAAAAAAAAACTTTCATGTTTTAAATAGGGCATGTAATTTTAAACAACTCTCCAATTTACTTTTATTACCAATTTTGCTTTGTTCTCTTGGTATTCTTAGTTGAAAGCTAAATCTAGGAGGTATATATGCTAATTTTTTAGACCTTGAATGCCACCTCTAATCTGAATGCATTTTGACAGTTTTTCACCACTAGAGGACGTTAGTTCATGTCTTTCATATAGATAACATTGATCTCAGGCACGTGAAGCTCCTAAGAGCAAGCACTGATTGGCTAAATTGCAAGTCTGTCTAAAGAACTGAAATAAGGGGGCAGTTTGCAGAGCCATAGATACAAGGTAATCACAGATGTAAAAAGTGTATTGTTATAACTGTGTTGGTTATGCAAAATTGGGGAATGGGTAATAAAAGGATTATCTACCTTTTTAAACAACAAAAATTCTGGTGTTTACTGTCCCTTTAATATAATTATGTTGGTTATGCAAAACTGGGAAATTGGTAATAAAGGGATTATCTATATTTTTAAACAATAATATTCTGGAGCAGATTGTCCCTTTAAAGAAGAAGTGGCAGTACAAATGAGCCTGCAGAAAAAGCACAACTGTTTTGAAAAAGGCTGAATAGACAGGAAGCTCTTTGACAGGCAGCCAGATTAGTTGCTAGCAAAAGAAACATATGAGCTTAACATTTAAATGTGTTCTCTTTGTTTTTAATTGCTGTTTCAAAAATGTAAAATAAACTTAAACTTATATAAAAGAAAGAAGTTGAAATATCTATGACATACTTATTAGTTTTTTAAATTTGCATTTATTTATGTTCTTCAGTTATATTCAATTTTAAAAAGCTATTGCTTTGTTAATCCAAGTTCTTAATTTTCAACATATCAAATAACATGAACTTATTTTTATGATCTGCAAAGGTAAAAATGTTTTATAAAAGTAACAGAAGTTAAAGGGAGATGAAACTCAAAAATGTTTCTTTCATGATTCAGATAGAGAATACAATTTTAATCAACTTTCCAATTTACTTCAATTATTTAATTTGCTTTCTTCCCTTGTTATTCTTTGCTGTAAGGTTTATCTAGGTAAGCTCAAGAGTAGCAAAGAACCTAGGTTCTAGCTGCTGATTGGTGGCTGCATATTTATATTGATTGTGATTGGCTCACTCATGTGTTCAGTTAGAAAAGAATAATCCATTGCTGTTCCTTCAACAAATGATACCAAGAGAATGAAACACATTAGATAATTTAAGTAAATTAGAAAGTTGTTTACATTTGTAATCTCTATCTGAATCATGAAATCATTTTTTGGGGTTTAATGTTCCTTTAAAATCATTTATGAGTAAACAGTATTACTTTTTCAGATTTTTTTAAATTGTGGTCTTATAGAAGGAACATAACTACTATGCCCTACTCTTGCTAGACTCCTTTAACACTAATATTAACCCCTCAAAATTCAAAAGTGATATATTTAATGTAATTAATTAGTTTGACTTAGATGAAAGTGTTACTGATTTAATACCAAGCCATCCTAATGTCAATTCTTATTGCAGCTAGACATCTATTTAAAGAAATGACAAAAGAAAATGGAAAATAAAATTGTTGAAGGTTATATGACAGTGTAAAATAAAGACATGGGATTTATAAGGTGATAATTAAATGCAGGAAATTCTCATTTAAATGACGGTGTTCTAATGCTTTAAATGTATATTTTTTCATGAGTTGAATAGCAAATAATCACCTAGATTATGAGTTGTGCGTTCGTGTTTTAATGCTGAAAAAATGGCCATTTCAGCATTAAAACAGCACCGCAGCCATTACAAGTTTTGTCGGTATAGCTGTACTGCAAGACTTTTAGCCTGTAACGCAACGTCAGTCCCGCAAACGTAAAAATTATGTTTTTTCATGGGACTTCCATAGCGCTGCCATTACGAGTTTTGTGGTGAGGATAAAAGCTTGCATTAAACCCTACACCGACAAGATCCGTTTCACAATCTTAAAGCAGTAGTTATGAGTTTTACGCAACAAAACTGTTACATAAAACTCATAACTAATCTGTTACAAAGTACACTAACACCCATAAACTGCCTATTAAACCCTAAACTGAGGCCCTCCCACATCAGAAACACTATATTAAACCTATCGACCCCTAATCTGCCGCTCCCGACATCGCCGCCAATAATAAAATGTATTAACCCCTATTCCGCCACTCCCTGTCATCGCTGCCACTATACTAAAGTTATTAACCCATAAACCACCACCCTCCTTCATCAAAACAATATTTAAATATTATTGACCCCTAATCTGCCGCCCGCTCACATCGCCCCCACTATACTAAACTCCGCCACTACTATAATAAACCTATTAGCCGAAAAGCCCCCCACCACGGCTAACAATTAAACTAATATTAGAAAGTAGAGGGAAGCAGCACTCTTACTCCATTGTCCATAAAATCCAAAGGTTTATTGCAAAAATGTTTAAAACAAGTAGACAAGTAGACAAGCACAGCACAGTACAAATACAAGCTATACAGGTGGAGGGGGAGCAAATCCTAAGGATTTGCTCCCCCTCCACCTGTATAGCTTGTATTTGTACTGTGCTGTGCTTGTCTACTTGTCTACTTGTTTTAAACATTTTTGCAATAAACCTTTGGATTTTATGGACAATGGAGTAAGAGTGCTGCTTCCCTCTACTTTCTACTATTGGATTTGGCTTGATTCGCATTTTAGCTGGCACCACGCCAACAGAGCTTTTCTTTGTGCCGACATTCTGGGGCTGTAATTGGATAACAGCGCACACACCCTCTTCAGGCTGTAGCGACGTCACTCTCCTACTCACAATTAAACTAATATAACTATTTAACTAATATTAAACTAACTACCAATTAAAGAAAACTAAAATACATGTTAAAAAATTCTAACACTACTATAAAAATTACAAACTAAATCTAATTACATAAAAATACTAACGGCTAGATTTAGAGTTCGGCGGTAGATGGCCTGCTAACGCCACGTGTGTTTTATGTCTAACGCACGGCATTGTTTTACTCTGGTATTTAGAGTTCAAATAAGACCATCTAACGATGCTCTTAACGCGTGTATGTCACACGCGTAATCCTGCCCGCGTTAGACAGTCTCCCATAGAGATCAATGGGAAAGGCAAAAAATTTATTTTTTCACCTAACACTCGATCTCGCGAGAATACGCACAGCTCGGTCATATGACGCATACCACATCATGCACAACAATAACACGCTGCAAATGTCACAACAACAATCAATCAACAAAGCACACAAGCATTACACATTCACAAGCGGGGGGATTTGAAATAAAATTTAATACGGGGAATACGCATATACTTTAAGATGCGGAAAATCGCAAAATAACAACAAGGAATAAAAAATATATACATACACTAGAAAAAGAATCGCATTCAATATCACTATATATTAGGACAAACATACATATACAACACTTCACTAATACCACACCATCGCAAATTCACATTTAAAAAGAATACTATTGGACAATGATAGAGAAAACGACCACTATGATATCATCGCATTCTACACATTCCACAAATACCAACTCAAAATGAGCATGCGCAAATTCACACACCTAATACACATTGCAATAATATTATTTGCTAATAAAGCACCCCTGAACACTAATTACAAGGGAAATTGGTACATCATTAAACATTTACACAGGGTATATAAGCACCACACAAGCAGGGCTTCTTTGACTGTGTTGCTGTTGGGTCTTTGGAGATTGGAGGTTTAATATTAGAGAGTTGGTGAATATTTGAGAGTGAGTTAGTGTTAGCGTGAGAGAGTCAGTTGTTAGTGTTATCGTGAGTGAGTTAGTGGGAGTTAGTGGGAGTGGGAGAGAGTCTGTTAGTGGGAGCGTGAGTGAGTTAGTGGGAGTTATTAGTGAGAGTTGTTAGTGGGAGCGTAAGTTACTGGTAGTTAGTGAGAGTTAGTGGGAGTGTTTGTTAGTGAGAATTAGTAGTAGTGTGAGTTAGCGAGCGAGTGATTTTTCTGTACACTTAACACATTTACACGCAAACACATTCAATACATACATACACTTATCAATAACACTACATACACTCCATACCCCCTACCCCCTCATACTACACTCCATACCCCATTCCCTGTAGTCCCATTCCCTTTCATCCCATTTACTCTTATCCCATACCCCATACCCATCCCATACCCATCCCCTAGTTACATTTAGTTTACATATCCTCCTTTTAGTCTTCTTCTTCTTTTGGTTTATTTAAATACTCCTTACCCTCTTTGTTTTTTTACATCCCTCTCACACTTTAAGCACCTTTTTTGTCTTTTTAGTTCTTTATTTTGACCCCCTTTCATTTCATCACACTCACTTTTTGTTTGATTATTTGGGGTTTAGTTTAGGGAACAGATGGAGGCCAGGCAGGGGACAGGTAGAGGGGGGAGGAGAGGGAGGGGGAGAGGAACAGGGCAGGAAGGGGAGCAGGAAGGGGGGCAGGAAGCGGGGGTGGAAGCGGTGGGTGGACCCAGCCACTTGGTTCAAGATGACCAAGTGGCTGGGCCCAGTGGCGGTCAGAGTAGGGCTTCACAGTCCGGGAAACAGAGGGCATCGTCACAGGGGAAGGCCAAGGCGACTAGGGAGGCGAGGTTTTCGATGGAGGAGAAGGAGGCCCTCGTAGAGGCCTATATGGCCCGGCATAGGAGGCTGCAGCACCAAAAGACAACCCCGACTGACAAGAGGAGGCTCTGGAATGAGATCAGAAATGCAGTCAATGCAGTGGGTGGCCGGAACCGAGATATGGATTCGATCAAACATCGCTACCGGGACTGTAAACTGGAACTCAAAAAAAAGTTAGGTCTGGAGGCACGACATGCTGCAGGAACCGGTGGCGGACCTGCCCTTGAAATCGAGTACTGCCGATGGGAGGAAATGTTGCGGCCCAGCATCTCTGAGGTGGAAGTAGTCGGTATCGGAGGAATTGATACCGGGAACCTGCCACTCTCATCTGACGGTAAGCTCATTGAACAATAATTTCACATACAAATGTATTTCAAGGGACACTATACGCAAACATTTACTTTCATGATTGAGGTAGCGAATACAATTTGACAAAACATTCAAATGTACTTATATTACCTAATTTGAATCATTCTTGAGATATATTTTAATGAAGAAATAGCCATGCACACGGTAAAACAATCACAGGAGGCAGCTATATTCAGCTAACAATCAGCATCTTATAAGCATATTTAGATATGCTTTTCAGCAAAGAATATCCAGAGAATTAAGCGAATTAGATAAGAAAAGTACATTCGAAAGTTGATACAAAATGTATGCTTCTAAATCATGAAAGATAAAACATTGGGTTTCATGTGTTAAGGATCAGATTAATGCTATAACGTTGTTTACACGCATTCTATTACTTTGCGGTTACATCAGTATCTAGGCTATAGGTTAGGTGTGCATTTAAACAGACTGAAAACAAACGCAAAAACATTCACATTGACCACAGATATCACAAACACGGTTTAGAAAAAGCGGAAATAGTATTGATTGTTTGTTAGATTTCAAAGTGGATTAATGATTCTGCATTTGTAATTGTATCGTAAGCTAAGTCATTTAAACCTTTATTTGCAAATATGCTAATATATACATTTCTTTATTTCTTTTTTTTTTTTTATATACAGAGTCTGGGGACGAGGCAGCACAGCCTCCTGCATCTCCCCGGGATGAGAGTGGTGGTGAGGAATTTCCACTTCGGAGGGAAGAGGCCCCCCGTGACGAACAGCGCACGGGAGCTGATGAAGAGGCCCCGGAAGCACAGGAGGATCCCGCGGAACCCGCGGAACCCGAGGTCCCTCAAAGACCCGCACTCCACCGTGCACGGGCACCCCGCCGTGCACGGGTTCAACAAGCACAACAAGAGGAAATAGCGGAGGTGCGGGTTCTACTGGAGTACATAGACCAGATGCGTACCTCCCGGATAGAAAATATAGAAGGACGACACAGAATACTTGATGGCCAAAATCAAATTATTCAAGGACAAAATGAAATCATCAACATACTGAATTGAATAGAAGAAGGACAAACCAGAATATTTCAGCTTCATCAAGAAATGTTCACTTTTTTCCGGGAGGCGCATGCTGGTCTACCTCTTGTTGCTGGGCCTCTTGTTGCTGGGCCTCTTGCTGCTGGGCCATCTCCTCCTGCCGGCCCATCTCATCCTCCTCAGCCATCTACTCCTCCTCCTCCTCAGCCATCTACTCATCCTCCTCAGCCATCTACTCCTCCTCAGCCATCTTCTCCTCCTCAGCCATCTTCTCCTCCTCATCCATCTTCTCCTCCTCATCCATCTTCTCCTCCTCAGCCATCTACTCCTCACCTTGGTCGTCCCAGTACTCTTCCTTCCACTCCTCCCACAACAGCTCCAAGGAGGACTCTTCGGAGTCGGCAGTTGCCTCTCCCAGAGCCTCAGCCCCGTGGGAAGAGGGGAAGGAAGAGGAAGTAAGTATTTTTTTTCATCTTCACTGCTTTTTTTAATTTAATGTGTAATGGATAGGTATCTGATGATGTGGTTTTCATACACTTGTGGACCACACTCTGTATATAATCGACTTCTATGGGACCGGGTCCATGGAGGCAGATTGTTTGCAGAGTGTGGGTTATAAGTGTGTGAAAACCACATCATCACATACCTATCCTTGTTCATGATATTGATTGGTTTCTGTGATGTGATGTCCAAACTGTTTCCCGAATCGCTAACTAAATTACCATAACAATTATCCATGATGGCATATTACTGTTTGAATGCCAATAACACAGCTTAAAGGGACAGTCAGAAAATTATTGATTACAAAGAAAACACTGTATTACGCATTATAAAGTTTGAAACAACAAAACATGGAGAAATACATGTGTGACTTATGTGCTTACCCTTGTATCTATGACTATGAAAAATGACCACTTATTTATTGTTCATACATAACAACATTTTAGATATCAATGATCAATACATGGTCAATAATATGCTGTATGAGCACAAGGTTTTACATATACAAATGCTATCCAAATGCCCTCTAGTGCTCAAATTGTATAATGATTACAAGCACTCTTCAAGATTGAAGAAATGAGCACACCAACCTCATAGGTTTAGATAGCAAATTTAAATAAACCCAGACAAATGTTCAATTGTTGAGAAACATTTGATATCCTTGATATTACATAATTGACTTTTAGAATAATGAAAAACATTATATTTTTTCTAAACTGTCCCTTTAACAACATTACATATGCTAACACATATTTTAAGCTTGTTGGTATATCTACATGTACTTTGTCAAAAAATAAATATTGAAATCACATTTATATTGACGTGTTAAATAAAGTCTATTTTCTTTAAGAGACATTATTGTGTTAATATTTTATTGTAAAGACATTTTTTTTTAACAATGAATATGGTTTAAAGTCCTTTTAGGAGTGGGGGGGTGAAAATATGCTAACAATAATATATTTGAAGATTAAACTATGTGGATCTCATACATGATACAAAAAACAACATTTGCATTCAAGGGACAGTATCCTATATTTTTAACATAACTGTATGTAATAGACACTACTACAAACAACAAGATTAACATATACTGATATCAATATTAAAAAGCTTCAAACACTTGAAAATAAAATAGGGTTAGCTATATTGAAAATATAGATGAACCACCATTACAACCGTAAAACAACACAATACCCCATCATTAACATATGAAAAGACCCTTTACACAAACTGGAGAAAGCTGGAGATGGTACTCACATGAAACTCAGAGGCTTTGCGAGGAGTAAGAAAATTACTTACATTTTCTTAGAACAGAAGCAAAAATAAACGTATTGGTTAAACAATGGACTATCTAACTAGAGACAAAATCAAAGCTTTTGATTTATAATGTGAGTGTCTAATGAACCTTTAATAAAATATACAACGAAATTACATTTAGAAGAAGTCGGCATCATATATTTAGCATATGATAAAGATAAATGCATATTGATTACTTTATTCAAACACAATAGCGCATATTTATTAATTAGATATATTCAACATTAAACACAACATTAATTTTTCAGAAAAAGGAACATATTGTTGACAAACATATTAAACATGGACTGTAGAGATTTGCACTTGCCTAGAAATATCCTATGCATAAAAACATTTTTCTTTCGTTCGTTGATTCAACCAGACATACAGCAAAAGAGAATGTGGTGGTCTTTATCAGCTACGGGTCAACAATGTAACATGATGCAAATAATACATATTCGCAAGCTTTTTAAAATTGGCTGCAGTCACAAACGTTTTTAACGTGCACAAATATTGCGGGACTACGTAATACAATCAGACGTTTTTTTACCTTTGCATGTGCCGTCTTAACATGGCGCTTCCTTGATCACGTAAGAACGCCATCCAATGAAAGGCACATTATTGATCACGTAAGAACGCCCAAAAAAAAAAGGCGCATCCTTGATCGCGTCAAAACGCAATCCAATAAAAGGCATATTCCTGATCACGTAAGAACGTCAGTCAATACAAGGAATCATTGGACAGCCTGGCAGGTGACGTCTTAAGCAACATGGCGCATCCGAGATCGCTGAAAAACCGCAGCCAATACAAGGACTCAGTGACATCTTGGCATATCACTAAGAAACGTATTTATATTTTAGGAACTAGTATGTGTCTAGATTGCTATCTAGGAATGACACCAAATCATGAATCATCTTTTCGGACTTGACTGTCCCTTTAACTATAGCTATGGTGTATATCTTTAACATTTAAAAGATACACATGAGAAATACATATGCCATTGATGTTTTAAGATATGTTTGGATTGTTGTTGAATAACAATAGTTATACATGTATTGATTAAACGTGTCATTTATTCAAGTTTAATTATTGTCAGCCTACCTATAGCCATATATGGGAGGAGATGTATTTTGTTAACATATTAGTTAACTAATATTCATCATCTAAATTATTTGCATTACACACAGAGATTTATTTGGATACACTTTTACAATAATATAGATTTGAAAATGAAATACAGGTGCTGTCAACATTACAATAAGATTGTTTATTAATAAAATTATATGTCCTTGTTCTTGTAAAAAGGACAAAAACGCTTTACAAATGGAAATACATTCATTAACAATTGTGATCAACATCACTTAAAGGGACTTTATTTTGTTTTTAAAAAGAGCATACACATAGTCAATACTAT
The DNA here is from genome assembly GCF_027579735.1 of Bombina bombina. Taxonomy (NCBI): domain Eukaryota; kingdom Metazoa; phylum Chordata; class Amphibia; order Anura; family Bombinatoridae; genus Bombina; species Bombina bombina. The sequence continues at coordinate 1,126,117,946 of NC_069500.1, forward strand.
TTCAATAAAATGAACACTTTACAGGGATTATATCATTGTATCAATACTCAGATCATTTGGTAAAGGTGCATCAATTCATGCAGAGTTTCTAAATACACACATGGATCTGAACATTTAAATATACATATATACACAAATACCAATCTATATATACATATATAAAGAAATTACTCTGCTAATCATAATCAGGCAATGATAGAGCTAAGAGAAAATAATATAAAGACAAATAATAACATTGGAGATGTTAATCTTAAAGTCATTTACTATTGTCTTACATATATGATTTCATTATAACAAATATATTTGGTAGGTCCCTTTAAGGATCAACAACATAAACTAGAGCTTTAAAAAAATAACATGAAGAATCAGGACAAAGATTCGTGCAATAAAATGTCTTTTATTAGTATGTAAGAAAACATCCACAACGTTTATAAATAATCTTGTAAAAATAAGGAATATATGAGCCATATGACAAGGTAACACAGTGCATCACAGTCCATGAAGAGAGTTGCCAAGGGCCACCATAGCCCCATTGGAGACATATGACAAGGTAACACAGTGCATCACAGTCCATGAAGAGAGTTGCCAAGGGCCAGCATAGCCCCATTGGAGACATATGACAAGGTAACACAGTGCATCACAGTCCATGAAGAGAGTTGCCAAGGGCCACCATAGCCCCATTGGAGACATATGACAAGGTAAAAGAGTGCATCACAGTCCATGAAGAGAGTTGCCAAGGGCCACCATAGCCCCATTGGAGACATATGACAAGGTAACACAGTGCATCACAGTCCATGAAGAGAGTTGCCAAGGGCCACCATAGCCCCATTGGAGACATATGACAAGGTAACACAGTGCATCACAGTCCATGAAGAGAGTTGCCAAGGGCCACCATAGCCCCATTGGAGACATATGACAAGGTAACACAGTGCATCACAGCCCATGAAGAGAGTTGCCAAGGGCCAGCATAGCCCCATTGGAGACATATGACAAGGTAACACAGTGCATCACAGTCCATGAAGAGAGTTGCCAAGGGCCACCATAGCCCCATTGGAGACATATGACAAGGTAACACAGTGCATCACAGTCCATGAAGAGAGTTGCCAAGGGCCAGCATAGCCCCATTGGAGACATATGACAAGGTAACACAGTGCATCACAGTCCATGAAGAGAGTTGCCAAGGGCCAGCATAGCCCCATTGGAGACATATGACAAGGTAAAAGAGTGCAACAGGCACAACAATAAACTTTTAAAAAGGCCAAATGGCAACAATAAAACAACAAAATCAACATGTGGACGGAGGATTCTTATCTGCCACCATGGAGCATATCCAGATCCTCCACTTACTGGTCATCCTCTTCATTGTCCTGTGCATGTCCAGCTCCAGATTCAGGCCTTGAACGTAATCGCATAATTTCACGCAGAGTCAAGTCCTGAACCCGGAGCTGGGCCTGCATGGTGTCGTTCATCCCTCTCAGGACAGCTGCGTTCCTCAACACGGCCTGCTCTACTCTTGCTATCCCTTCTAGCATGAGCCATGCTGAGTCACAGCCTAAAATAAAATAAAATTAAATATTAAGGATAATTACACAACAGACTAAAAATTTTTAATACATACATTGTCATCATAAAGACAAATAATTCTTTACATAAATTAGTTTACATTTATTCTTTACACATGAATTAGGTTATTCAGACAGACAGAAATCATTAAAGGGACATGTTACTCAAACATGTTGTCCCCTTTAATTGGTTTTAGATGATCCACTTATACAGCTTGAGTGTATCAAATCTTGTTAAAGGATTTACATTGTACTTACATCAGCAATTTAAATATTTCAATTATACTGTGGTAGGCACACCTATCCTTAAACATTTTGGCATTGAGGACAAGCTGTGTAAACATAGCAACCAGAAGAAATTACATTCCCACTGGGTTAGACAAGAGATAATGTATCCACATTTGTACATTAATTGTTTGATTCAAGTAGTGGTGATCTGGTATATGTAGTGGATATCCAATTAAAGGGACACTGAACCTAAATATTTAGATGGACTGATTCAGATAGAGCATGACATTACAAATCTTTAAAAGTTACACATATTAATTAAATGTTTGAATTCTATAGCTAGATTTTGAATGCAAGAATGTTGCTTTTTAGGGAAGCCAATATTTGTTTATCAACTTTGTTTGTCCCTGCTGGTTGATGGATACAATTCATCCAACAATAAAGAAATGATGGCCAGAATTTTTTTTATTGTTTAAACTAATTATAGGCATTTCTTTGTTTCAATAAAGATATCAAGAGGAATAAAGAATAATTCATAAGAGTATTAAATTATAAATTTTGATTAAGCATTGCATGCTGGATTTGAATCACAATTGAAAATATTTACCTTTACTGTACCTTTAAGTATCTTAAACGTGTATTTTGAATGATACTTACAGCTGTGCCTGGGAAGGACAATCCGACACCCAGGACAATGAAGGTTGAGACAGGGGGGAGGGATGGGATTGGCTTTGGGAGGGATGGGAGTGGCTTGGGGAGGGTGGTATTGGCTTGGGGAGGGGTGGAGCTGCCGCTCCAGGGTAGGCCGTACAGCTGGGAGTGGGAGTTTGGGTGCTGGGCAGCTGTACGGGGCCATAATACGGGGGAGAGCAGCGAAGGGGGGTGTAGGGGCGTTTTTTGGAGGGACAGGAAATGATAAATGGGAAGGGCCAGGCAGGGGTCTGGGCATGGCAGGAGTCTGGTCATGGGCAGGGGGTCTGGGTCTGTGCTGGGGTGCTGGGCATGGTCAGGGGTCTGGTGGCATGGGGAGGGGTCTCTGACTGTGCAGGGGGACTGGGCAGGGGCGGAAACCCAGATGAACAGAAGTGGTGGATCCTCTGAAAATTTTAAAAAAATATATTAACATCTCATACATCCTGACATCAAATCAACGCATTTCAAATTGCTTATGTTTTCAATATACTTTGAAGTGTGTTTGAATTTGTAAAAAATTCTGAAATGAGGATATGGTATGTATATAGGCACTCAGATGAATATCAATGACTGTCTGTACAATTATAACATTATTATTGTGTTTTGGCCTGGAATATGCATGTGACATAATGATGGCATGAATTTTAAATATTTTATATTCAAAATTTTTCATGCTGCCTGATATAGAAAGGGGGGCAGTAGTGTATTTGAACAGACAAATAATATTCCTTTTTAAAGTGCAAAAGCTGTAGACTTTGAATGTCTTCAATGAAATTATTTCAAATAAACAAACATGTTGGAAACATGATAGATATATTTCACAATCCATTAGACTCCAAGGCAGCCTCTTCCTCCTCCATCACATATGTTAAATCAATCTCTGTAAAACATAACATGTTGTGTACTAGCTTTACAACAGATATTATAACATATGTTTACTGTTGTTCAAAGACACACATCAATGTTGCATTAAAGAGTATACACACCCAAAGTTATGTATTTACATCATTTTGATGGAGCATACAAATTACATTATATTTGTTATTCTCAATGATTCATATTTTCGATGTATTGTTTGGATTAATGTAAAATCATAAAAGCATAGTACATAGAACATTTAAGATTTCTCATGTGTGTTATCACTTGATGACTGTTGTCAAAAAAGAACATGGAAACAAACATATCTTATACATCTTCTGAATAACAAATGTATAGACTAATAAAGTTTAAATTATTAATCGTTCAATATTAAAAGAAAATTAATATATAAATCAGAGAGAAAAAGATATGTTTGTTTCAAATGTTATGCTTCATCAGAATCATGCTCATAATATTGATTACCAATACACCTTCAATTACATAGAAATGAGTCAATGGACTTACCAGAGACCGCAAAGGCGGCTCTATGTCACTGCCTGGATTCCTGTGGCTCACCACACCAACTCTCTCTATGAATGATATAGATATATTATATGAAACACATTTGGGATATCACTAAATCACATCTGTCTCGAATTTTACCATTAATCAACTTTAAAATGTGAAGAATAGAGCAGTCATTACACCAGAAAATGCTTGATTGAATCAAGGGGATTCTGTAAAAATATCTGTATTGAACATATGTTTAATGTCAGACTACATTAGACATCAAATTCATCTCAGATGCTGCTATTGCATATCTAAATATACCCAATGATCAATGTTCTTAACCCTTTAAGGACACAGCTTTCACTTTGCTCAATTGTTTTATGACGGAATAATTCCGTCATATGTCCTTAAGAAGTTACAAGAATACACACAAACCACATATTGAGGAGCATCTGTTGACAAATCTAAACAAACACATGTGTCACATCGAGCCATTTTTGCAATGTACAGTAATCTTGTTTAGGACACAACACATATTTATCACAATACAAAACAAAATTGATTATTACAAATATGTAATCATGGTGCTGTTAGAGTATGCAGATATCTATAAAGTAACTCCAACAGAGAATGTGATTTATATATCAATAGTTTTTAATCCAAAGAATGTTAAAGATGAATGAATCTATTTTGTCTTAAAGGGACACTGACATGATTATTTTAAATCCACCAATCATCAATAAAAACCAGGTTGGTCAACACAAAATTGAGATTGCAGATAAACGTACATTCTTGATTTTAAAATACATTTAGCATTATATTTTTAATGTTTATACTAATATTGCATTACTCTATCTGAATGACAACATTAATAATTGTAGCTCAGTATCCCTTTAATATAAAATTAAATTGATTTGACAATGGTTGTTGTTAATGAATTCTCTACTCCATAATTTGATGTAATGAATGGTATTGAGCATGCAATTCAAATCTAATATGTTATTTAAGTATATCCGAAGGAATTATTTAAATTACATCTATTAAAAGGGACATTACATATAAATATTGAACAATGTGGATTTAGTATGTAATGTTCTGTCCATGTTTCTATGACTAAGTCAAATTAAAATGAGGACATACCATACTGTGACAAGCCCTGGCTTGAGGAGTCCAGCAGCAACATCCATATCTGTAATTTATTATATGAGGATTGCATATCAGTAATACAAATCATGCCATGTTTAAAAACTTTACATTATTAACAAATCAATTTAAAAATATTAATCCTTTGGGTAGTCCCATGAGTGTTAATTGTTTCCTCAATTAAATTCATGATAAATATATCCTGGACTCTTATTTTCAATCAGTTGTGTTGTTTACTGTATCTTAATAATTTTTTTGTTGTTATTTCATAATCATCAATTGATGGCCATATGTTATAATTTATTTGTATTCTTCGTTTTTTATTAGCTATAATATTGAAAATAAGAATACTGTATTCTTCACTAATATAATAATTCACATTTAATTTTGACCAACATGTATAAAGCAATGCCACTTACAGCAAAGCCATGTTAACGTGGATGAGAAATTCCATTTTCGCAATCATTGCGCAATGATTCCAAGCGGTATTACGCATCCGTCATTTGACCAACATGTATAAAGCAATGCCACTTACAGCAAAGCCATGTTAACGTGGATGAGAAATTCAATTTTCGCGATAATTGCGCAATGATTCCAAGCGGAATTACGCATCCGTCATTTGACCAACATGTATAAAGCAATGCCACTTACAGCAAAGCCATGTTAACGTGGATGAGAAATTACATTTCCGCTCTGTGACGCATATTCTGTAGAGCGCAAGAAACATCATTCCTATTTCATGTGTCACTAATCTAAAATCAGATATCTAAACATCATATGTAGTGTATGTTGTGAGATCTGTATAGGTTTAGTATCTGACTATATACACATATTTGGATAAAAATAACAAATATTAAGATATTATATGAAGTTGGATAATTACCTGTTCAGATTCTCTATCTCCTCCCAGGCCACCGGACGGAGAAGCATCTGCCCTGGCCCCCGCGTCAGGACTTTCAGATCCCGCAGCTGGGAGGGAAGAAGAGGAGGCCGAGGATGGCGAGGAACGAAATCTTTTGGGGACCCGGGAGATTGAGGAGCTCGCATAAAGTCACCTCATAAGGGAGTAGGTACAGTTTCCGTGGGGCCTCTCTTTTGCCACCTCTATTATGGGCTTGTACCCAGTCCTTATGAGGTTGACTTTTTTGATAAACGCAACCTTCATATCTCCGAATCTCCTCATGATCTGATCCTGGGTCCTCTGGACGTCACACACCAATCTAACCGCATTGGTGATAGACTCCCAGAGGGCCTTCTTAACAGGGCGCATCTGTCAACCTCCTCTTATTCCCAAAACAGCTGGGGATAAAAGTCCTTGACGGCGTGGACCAGTGCAAGCGCTCTCCTCCTTGGTGAACCTGGGAACTGACATGCCTGCTGGGGTTGTAGAATATATGTAGGGATATAATATATACTGCCTGCAGGCATTAGAGAACTGACAAAGATGGCAACGTGTAATGGACTTTTATATGGTGAATAAACATGAGATGCACCATGGGACAAGTTATCTGTACAAATGATTGGATAAAAGTTTGAAATATTGTTATAATGTCTGTGAGACCATCCTGACTCAAGTGTGTTTGTGTGATGAACTCGGATTGGCCGTTCCTTAATGTTTCATATCTTAGTAACTTCCTACACATACCGCTTGGTGGTGCTGTTACGTCATTTTTCATGTAGACTTATTTGTAACTCATGGGCCTGTCATGCGGATATGTGTGACGCAGATTTAATATCTGTGATCCGTTAAATATTAATGATTAAATCCTCTTTAAAATCTAATACTGTCACATTATTAAATGTTGTAGACATTTCTCGGTTTAATAACGGTCTGTTTCTTTTATTACAAATACACATTTAATATTGTATGTCTTTATTGTTCTTAAAATAAATTTGTTGACTTATTGAGAATTATTGACAATTGCTCTATTAAATGTCTTTATAATGCACATTGATTGTGTGCTATTGCGTGACTAATGTTAAAGATGCTAATCTGGTGTGTTCAAGATGCGTTTCCCACGCAATATTTCTTAATGTTCAAATTCAGGTTAGAATGTCAGTAACTTTGATAATCTGTTTATAAATGTTTAACTACATGTTTGTTTGTTATTAGCAAATAAACCTCGAGCTTGTATTTCTCTGAAGTGCTCATATATGTTATTGTGCAATGGCGCTTTAGTTTTAAAATAAGACATTACAAACAAACAATTGTATCAAATGATCTTTAGAGATAGAAGATTGTTTAGACTTTAAATGTAAATCATTTTCTCTTAGTATTTATATATCCTCAACAGAAGAAATTTCAATGCACATGGTTGAGCCAATCACATAAGGCATCTCTGTGCATCCACCAATCTTCATCTACTGAGCCGATCTCGATATGCTTTTCCAGCAAAGTATGTCAAGATAGGAAGATAAGTAAATACACTATTTAAAGCTCTTAAAGGGGACACTGTCCAAACAAATTTAGCATTGGTGATTCAGATTGAGCATGAAATGTTAATCAACTTTATAATTTAAATCCGATTATCAAATGTTAACAGTTATCTTGTTATCTTTCTTTGCAAATTCAATAAGATATTTTATATTACGGACAATTGTTTCCAAAAAAACCTGGTGTCCTTGACGATTGTTGGAATCATTATTCCAAACAAAACAAGCAAGTTCTGTCCAGAGTACTGAAGCAAATAATTTATCTTTTAATGCCTTTATTTTAAAGTAATGATAGCAACATCACAAGGAGGCATTCATAATACAAGACAATTTTTAAAGTTGGCTTAAAATAGAATACTCATTCAGAATGTATAAAATCATTAATTTTTTAACTGTCTACCTTTAAGTATATTTTTAGTTCATGTCCCTTTAAAAGAAACATTTCACATAATGCTTAAAATATCAGAAACCTAGGCACCTTCCTTTTGCTAAATTTAGTCTAACATATGAGGTAAAGCAAATTTTAGATAACTTCTAGATTGTTTTACACACTGACTGAAATATATTTATTAAAGGAGGGTATTTATGAGACTTCAGCTTAGGAGGGACATTAGCTATATGTTATGTATGCATTTTGTATAATATTCTAATATTTGACCAACTAATATGTTTTGTTATTCAATCATTATATTGTAATTATATATATTCTTGGATTAAATACATCTCTACATAGGCTATTTTGATGCTGATTGTTGGTGCATATAGATGCCTTATGTAATTGACTAAGATATGTGCATTGATGTATTGTTTGAAAGTATATTTAAAGACTGAATGTATTCTATATTACTTTTATAAATATGTTAAATTCTTGTATGATATTTTTAACAATCTATACACAATATACTTTGTGAATGTCCCTTTAAGGACCCAAACATTTGGAATGTTGATTTAACATTGACAAAATAAACTAAAGGGGACTTAAAATTCTATATAGATATTTGATGTCTAACCCAAGAGGTAAGATTTTAAAAATACATAATATTAATAAGTATAGTTAAATGACTCCACTAGAAAATTACATAGATTAACCTGGCATCCAATAACTAGCTTGTGAAAAAATATCAAGTTAAATGACCTACCATTTATACAAGTAAAGTTTTAAATAATTTTTTTAAAAAATGTTTAGAGATACCTAAGGAAGATACAAATCTTATAAAATTAATTTTACATTCAACAACACTGTCACTTTAATGTAATTGAACACTTCCCCTTCTTAAAAGTTAAAATAAAAAATGTTTGAATACATATCCAAAATTAATTTAATATCTACATTTTCAAAGAAAAGCATCGAAGGATCTCACTCCCCAATTAATGTTATAAAAGGATAGTTTAATGTAATAGTCTCGGAATCAGTTGATTTTCTAATATTAATGCATTATTTGATCTTATGCATGTGCTTGTCAAATAGCCAACTACCAGTCATGGGAGTCAAACTTTTTTTTTATTGACAGATTATTTGATATTTAGTATAATCTGTTCAAAAGAATGTATTTAATAATAAAATGTTTATTATTAACATGTAAAAATTAAAAAAAAAAAAGTTTATTGATAAAATAAAAATATTCCTGGAAGTCATCAGATGCCAATCTGAAATGACAAATAAAAAAATGGAACAAAGTTAATACACACGTTGTCAAATATTCCTAAAATACATTTACAATCATCTTGTGTCTATGCTCTAACTTTGTTCAACATTTTTGAAAGATATTTATTAAATTGATTTAAAAAAAATACAAAACATACACCATTATATTGTTGAAATCAAAATTCTATTTAAATATCCAAATTTCTAATTATACATAATAATGTATATCACATTTCAACAATATATGTATGCTGAACATAAATGTAATATTTCATGTCCATTCAAATACCTCTATATCAACTATAATATGTATTCCTTTTTCGGATGTGGATCCCTAAATATCTAATGATGAATAAGTATGACTAATGTATGTAAGCTAACAATAATCAACATTCTTCATGTGATTCTTAACTAGCATGCACCAACCTGATAATGCATGGTCTTTGAAAGTCAATTCAGGGTAAACATTTGATCTTCAATAGGTGTCTTATTCATCAGTTCATTAATAGAGGACTGGAAATACCTTCTAAAAAAGTAAAATCATCTAAGTGTCTGATTGTGAACCCTAAATATCTACTAAAGAACTAAATATGACTAATGTATGTAAGCTACTAATAGTTCAACAGTCTTCACTAGCTTGCATTGGTACAACCAACCTGGACAATGCATGGTCTTTGAAAGTCAATTCAGGGTAAAACAGTTGATCTTCAATAGGTGTCTTATTCATCAGTTCATTAAATAGAGGGCTGGAAATACCATCTAAAAAAGTAAAAATCATCTAAGTGTCTGATTGTGATCCCTAAATATCTACTAAAGAACTAAATATGGACTAATGTATGTAAGCTACTAATATTCAACAGTCTTCACTAGCATGCATTGGTACACCAACCTGGACAATGCATGGTCTTTAAAAGTCAATTTAGGGGTAAACATTTGATCTTCATAGGTGTCTTATTCATCAGTTCATTAATATGAAGTACTGGGAAATACCATCTAAAATTAGAAGAATCATGCTAAGTGTCTCCAAAGGATGTCTACACAGCCTTCTTCTATCAAATAGTTTGCACTTACCATGTGAACATGTCTTTGTATGGTTTTCAAGGTCAGCAGAATTGAAAGATAATGCCAAGACATGATCCCATTGGTATACTTCAATTTCATCTTGGCTTTTTTCCCACTGTCAGTCTGGGCAATCTGCACTGTCAGGCTTCTAATGTGTTCCCTTTCAGTCTTTAGATTAAGTCATCTCCCTAATGGAAGAAATATTTTAAATAAAATTCATACAAGTGTGTGAATCAGTTCTGTACCCCTCTCCCACCCCCCATTTCATATAAATTTCTGTCACTAGCTACTAAGCGTGTGTAGCAACTGTGTTATTTTCTATCAAGTGTGAAGATGAGTCATATTGAGCAGAACAAACCTCTAATGTGTGACATTGAACCATAGTCATTCTAGAGGATCCTTTCTGAGTATGTACATTTTAAGTAATGTGTAAACTAAATACTAATTTTTGAAAATGTATGCCATATGATGTATTTGTGTACAATTCATGCCAGCAACTGTCCAGACATTTATACTTACCAGCTGATGTCCTCTTTAAAAACCAGGTGGCAAAGACTCGCTACAGGACCCAATGGCCAGAGCATCACCTATATTAATAAATGAAACACATTTTTAGCATTTGATGAACAATCCTAACATGTTTGCACATATTCTCTACTTGTCATTTCCCTAGAGTCACATCTATTGAAAATACTACAGTCTAACTTATATTCTTTACCGTCTCAAAGTGGCGGTTGATGACGTCTGCTCTGACATCGAGTCCCCTCGTCCTGGAATTCCCCCTCTAGAACAGATCATCCTCCTCATCTCTGAGGAGGTCTCCTGTCCACCGGGACGGCCTGCAGCATCCCAGCCCGCTGTGCAATATTATGCAGACGCTACAGGCTACAACAATCTTAGCCACCTTCTTTGGGTTGTACTGGAGTGCTCCTCCAGAACGGTCCAGGCACCTGATCTCATCTTCAGGAGCCCGAACATCCTTCAACCACCGCCCTGGTTCTCTTATGAGCCCTATTGTAGCGCTCCTCAGACACATCAGTCGGGCTACGCAAGGGGTAATGAGCCAAGGCCGGCTCATGTACCCAGAATCACCTATAAATTATGAACAGGAACATAATTCAAACAGAATCCTTAAAATAGTATATTGGTTTTATAAATAAATTTGTGTACACGATAATCCATATTAAAAATTTTTTCAGAAAAAATCCAAAAATAAAGTTCTATATTATTCTGTATCTTGCCATTTCAGCTAAGACATGCTACATATGCATATTTCTCCTAAACCAAACCTTGTGTAAAATGCTAACTACATGGTTACATTGCATTCTCTATCTGAGCATATAAGGTAAGACATGCTACATATCTTGCATTGAACTAAAAGTACACATTAGCGGAAAGAGACAATGACATGGTTAAATTGCATGAGCTAATATCTTCCCATTTCAGCTAAGACATGCTACATATGCGTATTTCTCCTAAACCAAACCTTGTGTAAAAATGCTAAATACATGGTTACATTGCATTCTCTATCAGAGCATTTAAGGTAAGACATGCTACATATCTGCATTGAACTAAAAGTACACATTAGCGGAAAGAGACAATGACATGGTTAAATTGCATGAGTTAATATCTTCCCATTTCAGCTAAGACATGCTACATATGCGTATTTCTCCAAAAAAAAACCTTGTGTAAAATGCTAAATACATGGTTACATTGCATTCTCTATCTGAGCATTTAAGGTAAGACATGCTACATATCTGCATTGAACTAAAAGTACACATTAGCGGAAAGAGACAATGACATGGTTAAATTGCATGAGCTAATATCTTCCCATTTCAGCTAAGACATGCTACATATGCGTATTTCTCCAAAAAAAAAAACTTGTGTAAAATGCTAAATACATGTTACATTGCATTCTCTATCTGAGCATTTAAGGTAAGACATGCTACATATCTGCATTGAACTAAAAGTACACATTAGCGGAAAGAGACAATGACATGGTTAAATTGCATGAGCTAATATCTTCCCATTTCAGCTAAGACATGCTACATATGCGTATTTCTCCAAAAAAAAAACCTTGTGTAAAATGCTAAATACATGGTTACATTGCATTCTCTATCTGAGCATTTAAGGTAAGACATGCTACATATCTGCATTGAACTAAAAGTACACATTAGCGGAAAGAGACAATGACATGGTTAAATTGCATGAGCTAATATCTTCCCATTTCAGCTAAGACATGCTACATATGCGTATTTCTCCAAAAAAAAACCTTGTGTAAAATGCTAAATACATGGTTACATTGCATTCTCTATCTGAGCATTTAAGGTAAGAACATGCTACATATCTGCATTGAACTAAAAGTACACATTAGCGGAAAGAGACAATGACATGGTTAAATTGCATGAGCTAATATCTTCCCATTTCAGCTAAGACATGCTACATATGCGTATTTCTCCAAAAAAAAAAACTTGTGTAAAATGCTAAATACATGGTTACATTGCATTCTCTATCTGAGCATTTAAGGTAAGACATGCTACATATCTGCATTGAACTAAAAGTACACATTAGCGGAAGAGACAATGACATGGTTAAATTGCATGAGCTAATATCTTCCCATTTCAGCTAAGACATGCTACATATGCGTATTTCTCCAAAAAAAAACCTTGTGTAAAATGCTAAATACATGGTTACATTGCATTCTCTATCTGAGCATTTAAGGTAAGACATGCTACATATCTGCATTGAACTAAAAGTACACATTAGCGGAAAGAGACAATGACATGGTTAAATTGCATGAGCTAATATCTTCCCATTTCAGCTAAGACATGCTACATATGCGTATTTCTCCAAAAAAAAACCTTGTGTAAAATGCTAAATACATGGTTACATTGCATTCTCTGAGCATTTAAGGTATGACATGCTACATATCTGCATTTAAATAAAAGTAGACATTAGCGTCGGTAAATAACAAATGGTTAAATTGCATCCTATAGCTGAACATGACGCTAACATTTTAAAACTACAGTGGCAATTGTCCAAACTAATTAACCATGTTGTGCACAAATACTCACCAACGAGATAACCAGGGGGCATTTGTCTTTCCTCAAACTGTCTCCACAGGGACGACAGAGAGAGGATGCGGGCATCATGACAAGCACCTGCAAAATTCGCACACACACTGCATAATCCTCATCCGTGCGTCACAAACATACTGCACGTTGAGGCTATGAAAAAGTTTGCGATTTCTGAAGGGCAAGTCATCAATTGGAGCACGCAGCGCAATGTGGGTACAATCTATGGCTCCCAAGACATTGGGCAATTGAGCAATATCAAAGAATTCCCGCTTCAGGCGCCTCCAATCACCATCATTCTGTGGGAATCCTATGTATTGCTTACTGATACGTACCATGGCGTCCAGAAAGTTATCAAACACCACAGAGAATGTACCTTGAGCCAGGCCATGCATGTACAGTTCTCCGGATTGAAAACTCCCGGAGGCCAGGACGTAAAGACAACTTAGCATCTTACTCATGCCGGGAACAGCAGTCCTTATTTGTATACGTGGCTCCAAATGAGGTTTAAGAAGCTCGTAAAGGCCAATGAGCTGTTCGCGATCGAGCCGATACTTATCAAAAACCTCAAAGTCACTCATGTTTTCCAAGGTGGGTCTCACCCTGTAGACACGAGGACCTCGAACCAGACGACCCCTTCGTCTCGGTCTGAGCTGCCGAGGCTGCCTGATTCGACCAACAGCTAGTTCGCCAATAGCAGCACCAGCAGCGTCTACCATGTCATCGTCATCCATCTTTCAAAACAGCGTAACAAGGTAAGCACTTTATCTGATGTGGATCACAAGTGATGCATTGGCCATGTTGTTTGTGGATTTATAGTACAATTAGTCCAATGGTAGTGAGTTTGTAATGATTGCTGATTGTATTCACCTGTTTGTATGTGAGCGGCGCAAATGCTTTCACAGTGGGCTTTTTTTTTTTTTGGGAGGAAATGTTGTTTTCACCCAATGAATCTCAATGTGAAAGTGTCAAATATCACACATACAGTGCATGTTTGTAATGTTTGTTCATATGCGTAATAAATATTTATTAAACGCGATCTTATAGTAACAAGCACACGTCCAGGCTAACATGAATGAAAGTGCATAGTTGTGTATAATGTGCATCGAATGTGATCGATCAATGTTGCTGCAATATTGTTTGTAAACGATAAAGTAACATCTGCCATCTGTAGTATTGTATATATAAGTGATTGCCGAGCTGTCAATATTGTATGCGTCCCTTTAAAATCGCAATAATAATTCCGAAATTCCCGTCTGCCATCTGTACTATTATATATATAAGTGATTGCCGAGCTGTCAATATTGTATGCGTCCCTTTAAAATCGCAATAATAATTCCGAACTTCCCGTCTGCCATCTGTAGTATTGTGTATATAAGTGATTTCCGAGCTGTCAATATTGTATTGCGTCCCTTTCAAATCGCCATAAAAAATCTGAACTTCCGGCGTCATCTGTAGTATTGTATATATAAGTGATTGCCGAGCTGTCAATATTGTATGCGTCCCTTTCAAATCGCAATAAGAATTCCTAACTTCCCGTCTGCCATCTGTAGTATTGTATATATAAGTGATTGCCGAGCTGTCAATATTGTATGCGTCCCTTTAAAATCGCAATAATAATTCCGAACTTCCCGTCTGCCATCTGTAGTATTGTATATATAAGTGATTGCCGAGCTGTCAATATTGTATGCGGTCCGTTTCAAATCGCACTAATGCTGAATAACTTCCGGCTGTCATCTGTAGTATTGTATATCTAAGTGATTGCCGAGCTGTCCAATATTGTATGCGTCCCTTTCAAATAGCACTAATACTGAATAACTTCCGGCTGTCATCTGTAGTATTGTATATATAAAGTGATTGCCGAGATGTCAATATTGTATGCGTCCCTTTCAAATCGCACTAATACTGAATAACTCCGGCTGTCATCTGTAGTATTGTATATATAAGTGATTGCCGAGCTGTAAATATTGTATGCGTCCCATTCAAATGGCACTAATACTGAAGCACTTCCGGCTGTCATCTGTAGTATTATATATATAAGTGATTTGCGATCTGACAATATTTCTTAATTGTCCCATTGAAATTTCAATAATAATGCTGTTCCAAACTGTTGTTTACGTATATGTTGTATTGTAGTATTGAGTGTTAAAGTTCCTAAAGGGGCGGTACAGTGGTGAATCTGTGATGTGTATGGTTGAATCTTCTAATGACGTCATGATATTCTTAACCTGCCTATGTAGTTCATAAATCTCATTGTGTTGTTGTATTTGACTACATTGTTATTGTGTGCTGAATAAAATATAAATGTGTGCTTTGTGGTTGCGTGATGGGTGATGCGTGTTATGTACATCTACGTATATATTGTGATTGTGTCCCACATATGCTGACTTCTATATAGCGGTCTGACATTGTTGTTCCTTCCCATAAAGTGACATCTGTAATCTGGTGTAATGATGTTCTTGTTGTACGTAATTCCTAATGGTTTCTGGTGATGGAATCATGATGTTAAAAGTACAGTAAAATCCATATGTTGTGTTTTGTGATTCCTCTCGAGAATGTAATGTGTTTTTCCCCATCATTTGAATGCACATGTATGAGTGAATGTTAAAAGTAATATATGTGCATCCATGAGTGATCATGTGTTAAGCCTATGTAGATATGCAGTTGCTGAAAGCATATGAGTTGAATAACTGAAATGCAATAATAAAGGTAAATGAGAGGCGTTTCCCATTGTGTACTGTTTGTGAATCCAGAAATGTTTAATGATTTTTTTTTTAAGTTTAAATGTAATTTTATTTAAATAATACTGTGTTACTAGTGATGTTGATTTGTAGTTGATGTAATCTAAAAGTGTGAAACAATTTAATGGTGTTGTGAATATTCAATAATTAAAATCCATAAATCCACCATAGGGAAATAGTCATTTCTTGATCTATTTATCATAGCTGGGTCTAACGCATAAAATCATGTATTTTCTAGCGCTGGTATTTGGAGTTTTTCTGTCTACGCTATTTGCGTGCATTAGGGAAATGAGGGTTTCGCGTGCACGAGCACGTCTTCCCAATAGAAGTCAATGGAGGCTCTAAAAAATTTTTTTTTTTCTAAGACTGGTTTTCCTCGTAAAGTGAGTGACGTCATGAGCTTGTGTGAAAAAGTAACTAAATCGTGTTATTTTTGTAATAAATAAATAATTGTTGTATGTCATGTGGTGTATATTGTTTGTATGCATCGATGAGTGTATTTGTGATAATGTTATTAGTTAGATGTAGGTATATGAGGGTCCTTTTCCCGTGTGTCAATGTAAGTCAATGGGAAAATGGATTTGTGTTGTTTTTTTTCAAACACCCGAGATCTCGCAACTTTAATCCTTTGTATTTTGATTAAAAATTATTAAATATGAAAAATAAATATAGTGTAGTGTTTGTATGAGTGTAAGTGTACTTTGTGTAATATTTTTAATTTGATTTGTGGAATTTTTTTTTGTCGGTATATGTTTACTACTGGGTCTGAGGTGTCGGTAGAAATTTCAGCGTTAGGTGATTTTGGAGTGTCGGTAAATAAACTCTAAATACCGGAGTCCGTAAGAAACCCGCGTTAGGGGCCTCTAACGCTGGTTTTCACGGCTAACGCCGAACTCTAAATCTAGGCCTAAATTACAAAAAATAACAAACACTAAATTACAAAAAAATAACAAATGAAATTATCAAAAATAAAAAAGAATTACACTTAATCTAATAGCCCTATCAAAATAAAAAAGCCCACCCAAAATAAAAAAACTAGCCTACAATAAACTACCAATATTGCCCTAAGTTAAACAGCCCTTTTACCTGTAAATAAAAATACAAAGACCCCCCCCAACAGTAAAACCCACCACCCAACCAATCCCCCAAAATAAAAAAAACTATCTCTAACAAAAACCAAAGCTACCTATTGCCCTGAAAAGGGCATTTGTATGGGCATTGTCCTTTAAAGGGCATTTAGATCTTTTGAATTGCCCTAAAAAATGGCATTTAGCTCTTTTAAGAAAAGCCCAAACCCTAAACTAAAAAAAACCCCACCCAAAAGATCCACTTACAGTTTTTGCTCAAATCAGCCAATAGAATTTAAGTAGCTCTCATCCTATTGGCTGATTTGAATTTCCAAAATCAAATTAGCCAATAGGAATGCAAGCGACCCCATTTTGAATCACAAACCTTGCATTGAAGATTCAGTATATAGTGGCAACCTTATGAAGAGGATACTCTGTGCCAGATGTCTTTAGGATGGACCCGCTCCGCGCCGCCGGGATTAAGATAGAAGATGCCGTCTGTATGAAGATAGAAGAGGCCGTCTGGATGAAAACTTCTCGCCGCCTGGATGAGGACTTCGCCTCCTGGATGAAGATAGAAGAGGCCACCTGGATGAAGTCTTCTTGCCACCTGGATGAGGACTTTGCCACCTGGATGAAGTTCGTTCAAGCGGTACTTCAAAAACTGTAAGTGGATCTTCGGGGTTTGTGATAGGTTTTTTTAAGATTTTTTTTGGGGTGTTTTTTTTTTAGTTTAGGGTTTGGGCTTTTCATAAAAGAGCTAAATGCCTTGCTCAGTGTGCTTAGAGGAATATGGCTACACCTCACTGATGAGGCCCAATGAAGGCCAAAACGCTCGTCTGGGGTTGCTGTGTTCCTTGTTCAGAGAGAAATTGCCTGGGATTGCGGCACTGGACTGACCGTAATAGGAGGGATCAGACTGATATGCTACAGGAAAGTTCTACTCTGTGAAAAGCATTACTGGGCTAAAAGAATTTGCACCCAGGTGGTAAATCGCCATAGAACAGGCTAACAATGGTATTGAGCCGGTTGTTCGTTCCTGTGAGTGCATTTTTCTCTGTGTGTATTTAGTCTCCCTATGGAAAAATGGGCAACTAGACGTTGGCTCTTGTTCAGTGTGCTTAGAGGAATATGGCTACACCTCACTGATGAGGCCCAATGAAGGCCGAAACTCTCGTCTGGGGTTGCTGTGTTCCTTGTTCAGAAAGGAATTGCCTGGTATTTCGGCACTGGACTGACCGTAATAGGTGAGATCAGATTTATATGCTACAGGAAAGTTCTACTCTGTGAAAAGCATTACTAGGCTAAAAAGAAGCTGCACCCAGGGGGTAAATCACCATAGAACATGCTAACAATGGTATTGAGTCGGTTGTTCATTCCTGTGAGTGCACATCTCTCTCTGTGTGTATATATACATGTATATATATATATATATATATATATATATATATATATATATATATATGTGTGTGTGGGTGTGTATATACAAAAAATATTTGCATGATTTTTTATTTATGTTTTTCTACCTACAGGTTCCTACACAAGATAAACTTGGCTATTATCAGTTCTCCTTTTTGGGCTTCCTGTTAAAAGCTTATTTTACTCTTCAGAGGAGATTTGCAGCTGCCCCACAAAGGCAGTAATAGAAGAGCCTAGGGAAGCAATAACAATTGGCATTTTTATATAATTTAAAAATCCAAGTTGTGGGCATAATAGTTGAGGGAAGCAATTGGAAAATACTACTAATCATTTCTTGATTTTTTATCTCAACCTTTTTTTTCCCACTTCAGCATGTGTGACCTAATTAAGCCTTAAAAGTAAAATGTTTGTTTTTTTTCAATGTAAAGAAAAGCCTCTACTAAAATGAAATCTATCTGCATGACACATGTCATAAATATTGGGGAAGCAATTTTATTCATAGGTTAGGTTTATATTTTCCCTATCTCTTTTATACATTAAATACATAAAAAAAACAATAAACCAACTTACCAGTTTACTTTAAATTTTCATAATTTGTAGTTAACAATTGCACAAACATAACTACCTACAAACTACATATAACTGTTAAAGGAGAAATTATGGTCCATAACTTATTTTTTGTTTTTTTTATTTTAAAGTGATAAACTAAGGATATCTGATTTCCCTGCTAGTTCAACCATTTTGATTGGTTGTGGATTTTTTATTTTTTATTTTTTTTTATTTTTCAAAACAGCTTTATTGAACATAAAAAAAAAAATTAAATCTTGAATGTGACATCAAAACGATCAAGTACAAGGTAAGATCCAAGTGTATGTACAAGATATTGCTGTTACATTTGTAAATATACACATCAGTAAACATATAACATATAATATATAGTATTAAGTCTTATTGGTTGTGGATTTTAAAGACCAAAACCAGCTTGTTAAATATAAAAATAAACCTAAAGGTTGGAAACACATAAAGGCAAAGACAATTTTACAGTACACTGTCCCTTTAAGTAAACACTGTGTGACTCTGGCTTAATTATCTACACTTCCTAAGACCAATCATATACAGTACATGTATATAGAAAGGGAGTCCCTGCTTTATAAGGTTCCGTTAGGTGGAGCGGAACCCATAAAGCTTCACTGCTCCTGGTGTTCTCACTTAGGGGTTCTAACTCCAAAACCAGCAATGTAATGTGTGTGTGGTGTACACAAAATGGTTGTTCATCTTCTTCTTCTAGCAAAAATTCTGAAAAATAAAGCTTTAAATCTGAGAAACTCTTTTTTCAAAGTATATATGTATTGTTTCACAACATTTTGAAAAAATAAAAACTATCTCCTAGGACTACTTTTGCTCCCAATCATGCAAAACCATTTCCTTTATTGTATCTCTAAGCACAAATAAATCTAATGTCAATGATTCATTTTCTTTACAAAATAATGGTATCAATATTTATAGGTATTTTACCAGTGTTTATAGAATTTCTGAGTAAATATCTTTTTTGTTGGCATTTGCAGTTTTAAAGGCTAAAAATGACCTCTGGCGATTCAATTACTCCCTCTATTGCTTTTGAATTGTGATTTGTATAATCTGTAATACATCATTTCTTTCAACTGTTAAGATATAGACAAGAATTGTTAATCAACATTAATGCAAAAAAAGCACCAAGATGTTTTACAAATAATACTCCTACATTTATTGAGGGAACTATAAATGTATCAAAGATTTTTGAGCTTTTTATTCAGCTTGTCACAAATTAGCAAGAAATAAAATAGCTTCTGTAGACTGAAAATGTGGGTAGTTAGAGATTTCCAGATAAGCACACAGAATACACAACAAAGGTTTAGGTGGTAGATAAAAAACAAGCCCACCTACTTTACATGCTACTCTTTGTGTTTCTGGTATAAAGAGATAATTACAGCTTATTATGTCTCTGATACAAAGTCATTCCTTGCTTTATTAAGGTAAATGGTAATATATCACAGAAATGGGGATTAAAGGGATAGTAAAGTTCAAATTAAACTTTCATGATTCAGACAGGGCATGTCATTTTAAACAACTTTCTAATTTACTTTTATTATCAAATTTGCTTTGATCTATTATTCTTAGTTGAAATCTAAACCTAGTTAGGCTTATACAGGGAGTGCAGAATTATTAGGCAAATGAGTATTTTGACCACATCATCCTCTTTATGCATGTTGTCTTACTCCAAGCTGTATAGGCTCGAAAGCCTACTACCAATTAAGCATATTAGGTGATCTGCATCTCTGTAATGAGAAGGGGTGTGGTCTAATGACATCAACACCCTATATCAGGTGTGCATAATTATTAGGCAACTTCCTTTCCTTTGGCAAAATGGGTCAAAAGAAGGACTTGACATGCTCAGAAAAGTCAAAATAGTGAGATATCTTGCAGAGGGATGCAGCACTCTTAAAATTGCAAAGCTTCTGAAGCGTGATCATCGAAAAATCAAGCATTTCATTCAAAATAGTCAACAGGGTCGCAAGAAGCGTGTGGAAAAACCAAGGCGCAAAATAACTGCCCATGAACTGAGAAAAGTCAAGCGTGCAGCTGCCAAGATGCCACTTGCCACCAGTTTGGCCATATTTCAGAGCAGCAACATCACTGGAGTGCCCAAAAGCACAAGGTGTGCAATACTCAGAGACATGGCCAAGGTAAGAAAGGCTGAAAGACGACCACCACTGAACAAGACACACAAGCTGAAACATCAAGACTGGGCCAAGAAATATCTCAAGACTGATTTTTCTAAGGTTTTATGGACTGATGAAATGAGAGTGAGTCTTGATGGGCCAGATGGATGGGCCCGTGGCTGGATTGGTAAAGGGCAGAGAGCTCCAGTCCGACTCAGACGCCAGCAAGGTGGAGGTGGAGTACTGGTTTGGGCTGGTATCATCAAAGATGAGCTTGTGGGGCCTTTTCGGGTTGAGGATGGAGTCAAGCTCAACTCCCAGTCCTACTGCCAGTTTCTGGAAGACACCTTCTTCAAGCAGTGGTACAGGAAGAAGTCTGCATCCTTCAAGAAAAACATGATTTTCATGCAGGACAATGCTCCATCACACGCGTCCAAGTACTCCACAGCGTTGCTGGCAAGAAAGGGTATAAAAGAAGAAAATCTAATGACATGGCCTCCTTGTTCACCCTGATCTGAACCCCATTGAGAACCTGTGGTCCATCATCAAATGTGAGATTTACAAGGAGGGAAAACAGTACACCTCTCTGAACAGTGTCTGGGAGGCTGTGGTTGCTGCTGCACGCAATGTTGATGGTGAACAGATCAAAACACTGACAGAATCCATGGATGGCAGGCTTTTGAGTGTCCTTGCAAAGAAAGGTGGCTATATTGGTCATTGATTTGTTTTTGTTTTGTTTTTGAATGTATATTTGTGAATGTTGAGATGTTATATTGGTTTCACTGGTAAAAATAAATAATTGAAATGGGTATATATTTGTTTTTTGTTAAGTTGCCTAATAATTATGCACAGTAATAGTTACCTGCACACACAGATATCCCCCTAAAATAGCTATAACTAAAAACAAACTAAAAACTACTTCCAAAACTATCCAGCTTTGATATTAATGAGTTTTTTGGGTTCATTGAGAACATGGTTGTTGTTCAATAATAAAATTAATCCTCAAAAATACAACTTGCCTAATAATTCTGCACTCCCTGTATGCTAATTTCTATACCCTTGAAGGCTGCCTCTCATCTAAATTCATTTGACAGTTTTCACAGCTAGAGGGCGTTTGTTTATGTGTTTCATATAGGTAACACTGTGCTCACGCACGGGGTCATTTAAGAGTCTGCCCTAATTGCCTGAAATGCAAGTCTGTCAAAAGATCTGCGATAAGGAGGCAGTCAGAAGAAGCTTAGATACAAGGTAATTACAGAGGTAAAAAGTATATTTCTATAATAGTAGTGTTGGTTATGCAAAACTGGGGTATGGTAAATAAAGGGATTATCTATCTTTTTAAACAATTACATTTTTGGTGTTTACTATCCCTTTAATAAATTCTCTGAATGCAGCTAGCATAGGGGATTGATAAGTTACTTTTATGTGTGTGGGCTTAAATAAGGCATTAATTAATCACTATTCCAGAAAAGAATAACTTTATGTTAGGAAACATATATGAAGCAAATTGGTTGTTGCAGATTTGCATGGGCTCCTGAGCTTCATAAAAGGGGTACTAGTGGTGATTAGTGAGAACATATTTTAGAGATGGTTACAGGTGATTTAAAACATTATATAGTAATATGAAGAAGTACTGATTCCTTTAATTCTTTTTTGTCATAATATATTGATTTTAAGAGGGATATTTAACAAGCCGTCAACCGCAAATATGTTGGAATTCAGCAGCGTAATTGTGGGGAGCCTGATTCAACCTAGTTATCAAAGCCTACAGACCGGCAAAAGTTGAAATTTGTGACGTAACATACGATCCGCCGGTCTCAATCCAACACAGATCGATGCTTACGTCATTACAGATGTTCCGAATAGAAATTCGGCACTATCTGACAACTTTTGCAAGTTATCAAATTTCTAACATGTACGCTCACCACTATTCCGGCCCAGCATACCTGGTTTTCAATCCGCCACCCTGGAGGCCACGGATGCCATAGAAATCAATGGGAGTCTGAAAGAAGCTAAAGCTTATGTTCGATGCTGACAGATATCCCATTGATTTTTATGGTAGAAAACCAGTAACATTTACACCTAACACCCTAACATAAACCCAGAGTCTAAATACCCCTAATCTGCCACCCCGACATCGCCGCCACCTACATAACATATATTAACCCCTATCCCGCCGCTCCCAGAGCCCACCGCAATTAACTAAATGTATTAACCCCTATCCCGCCGCTCCTGGACCCCACCACAACTAAATAAATGTATTAACCCCTATCCTGCCACTCCCGGACCCCGCCACAACTAAAAAAATGTATTAACCACTATCCTGCCGCTCCCGGACCCCGCCGCAACTAAATAAATGTATTAACCCCTGTCCCGCCACTCCCGAACCCCCTGCAACTAAATAAATATATTAACCCCTATCCCGCCGCTCACCCCTGGCCTCCCATATCACTACCACTATTTAAACCTATTAACCCCTAAACCGCCAGCCCCCACATCGCCATAAACTAAATTAAGCTATTAACCCATAAACCTAACAACCCGCTAACTTTACATTAAATATTAACTCATCCCTATCTTATAATAAATTAAAACTTACCTTTAGAATTACATTAAACTATATTAAACTATTAATTAACCTACCCTAACTATTATACTAAAATTACATTAAACTAACAATTAAATTAACTATAGTACATATTTAAAAACCTAACCCTACTCAAGTTATTTAAATCTATTATTAAAAATTACTAAATTACAAAAAATAACAACTAAGTTACAAAAAATAAAAAACACTAAGTTACAAAAAATAAAAAACACTGTTACAAAAAATAAAAAAACACAGTATAAAAAATTAAAAAGAATTACACCTAATCTAAGAGCCCTTTCAAAACCCCCCAAAATAAAAAAAACCCTAGCCTACACTAAACTACCAATGGCCCTCTAAAGGGCCTTTTGCGGGGCATTTCCCCAAATAAATCAGCTCTTATACCTGTAAAAAAAAATATACAAACACCCCCCAACAGTAAAACCCACCACCCACACAACCAACCCCCCAAATAAAACCCTATCTAAAAAACCTAAGCTCCCCATTGCCCTGAAAAGGGCATTTGGATGGGCATTGCCCTTAAAAGGGCATTTAGCACTTTTACTGCCCAAAGTCCCTAACCTAAAATTAAAACCCATCCAATAAACCCTTAAAAAAACCTAACACTAACCACCTACGATCCACTTATAGTTTTCAAAGACCGGACATCCATCCTCATCCAAGCGGCAGAAGTCCTCAGTGAAGCCGGCAGAAGTCTTCATCCAAGCCAGCCGAAGTCTTCATCAAAGCAGGCAGAAATCTTTATCCAGGCGGCATCTTCTATCTTCATCCATCTGGCATGGAGCATTTCTATCTTCAAGACATCTGGCGCGAAGCATCCTCTTCTTCCGATGGTCAATGACAAATTAAGTTTCCCTTTAAGGTATGTCATCCAAGATGGCGTCCCTTACATTCCGATTGCTTTCTATTGGCTATTACAATCAGTAAATAGAATGCAAACTCAATCCTGTTGGCTGATTGGATTAGCCAATAGGATGAAAGCTCAATCCTATTGGCTGATTGCAACAGCCAATAGGATTTTTTCCCCTTTAATTCCTATTGGCTGAATTCTATCAGCTAATCGGAATGTAAGGGATGCCATCTTGGATGACGTACCTTAAAGGGAAACTTCATTCGTCGTTGACCATCGGAAGAAGAGGATGCTCCGTACTGGATGTCTTGAAGGTGGAGCTGCTCCGCGCCGGATGGATGAAGATAGAAGATTGCGTCTGGATTAAGACTTCTGCCCACTTGGATGAAGACTTCAGCCCACTTGGATGAAGACTTCTGCCGGCTTCACTGAGGACTTCTGCCGCTTGGATGAGGATGGATGTCCGGTCATCGAAAACTGTAAGTGGATCATCGGTGGTTAATGTTAGTTTTTTTTAAGGGTTTATTGGGTGGTTTTAATTTTATGTTAGGGACTTTGGACAGTAAAAGAGCTAAATCCCCTTTTACGGGTAATGCCCATACAAATGCCCTTTTCAGGGCAATGGGGAGCTTAGGTTTTTTAGATAGGCTTTTATTTGGGGGTGTTGGTTGTGTGGGTGGGGGATTTTACTGTTGGGGGGGTGTTTGTATATTTTTTTTTACAGGTAAAAGAGCTGATTTCTTTGGGACAATGCCCCGCAAAAAGGCCCTTTTAACGGCCATTGGTAGTTTAGTGTAGGCTAGGGTTTTTTTTTTATTTTATGGGGTCTTTTTTTTTATAGGGCTCTTAGATTAGGTGTAATTCTTTTTTATTTTTGATACTTTGGTTTTTATTTTGTGTAACTTAGTGTTTCTTATTTTGTGTAACTTAGTGTTTTTTTATTATTTGTAACTTAGTGTTTTTTTTTTGTAACTTAGTTGTTATTATTTTGTAATTTAGTAATTTTTAATAATAAATAAATAACTTGAGTAGGGTTAGGTTTTTAAATATGTAATATAGTTAATTTATTTTTTTAAATGTAATTTTAGTATAATAGTTAGGGTAGGTTAATTAATAGTTTAGTATAGTTTAATGTAATTTTAGTATAATAGTTAGGGTAGGTTAATTAATAGTTTAATATAGTTTAATTTAATTCTAAAGGTAAGTTTTAATTTATTATAAGATAGGATGAGGTAATTATAATGTAAAGTAAGCGGCTTGTTAGGTTTAGGGGTTAATAGATTAATTTAGTTTATGGTGATGTGGGGGGCTGGTGGTTTAGGGGTTAATAGGTTTAGTAAGTGGTAGTGATGTGGGAGGCCAGGAGTTTAGGGTTTAATACATTTATTTAGTTGCAGTGGGGTCCAGGAGCGGCGGGATAGGGGTTAATATCTTTATTAAAGTTTTAGTGGGCTCCGGGAGTGGCGGGTTAAGGGTTAATAACTTTATTAAAGTTGCGGCGGGGTCCAGGAGCAGCGGGATAGGGGTTAAACATTTTAGTATAGTGGCGGTGTTTAGTGACATGATATAAATAAAGTTGGGAAAAAGCCGAATATCAGCGAGATCGATGACTGTTAGTTAACAACAGTCCGCTGCTCATCGCCCCGTACTTGGTGCGCAGCTTTTTTGATAAATATGGCGATCGTATTCAGGTCCGTGGCCGTGATGCTAAGCTATGTTAGGCGAGTGTATTGGTGCCGGAGAATGCAACACAGTTGACGGCTTGATAATTCAGCCTCTAAGTGTCTATATACTGTATAAGGCTAAGTGATAAAATCTTTCTAAGGATTGTTTAGACAATACATAATTTAATTGTTTCTTGATTATATTTTTCCTTTACAGATATTGAGTGAAATCTTTAAACATGCAAAAGAGTTCTATGTTCTAACTGCTGCTTTATAATCCTCTGGGTACAGTTAAATCAGCTTGAATTAAAATTAATGAAAATGTACAACTATCTCATGGGATTTGTAGTTCTCGTTTGTGACCAAGAAGAAAATGTGAAAGCCTGGAATGCCAATCTTACTAACATGCCTTGTCAGCCTAGGTCCTAACACCCCTGTGAACACCATCCAAACTCAATTTAATCCTGCTAACAATTAATCTTACATCACCATCACTCTAGTTTCAGCACCCTATGGTTTCACAGAACCATTGGGTGTAGCTCCCCTCTGTGCATCCATAACTTGAAAACACACCAAAATTCCTACAAACTGTATGAACTGCCTTTACATAAGAGCCTCCTTAAAGGGCCCCTCTCTTATATTAGACCTTAACCTTTTACAAACTCTTCAATAGTAAAAAGCTTCTACACTTTGTCAGATGTTTCAGCTTTTTTTATGCTAACTGTAATGGACCGTTTTGCACTTAGCTACTGCAGAACACCAACCTCCCGAACTGGAACCTCACGAATAGCTGCTAGCAGACGAACAGGACAAGCACCCAAGCGGCTTACACTTCTGGCAATCAGTCTCTAACAGCATACAGCAATTCCCCCCAAACACGAGACCAAGCTCTGTCTTGAGGGTAAAACAGGAATCTCTTTATTGAGGGCTACATGCCCAGTATTTAAGCAGGTCTCCCACCTGGTGGACAAGTATAGTACATTAACCAATCGCAGTGGCTTAGGCATAAACGCTCCCCTTGGTACCAGTGAACCCCTCCTCCCTATCTTGGAGATAATTGGGAAGAAATCCAACTATCTCCATGGCTAGAAGAAAACACCCTTTTACAGGATACAATAAAGATACATTGCTTAAACAATTAAACAATAAAACACAAGAAAACAATTGTCTATTTACAGGTAAAACAGACTATCATATCAAGTTAATTAACTGGGGAAGAAAGTTTACTCAGACAATCTGATGTTGGGAAGTCTAGTTAACATATCACACAGGAACACAATCAGTTTACCCAGACAGACTCCTGAGACACAATCAGATTAGAAATGAAAATAAAATACATCTTATTACAGAATATAATAACAGCTCTTATTAACTATAAAGTCCTTTATCCCCACTTGGTTTATAGAGTCACAATTGCTCCCATAAGGGGCACTCACACCCTGTACCCATCCTGTATTTATGGATACAGGGTGACATGGACATAAGACAGAGTTATGAAAGTACATGGGGTGTCCAGCATATAAAATCCCACATTTCCATGCAGTCTCTGGGTATCCTTAAGCCCATGTACCTCCAGCCCAAAGAATGTTCCATAACAGGCCCTCCAATGAACAGTGGCGGGATTGGTCTCATCACATCTCTCCCCTTTTCCAAACAGACTAACAGGGTATCTGACCTCCTGCTGGTCAGTGCTCTGGTCAGTCCAGCAGCCCTCCCACAAAACACAATCAGCAGTACAGCCCACCCACAATAAATGGTTACTACACCTGGGTAGAGGAGAAACTTGTCCATGTCCAGGTGCCTCACCGTGGCTGTGCAAGGGACTGGTAGGCTGCCTTGGTGGGTTGCTGAGTGGGCAGAGACCAGTGGTACTCTGCCCTGGTGCCAGCGCTACCACAGAAGTAGCCTGGTTGGAGCCTGGTGGTGGGAGGGGGAGACCGACTGTATCCCCTTTAGATACACAGCTCTGTTGCTGGAGGGGAAGACCGACTGTCTTCCCTTTGGTTAAACAGCCCTGTTGCTGGGGGACAGGACCGACCATCCCTACCCCCTCTGCTGTAAGTGCAGAGGTCCAGAGACCATGGTCCAGTCTGCACGGTTGTGGGGTTTACTGTCTCCCCTGGGTATGTCAAGCTGCTGCTGGGGAGAGGGGGTAACAAGCTCCTCTCCCATACATACTTCCAGCCGCGGGGGAGGGAGACCCACTGTCTCCGCTCCCAATACCGAGTCCTGCTGCTGGGGAAAGGAGACTAGGCTCTCTATTCCATGTAACACACACTGCTGTTGGGGAGCAGGACCGACCGTCTCTACCCCCGGTAGCTCAGTCTGCCACTGGGGAATGGAGACTGGGCTCCCAATTCCCTGCATATCACTATGCTGCTGGGGGACAGGACCAACTGTCTCTGCCCCCTGTAAGTCAGCCTGCCGCTGGGCAATAGAGACTGGGCTCCCAATTCCCTCCAATTCACTCTGCTGCTGGGGGACAGGACCAACTGTCTCTGCCCCCTGTAACTCAGATTGCTGCTGGGGAATGGAGGCTGGGCTCCCAATTCCCTGCAATACATTCTGCTGCTGGGGGACAGAACCAACTGTCTCTGCCCCCTGTAACTCAGCCTGCCACTGGGGAATGGAGACTGGGCTCCCAATTCCCTGCAGGACTGGTGGAGAGACCTCAGTCCCATCTCCACTGGCCACCTGTGGTCCTTCCCAGTAAATCTCCACAACATCTTCCCAGCTGAATGGGTCTGGCCCTGGGTCTGTCACCTTGCTGTCCTGCTGAGCCTTCCCAATGGAGTGGAAGAGATCTTGGTAGTCCTGCTCCAGTTCCCACTCCAGGGTTGCTAGGTGAGCCAGGTCTTGCTCTACCTCACGGGGTCATCCCAGTCATGCCTAGCCTCCCTCTCGTAGAAAATGTCCTGAAGTCTGGTCTGCGCAAGGGCTCCCAAAGTCAGGCTCTGCAAAGGATTGCCATAACAAGCCAGGACCATCAAACTCCTCTCCTTCTGACTTGTCATGCTTGGTTGTCCAGGGTATATACTGTGCCATATATGACCAGAGCACCAGGTAGGCATCCTCCAGCCATAGCTCCTGCCATACCCGGTGCTCTAGTTCCTTCACCCATTCCTCCAGGGGCTGCTCTCCCTGGAATGGCAGGGCCCCTTGCTTCTGCAACCGCTGCTCTTCACTGGGGAGACACTCACCCCACTGGTATTGTACATTATCCAGGGCCTGGTACCAGATGCCTTTCCATAATGCATCCCGGCCATCCAGGTCCTCCTCCTCGTATAACACTGCTGGTTCCATTCTGTTGCTTTTAGGGTCACTGTACTGGGACATGCGTTGCCCCCAACTTGTAAATTCCCGGAATGGTGTCTCTTATAGCTGTCCTTCTGGCTGTGGGAACGATCCCGCCGCTGCCACCACTTGTAATGGACCCTCTTTGCACACAGCTACTGCAGGACACAAACCTCCCGAACTGGAATCTCACGAATAGCTGCTAGCAGTCGAACAGGACAAGCACCCATGCGCTTACACTTCTGGCAATCAGTCTCTAACAGCATACAGCAATTCCCCCCAAACACGAGACCAAGCTCCGTCTTGAGGGTAAAACAGGAATCTCTTTATTGAGGGTTACATGCCTGGTATTTAAGCAGGTCTCCCACCTGGTGGACAAGTATAGTACATTAGCCAATCGCAGTGGCTCAGGCATAAACGCTCCCCTTGGTACCAGTGAACCCCTCCTCTCTATCCTGGAGATAATTTGGAAGAAATCCAACTATCTCCATGGCTAGATGAAAATGTCCTTTTACAGGATAAAATAAAGATACATTGCATAAACAATTAAACAATCAAACAATTGTCTATTCACAGGTAAAACAGATTAACATATCAAGTTAATTAACTGGGGAAGAAAGTTTACTCAGACAATCTGATGTTGGGCAGTCTAGTTAACATATCACACAGGAACACAATAAGTTTACCCAGACAGAAACAATCAGATTAGAAACGAAAGTAAAATACATCTTATTACAGAATATAATAACAGCTCTTATTAACTATAAAGTCCTTTATGCCCACTTGGTTTATAGAGTCACAATTGCTCCCACAAGGGGCACTCACACCCTGTACCCATCCTGTATTTATGGATACAGGGTGACATGGACATTAGACAGAGTTATGAAAGTACATGGGGTGTCCAGCATATAAAATCCCACATTTCCATGCCGTCTCTGGGTATCCTTAAGCCCATGTACCTCCAGCCCAAAGAATGTTCACTAACAGGCCATCCAATGCACAGTGGCAAGATTGGTCTCGTCACACTAACAATGGAGGTTGAATCTTTAGAACTGTGTATTTCAGTTAAGCAAGAATATATATATATATATATATATATATATATATATATATATATATATATATATATACAGGGAGTGCAGAATTATCAGGCAAGTTGTATTTTTGAGGATTCATTTTATTATTGAACAACAACCATGTTCTCAATGAACCCAAAAAACTCATTAATATCAAAGCTGAATAGTTTTGGAAGTAGTTTTTAGTTTGTTTTTAGTTATAGCTATTTTAGGGGGATATCTGTGTGTGCAGGTGACTATTACTGTGCATAATTATTAGGCAACTTAACAAAAAACAAATATATACCCATTTCAATTATTTATTTTTACCAGTGAAACCAATATAACATCTCAACATTCACAAATATACATTTCTGAAATTCAAAAACAAAACAAAAACAAATCAGTGACCAATATAGCCACCTTTCTTTGCAAGGACACTCAAAAGCCTGCCATCCATGGATTCTGTCAGTGTTTTGATCTGTTAACCATCAACATTGCGTGCAGCAGCAACCACAGCCTCCCAGACACTGTTCAGAGAGGTGTACTGTTTTCCCTCCTTGTAAATCTCACATTTGATGATGGACCACAGGTTCTCAATGGGGTTTAGATCAGGTGAACAAGGAGGCCATGTCATTAGATTTTCTTCTTTTATACCCTTTCTTGCCAGCCACGCTGTGGTGGAGCATTGTCCTGCATGAAAATCATGTTTTTCTTGAAGGATGCAGACTTCTTCCTGTACCACTGCTTGAAGAAGATGTCTTCCAGAATCTGGCAGTAGGACTGGGAGTTGAGCTTGACTCCATCCTCAACCCGAAAAGGCCCCACAAGCTCATCTTTGATGATACCAGCCCAAACCAGTACTCCACCTCCACCTTGCTGGCGTCTGAGTCGGACTGGAGCTCTCTGCCCTTTACCAATCCAGCCACGGGCCCATCCATCTGGCCCATCAAGACTCACTCTCATTTCATCAGTCCATAAAACCTTAGAAAAATCAGTCTTGAGATATTTCTTGGCCCAGTCTTGACGTTTCAGCTTGTGTGTCTTGTTCAGTGGTGGTCGTCTTTCAGCCTTTCTTACCTTGGCCATGTCTCTGAGTATTGCACACCTTGTGCTTTTGGGCACTCCAGTGATGTTGCAGCTCTGAAATATGGCCAAACTGGTGGCAAGTGGCATCTTGGCAGCTGCACGCTTGACTTTTCTCAGTTCATGGGCAGTTATTTTGCGCCTTGGTTTTTCCACATGCTTCTTGCGACCCTGTTGACTATTTTGAATGAAATGCTTGATTGTTCGATGATCACGCTTCAGAAGCTTTGCAATTTTAAGAGTGCTGCATCCCTCTGCAAGATATCTCACTATTTTTTACTTTTCTGAGCCCGTCAAGTCCTTCTTTTGACCCATTTTGCCAAAGGAAAGGAAGTTGCCTAATAATTATGCACACCTGATATAGGGTATTGATGTCATTAGACCACACCCCTTCTCATTACAGAGATTCACATCACCTAATATGCTTAATTGGTAGTAGGCTTTCGAGCCTATCCAGCTTGGAGTAAGACAACATGCATAAAGAGGATGATGTGGTCAAAATACTCATTTGCCTAATAATTCTGCACTCCCTGTATAAAACACGGAAGGGAACTGCACTCTCATACTGGACCGGGTACACATCCCATGACCCTGCAACATGCTCAGCCCTGGGTGCCACTGGCACTCACAGGAAGCTGCGCTGCTCCCAGAGTCACAGGCAGTTAACCCCAGTCAGGTCTGGGTGCAAGAACCATATGGCAAATTACAAAACCATAGGGAAAATTACAAAACAAATTAATACAACACACAGAGAAAACCCAGCACTCACTTACAAGCTCTCAGCTAAGATTTAAAAGCAAAAATGGAAAGGTTAGTTACCGCATCTGGCCAAATGGGACAAGCCCAGGTACCTCGTCAAGGTCCTGGGACCCTAAAACAGCCACGCAATATAAGCTTTCAAATCCAAACAAACTGGGAACAAGGGAAGGGTGCACAGGAATATGTAATCACCCTAGACATATACAAAACACGGAAGGGAACTGCACTCTCATACTGGACTGGGTACACATCCCATGATCCTGCAACATGCTCAGTCCTGGGTGCCACTTGCACTCACAGGAAGCTGTGCTGCTCCCAGAGTCACAGGCAGTTAACCCCAGTCAGGTTTGGGTGCAAGAACCATAGGGAAAATTACAAAACAAATTAATACAACACACAGAGAAAACCCAGCACTCACTTACAAGCTCTCAGCTAAGATTTAAAAGCAAAAATGGAAAGGTTAGTTACCGCATCTGGCCAAATGGGACAAGCCCAGGTACCTCATCAAGGTCCTTTCCAATACCTGGGACCCTAAATATATGTATTTGCAATACTGGAATTAAAAATATACTAGGTGGTGTCTATATTTGGTTGAGGATCCTTTGGGTCTAATTAAGGACATTGCACTAGATAGTAGGTTTTATAGAAAATTGGGGTTACAGTTCTGTGTGACTTTATGTTGTTCACAGTGGGTGTGTTAATATTACAAAGGAGTGCCTAATAAGGGAAAAGTACCTTCATTTAGTTAATTTTGGTGGATTGTTTAGGTTCAAGGATACATAGTCTTGAGGAGGCCCTTTGTGGAAATCCCATATTCTAATAGGTTCTGTGTCTAGTTAGGAGAAAGACTCATGGGTGCAGCAACCTGGGATATTGCAGAGAGGTAGTGGTTAGTGTGTTTTGAGGATGCATGCATAGTCCAGTACATAAAAGTTAGTTGCAGATAGGAAGCTGGTGCAGCACAATTATATATAGATGCATTAGATCAGAGCTTTCCAAACTTTTCATGTTGGTGACACACTTTTTAGACCCACATCATTTTGCGACACAGTAATTCAGGTGTACTAGCAAACAGGAGGTTAAACTAACTTGTTTTAAGAGATACATACATAAATTGCATAATAACAAAATATATTTACAAGTAACAGTATGTATGTGCAAGAATTAAAAAAAGTTTAATAACACCAATAGCTACCTACTATTTTAATGGGATGTATGAGGTTGATAGGATGAACACAGTTTCTGAATATTTAGTGGAATGTTTGATAAAGACACTCGCATTTCATCATCAAGCATTTTTTAGCTTCCACTTCCTATCCATATATCAAAAGCAGGAGTAGCAATGCACTACTGGGAGCTAGCTGCAAAAAAACCCCAAAACACTTTGACTTCTGACTTCAGCTCAGAGTTTAAGCTGCTGCCCTCAGCACTCTGCGAGTCTGACATACTACTGCCTGCGCTGCAAACACACTGCTGTCCCACTCACTGAATACACGTGAATACACACGTGCAGTCACTAGCCAATTGAGGAGACTACACGTGCAGTTATGAGCCGATGGAGGAGACTACACGTGCAGTCAGGAGGCAATGTGCCACCAATGTGAATAGTTTCAGTTCCCACTAAGCTGTGCCAATAGGTTAAGATGATCTTTGACCCACTAGGTATCAATCACGTGTCAACCACGTGATTTGCATAGCAGGCAGGCGGAAAGTTGGAAAAAAAAAAAATTGTGCTGCAGCAGGGACGTGAACATTCTAGTATATAGGGAAGGCAAGTAGGTACATATTTCTTATCTAATTTGATTCTGGCACTGTTATAAAAATTGAAACCCCATTGTCTTGCTATGTGATTAAATTTATAGCTATATTTTAGAAAAAAAAGTTTACATTTTTATTGCACCTAAATTTAATAGCATACAAGCTGTAACTATTATTGAGATAGGTGTTGATGATTGCTTACTAAAGTGATAGTAATGTATTAATTTCTATCTTGGTTCCAGAATTGTACACAATATTTTAGGTGAAGTGTGATGTGATCTACAAAATGATAAAAGTATCTTACTTTTCCTGCAACTAATTCTATTCTCTGGGGTTGTCATGTTCCTTGTTTAGAGAAGAATTGCCTGGTATTTCGGGGCTGGACTGACCTTAATTGGCGGGATCAGACTGATATACTTCAGGAAAGTTTTCCTTTGTGAAAATCACACTGGTCTAAAAGAGGCTGCTTCCGGGAGGTAAATCACCATATAACTAGCTGATGAGCTGTTGTTCGTTCCTGGTAGAGCGCTTCTCTCTTTGTTTGCAAATTAATATGACCCTGGGGAAGTCTCCCTATGGGTGATGGGGGAAACCAGACGTGGACTCCTTGCCCAGCAGTGTGCTTAGAGGAATTTGGTTGCACCTCACTGACGAGGCCCATAGGAGGCCGAAACGATCATCTGGGGTTGTCATGTTCCTTTTTCAGAGGAGAATTGCCTAGTATTTTGAGGCTGGACTGACCTTAATTGGCGGGATCAGACTGATATACTTTAGGAAAGTTTTCCTTTGTGAAAAGCACACTGGTCTAAAAGACGCTATTTCCGGGTGGTAAATCACCATAGAACTAGCTGATGAGCTGTTGTTCGTTCCTGGTAGAGCGCTTCTCTCTTTGTATGCTAATTCTATTATAACCATGCAACTTGACACTATTTATTGCTGTTTTACTGCATTGTTTCCTAACCTTTATGCTAGGTATGTGACAAAATGTGTACTTAAATATTAATTTGTCAAGCAAATTCCAAATATGGCCCTGCTCTCGTACAACCCCACTCCCTATTCATGCACAACCAATCATGAGCGGGCAGGAGCTGTCAATCTCTCGGGTCGGAAGAGACTGTGGAGATTGAAATTCTCCACCCAAGAGGTGGAGAACAGGGCAAGGAATCCGTAATCTGATTACCACTTCATGATAAATCATGACTGCAGTTAAAATCATTTGATGAAAAATGAACCAAACCGTGAAGTCCACTTGAATAAAAACACTTTTTATTTCTTACACGTTAAAATGCGAACAGCGTATCATCCACCGCTGTAATGTCAAGGCATCCGGATGTGTCGGCAGCGTCACAGGTCTGGATTTGCACAGATCTTTGTGTGTTGCACTTTAACGCTAATATATCCGGCATCACAAATAGTACCCTCAAAAAGTTTGTGGATGTATTGTTGGTTTTGTGGATGTGCAAAACACACTGACATTCCCTCCATGACATTAATGACATTTTTAAGCAGCAACATCACCAAATAAATAAAAACACTAGCTGCACAATCAAAATGAATAATAATAAATACTTATTAAATACAAATTAGTAAAGTTGATAATCCACCAAACTTAAAGGGACAGTCTACAATATAATTTTTTTGGTTTTAAAAGATAGAGTGGGCGCGATCCGATATAGATCGCAGTTTGCGGCGCAAGCGAGGGAACTGGCGTCGCCCGCAGTTTCAGCTCGCAACTCGAGCTATCCCATATAAGTCGCCGTCAGATGCTAACGTGCCGTAAGTCTGACAAACCAGCGATGTCCAGAAATCTGCGCAAGTACAAATTTCTGGCGTCGCCAGTGACTTGCGGCACGTTAGAAACTGCCGGCGCCTATAAAACCTGACTAAAGTCTAAAACACCCGCACTGTCTAACACGCCTCCCTAACATAGCCCGACAAGTCTAACACGCCTCCCTAACAAAGCCCAACACGTCTAACCCTCTATCCGCTATCCCCCCTCACTATCCTAACAATAAAAAAGCTATTAACCCCTAAACCGTCGCTCCCGTACCCCGCCGCCAGCTATATTATATCTATATCTATATCTATGAGCCCCTAACACCGCCACCATCTATATTAAAATTATTAACCCCTAATGTAAGCCCCTTACACCGCCGCCATCTCTATTAAAATGATTAACCCCTTATTTAATCTACCTACCCCGCCGCCAGCTATATTATCTATATTAACCCTAAGTATATTATAGTTAATATAGGTATTACATTATATATATTAACTATATTAACCCTAATTATATTAGGGTTAATATAGTTAATATAGTTACTATAGTATTTATATTAAATATATTAACTCTATCTAACCCTAACACCCCTAACTAAATTTATATTAAATTAATCTAATTCATTTATAAACTAAAATATTCATATTTAAATCTAAATACTTACCTATAAAATAAACCCTAAGATAGCTACAATATAATTAATAATTACATTGTAGCTATTTTAGGGTTAATATTTATTTTACAGGTAAATTGTTAATTATTTTAAGTAGGTATAATAGCTATTAAATAGTTATTAACTATTTAATATCTACCTAGTTAAAATAATTACCCAATTACCTGTAAAATAAATCCTAACCTAAGTTACAAATACACCTACACTATCAATAAATTAAATAAACTACAAACATCTATCTAAAAATACAATTAAATTAACTAAACTAAATTACAAAAAAAAAAAACACTAAATTACAAAAAATAAAAAAAGATTACAAGATTTTTAAGCTAATTACACCTATTCTAAGCCCCCTAATAAAATAATAAACCCCCAAAATAAAAAAATTTCCCTGCCCTATTCTAAATTAAACAAATTTCAAAGCTCTTTACCTTACCAGCCCTTAAAAGGGCCTTTTGTGGGTCATGCCCCAAAGAATTCAGCTCTTTTGCATACAAATACAATACCCCCCCCATTACAACCCACCACCCACATACCCCTATTCTAAAACCACCAAACCCCCCTTAAAAAAGCCTAACAATACCCCCCTGAAGATCTCCCTACCTTGTCTTCACCACACCGGGCCGAACTCCTGATCCGATCCGGGCGATGTCTTCCTCCAAGCGGCAAAGAAGAATTCTTCCTCCGGCGATGTCTTCCTCCAAGCGGCAAAGAAGAATTCTTCCTCCGGCGACGTCTTCCTC
The DNA here is from genome assembly GCF_027579735.1 of Bombina bombina. NCBI lineage: Eukaryota > Metazoa > Chordata > Amphibia > Anura > Bombinatoridae > Bombina > Bombina bombina. The sequence continues at coordinate 1,126,155,350 of NC_069500.1, forward strand.
CAAGCGGCAGCAAAGTCTTCATTCTTCCGGCGGCATCTTCAATCTTCTTTCTTCGCTCCGCCGCCGTGGAGCATCCATCCCGGACGACTACTGAACTTGGAATGAGGTACCTTTAAATGACGTCATCCAAGATGGCGTCCGCCGAATTCCGATTGGCTGATAGGATTCTATCAGCCAATCGGAATTAAGTTAGAAAAATCTGATTGGCTGATTGAATCAGCCAATCAGATTCAAGTTCAATCCGATTGGCTGATCCAATCAGCCAATCAGATTGAGCTTGCATTCTATTGGCTGTTCTGATCATTATTTATCTTTTTAAACAATAACAATGTTAATGTAGACTGTCCCTTTAAAAAAAAGGTGTGCAGTGTCTGGGTTATTATCCAATTTTTGTGATATCCTGGTTAGTACAGGAACTTTTGCAGTGTTTTTGAAGTAAGGGTTTGTTGCTCTTTAAATGAATAAAACAGGCAGTATGGCTTGAACTACCTGTTAAATCACTAGTGAGTCTTTTACTGTAAGAAAACTTCGTAGATGCCAGGTAGAAGCAAGGAATAAGTGAGTAGAAACAATGTTGCAATATTGGTATGAAACTTAAAGCAAACAAATCAGAGATTTGATCGTGAATAAATGGGTCTTTGGATATACTTAGTATAACATCAGTAGTTGTATCCTTATTGTAATAATCCCCAGAACGTCTTCACGCACTCACACACTCATACATAAAATATATACAACACAGTCAGTCTTTCGTAGTTACCAGAAGAATATTCAGCAGAGGATATTAGCAAGGTTAATGCGGATGCTTTCCAGAGAGAGATAAGGTAAGTAATAGATCCCTTAGAAGTGGATAAAGTGTTACCTTAGTTTTGAGGAGAACAGTTTACCTCTGTGACCGGTCCGGTCTACGGCGTTGGTGTGAGTGTGGCTTCCGGAACGCTGCAAGTAGATCCGGTGGCTCCTTGATCCGGATTGAAGTATAATGGATTCAGGTAGAAATGGAGGAATAATGAAATACTTTTGAAAGCAAAGTGATAAGCCAGAAATCCTCACTTTACAACTGATGTTCAGAGAGAAAGACTTACAAGGAGGCAAGTTAGAAATACTCAAAATTAGTAATCACAACATGAGGAATGCGATCAGAAAAACTCCAAAGAGTAAAACAATTTTCAGGCAAGGAATGATTGTTCAGGTGTGCCTGATATAGGGTGGAAGAAATGTAGGCGGATATACCTTAAAGGTATATCACACACTCCCCCCACTAAGGGGTCCCCCCAACGACGAGAGGGATGGCTTCAAAGGATACCTGCAATGAAAAGATCTAATCAAACGGGGAGCAGTAATGTCAGTGCTACGATGCCAAGAATTGTCCTCAGGACCAAAGCCTTTCCATTTCAGCAAGTACTCTAGGTGACGGTTCTTGATTCTAGAATCTAGAATACGGTCCACCTCAAATTCGTCATGGTCATCTATTTGTAATGTAGATGGAGTCTGAAGGTTGGTTTGCATGGAAGAAATATAAGGTTTTATCAGAGACACATGTATAGTGGGGTGAATCCTATAAGCTGTAGGAAGAGTCAAACATACCGTCATAGGGTTCAAAATTTTATTGATTACAAAAGGTCCGATGTATTGGTTCGCCAATTTCTTAGAGGGTACATGTAGTTTTAGATTCTTTACAGATAGCAATACTTTGTCACCCACCTTATAGACGGGACTGGGTCTGTGACGTTTATCATAATAAACTTTCTGATAATTTTTTGCATCAGATAAGTGTTTCTTAACTAGGGCTAGTCTTGCCTCAAGTTGTAAAGAATAGTCTTTAGCAGCTGGCGAGTTTACGTCAGTTCTAGATAGTGCCAAAGTAGTCGGATGATAGCCATAGGTTACATAAAACGGTGTCATTTTTGTTGAGGATGACACTGAATTATTGTAAGAGAATTCCGCCATCGATAAATAATCTATCCAATCATCCTGTAAATGGGAGATGTAACAGCGAAGATATTGTTCTAATGTTTGGTTTAGTTTCTCAGTCATCCCATTGGTTTGGGGGTGGAAGGCTGTTGAATATCTTGGCGTAATTTTTAATAATTTGCATAATGATCTCCAAAATGATGAGGTGAATTGTGTACCTCTATCTGTTATTATATCAGTGGGTAGTCCGTGGAGTTTCACTATGTGGTTAAGGAAAACATTTGCTGTAGTGAATGAGGAGGGTAACCCTTTTAGGGGTATAAAATGTCCCAATTTTGTTAGATGATCAATGACAACTAATATAGTATTATAGTTTCATGGTTTTGGTAGCTCTACAATAAAGTCCATCGAGATCATGGACCAGGGTTTATCCGAAACTGGCAATGGGGTCAACAATCCGATGGGCCCTTTATGATCTATTTTGTTTCTTGCACAAGTGTCACAGAAATTGACATAATCTTGGATGGTTTGATTCATTTGGGGCCACCAATAGTTTCTTCTTGTCTTTTCAATGGTTTTTTGTATTCCGGTATGACCGGATAAAGGTTCATCATGAGTGTGTTTCAATATTTGTTTTCTTAAGGAACAGGGTATGTATAACTGATCTTTATGGTGTATCAAACCAGTAGTTAGTTTTTTGTGACAGGACTTTGGTGTATTGATTTCTTTTTCTTGTGCCCTTTTAATCTCTTCCTCAAAAGGTGTTAATACTCCAATAAATTTATCGATTGGTACTATTGGAGTCATGGTCTCTTGAGGTGTCATTTCTTGTACTCGGGACAATGCATCAGCTTTGCTATTCAGGCTTCCTGGTCGGTATGTGATCAAGAAATTAAATCTATCTAAGAATAATGACCACCTTACTTGTCTGGAAGTTAGAGTTTTGCTTCTCTTCAAATATTCCAGATTCTTATGATCTGTTAAGATTTTAAATGGCTCGTGTGTACCTTCCAATAAGTGCCTCCATTGTTCAAGGGATACTTTTATAGCAAGGAGTTCTTTATCTCCTATGCTATAATTATTTTCTGCAGGTGTGAATCTTCTTGAGTAATAGGCCACAGGAAATAATTCTGATTTGTTTTCTGCTTGTTGAGATAGATCTGCCCCTATACCTGAACTTGAGGTGTCTACCTCTAACACATATTGTAGCTTAGGATCTGGCATATGTAAGATGGGGGCTTTAGAGAATTGCCCCTTTAAGTAGTCAAAGGCTAATTGGGCCTGTTCGGTCCATTTATATCTTTGTTTCTTACTAGTCAACTGAGTTAATGGCTTTACTATATCAAAAAAGTTTTTGATAAACTTCCGATAGTAATTGGCAAAACCAATAAAACGTTGTAGGGCACGAACCGATTTTGGTGTAGGCCATTCTAGTACTGATGAAACTTTATCTGGGTCCATTTGGATCCTGTTAGGAGTTATTATGTATCCAATGAATTTAATCCTGTTTACATGAAATAAACATTTTTCTTGTTTGGCATATAACTTGTGTTCCTTTAAGCGCATTAAGACCCAACGTACATGTCTTTCGTTTTCTTGTTCTGTCTTGGAATAAATTAGAATATCATCTAGATACACTATAACACAGATATCCATTAGATCTCAGAAGATTTCATTAATAAAGTGCTGGAAAGTAGCTGGGGCATTGCTCAATCCAAAAGGCATGACGTTATATTGGTATAACCTGTATAGAGTCCGAAATGCAGTCTTCCATTCGTCACCTTTCTTCATTCTGATAAGGTTATATGCCCCTTTTAAATCTAGTTTAGTAAATATTTGTGCTCCTTTTAACCGTTCTATTAACTCTGGTATTAGAGGTAATGGATACCTGTTCTTTATGGTTATGGAGTTTAAAGCCCTATAATCAATTATAGGCCTTAGAGTGCCATCTTTGTTTTTTACCAAAAACATGCCTGCTGCAGCTGGAGATGTAGAGTGGGATATAAACCCCTTTCTTAGGTTATCATCTAAATATGACCTTAAATAAATTAACTCCTCCTGAGATAAGGGATAGATCTTCCCATGTGGTATTGGTGATCCTGGAATTATATCTATAGGGCAATCAAAGCTTCTGTGAGGTGGTAAATTCTCTGCTTCTTTCAAATTGAAGACCAAATCCTGATATATCCCTGGTATCCCTATCTCAGATGATGCTAAAATACTATGAGGGTAACAGGTATTTAAACAATATGTTGAGTCTAGTGTAAGTTTTGAATGTTCCCAGTCTATTTTGGGATTATGTTGCTGCAACCAACTATATCCTAAAATGATAGTATGTAGTGCTATGGGGATCACATCAAATGTTATATATTCTGTGTGTCCATTTTTTGTCATTGTAAGCAAAGGTATTGTCTGGTGTGTAATGGGTCCCTTATTTATTAAAGTTCCATCTATTGATTTAACAAACACAGGGTTCTGCTTGCACACAAGAGGAATTTTATTATTTACAATATATACAGAATCAATGTAGTTCCCAGATGCACCTGAGTCAATCAATGCCTTGGAGTGTATATTTTCCTGATCCCACTGCAAAGAGAGAGGTAAAGTCAATTGCTACCTTGTGTTTTCTCAGATGTTATAGGATAGGTGAACTGACGCCTGGGTATTGCGTCTGAAGTGGATCTCTCTGCTCGCCGTTCCCTGAGTCTTCTATATATGGATGTGCTTAATTTAATAAGTGCTGGAAGAGTATCAGGTATTTCCTGGCGAGAAAGTTCATCCTTAAGGATTTCAGATAACCCCAACCTAAACTGATTCTTAAGGCTAACTTGGTTCCATAGTGAGTCTGTTGCCCACATTTGAAATTTGGTGGTGTACTCCTCCACCGTACGCTTACCCTGTTTGAGTGCGCGTAGTTTGGATTCTGCAGTTATTTGCGTATCTGTATCTTCATATAGATTAGACATAGCCTGGAAAAAATTATGTAATGAATCCAAGATTGGGTCATTATTTTCATAAAACCTGTTAGCCCAGGTCCTGGGCTCTCCCTGTAAAAATGAAATAGTGGTGCAAACCCTGATACGGTCTGAATAATAAGTGCGGGGTCGCATGGAAAAAAGAAAATTATAAGCAGTCTTGAAATCTCTGAATTCCTGTCTTTTACCAGTGAAAGGTTGGGGGTATTGAATATGGGGTTCAGGTACATCAGTACTTTTTAGGAGACATGTATTCTTTAACAATAGCTTTTAATGCAGTATTATCTGCTTGAACTTCTGTTAAGCATTGTGCAAGATAATCTAATTTTCGTTGTATGTTAGTGAACTCATTTTTAATTTCATTTGCATCCATGGTAACAAAGTTTTATTTACCAGTAACAAACCCTTAGAACACTGTGGCCTGAAAATTATGTGATATCCTGGTTAGTACAGGAACTTTTGCAGTGTTTTTGAAGTAAGGGTTTGTTGCTCTTTAAATTAATAAAACAGGCAGTATGGCTTGAACTACCTGTTAAATCACTAGTGAGTCTTTTACTGTAAGAAAACTTCGTAGATGCCAGGTAGAAGCAAGGAATAAGTGAGTAGAAACAATGTTGCAATATTGGTATGAAACTTAAAGCAAACAAATCAGAGATTTGATCGTGAATAAATGGGTCTTTGGATATACTTAGTATAACATCAGTAGTTGTATCCTTATTGAAATAATCCCCAGAACGTCTTCATGCACTCACACACTCATACATAAAATATATACAACACAGTCAGTCTTTCGTAGTTACCGGAAGAATATTCAGCAGAGGATATTAGCAAGGTTAATGCGGATGCTTTCCAGAGAGAGATAAGGTAAGTAATAGATCCCTTAGAAGTGGATAAAGTTTTACCTTAGTTTTGAGTAGAACAGTTTACCTTTGTGACCGGTCCGGTCTACGGCGTTGGTGTGAGTGCGGCTTCCGGAACGCTGCAAGTAGATCTGGTGGCTCCTTGATCCGGATTGAAGTATAATGGATTCAGGTAGAAATGGAGGAATAATGAAATACTTTTGAAAGCAAAGTGATAAGCCAGAAATCCTCACTTTACAACTGATGTTCAGAGAGAAAGACTTACAAGGAGGCAAGTTAGAAATACTCAAAATTAGTAATCACAATATGAGGAATGCGATAAGAAAAACTACAAAGAGTAAAACAATTTTCAGGCAAGGAATGATTGTTCAGGTGTGCCTGATATAGGGTGGAAGAACGTAGGCGGGATATACCTTAAAGGTATATCACAATTTTATTATACATTAAAAGAAAACATTATAAGAAATTATATCTATCTATCTTCACACATATGTGCAATATGTGCTTAAGAGTCGATCAAGGATCCAATAGTCTGACCTCCACAAGCAGATAAAGACCTGTACTTTTCAATAGCACAAGATATCTGTTTTGCTCCACTGTTGATTACAAACCACCCAGTTACACATCGCCTGTGCCTCCAGCCGTGCAGTGTGTCCCTGTTCTATGTTAAGAACACAAATAAAAAATAGGTGCACAGTGTCCATGTTAATATCCAACTTTATCATACACCAGTAAAAACAGGAATCCAAAGTTCATCTATATGGAGTCCGAAGCAATATTGTACGGCATTTTTTGTTTAGCTAAAACAAGTTAGACGATAATGCCTTTATGGAGTACAGGGACTTGTTAGTAGCATTTGGATACACCCTACATGGCTGTAACACTTCTAATCAACAGTGCATTAAAATGGATAACTCCTTGTGCTATTGGAAATGTTGGATCTTGATTGACGTATGGAGGTGAGACTCTTGGAACTATTAAGCATATCTTGCATTTGTGAGAGAAATAATATATATATATATATATATATATATATATATATATATATATATATATATATATACTGTATATATATATATATATATATATATATATATAAAATTTATGATCATTGTATTTGTGACTATTTTATTATGTATTTTGCATTGCATGCCCTATGTTTACAGCATAGATTTACTTAGTTTTCTATATATGTTTAATTACTGTATCCTAGACTCTTATACTGTGATTTTTGCTTTCCTTAATAACCAAATACACATGCACCTTATACCCATAAGGCTCCAGTTCTAGGTTGCAGTACTGCAGAGCTTGTAGTTCCATGATTGTGTTGCCAGATAAGAAGAAATACTGTATGGCCAGATTACAAGTGGAGTGCTAGAAGTAAGCTTTTTGCATGTGTCGAGTTACGATCGTATCATAAGTTGAAAGTAAACTGTTTTCGATCTTGCGCTAACTTGACGAGTGCAAAAAGTCGATGTTAGAATATTGCATGTGCAATAACCTATTCCCCCATAAAAGTCAAAGGAGAAAAAAAAGTTGAAAAAAATCCTCTAACACCTCACTCCCGTGCAAACCCTTTTATATTTTCTCATGTGCACTAACCTGATTTGAAAATGTTGAGTTAGTGTATTTCTAAATACTGCAAAAAATTGCCTGCTTAATATTTTTTAAATTTTTAAATAGAGTTGGGATCTTAGTCACACAATATGGCAATATTCTGCTCAGCCAGTCACCACAGGTAATTTTTTGCAGCATTTAGAAATATGTGAAAGATATGTGAAAAATATGTGGTCTTATGTTTTTGGATGTACGCCAATACCTGTTTTTGTCTTATACTTATTTTGGTAATTTTGGCAGAACTTCCACAATATGTGCATTTATATATAAGATGTTTTTGTTAGATGTGCTTAACCAAACCCCCCTATTGTATTACTGACCAAAATCCCCTTGGTTAAAGCACTCCACCCTGCTTAGGTATGTTCCAGACAGTGCAATTGAGTTATATATATATTAAGCCTGGGAGCCTCATTCTATGCAGTCTTGATTTGAAGCATAGTATTGCAATGTTGGAATCCTATTTTGGTATATTAGAATAGTATGATTCAGCCCAGTAAGGCTCAATTTTATAGTGTTAGGACCAGTCTATTTTGGAACACCTTGTAAGTTGTGACTGGCAGAATATGGCCATATTGTGTGACTAAGATCCCAACTTTATTTAAAAATTTTAAAAATATTAACCCCTTAACGACATGCGTCGTACAGGGTACGTCGCACACAACCTGGTCTTTAAAGACCAGCGACGTACCCTGTACGACGTTGGGGTTGAAAGCGGCTGGAAGCGATCCTGATCGCTTCCAGCCGCTTTCTGGTTATTGCGGTGTGGCCCTCTCTGCACCGGACATCGATGGCCCGCAATCGTTGGTGGGTGGGAGCCGACGTGGGAGGCGGGTGGGCGGCCATCGGTGCATTAAGTAATGCAGCGGTGGGCGGGATCGTGGGCGGGCTCGCTGGGGGCGCGCACGGACGCGCGCGCGTGCACGGGGGAGGCGGGCGGGCGCGTGCACGGGGAGGGAGCGGGTGGGAACCATTACACTATGGAACAAATTTGGTTATACATATATAGGGAGAGAGGGGGGTATATAAAAGTATAAAAGTTAATATATATAATCTAAGTGATCTGGGAGGGGGTGGGGGTTTAGTCTTGGGGGGGGAAGCTACACTACAGAAAAGTGGGGGGAAAAAATAAAAAATATATCTTTTTTTGTAAACTGGGTACTGGCAGACAGCTGCCAGTACCCAAGATGGCTCCCAAAAATGTAGAGGGGGAGAGTTAGAGAGCTGTTTGGGGGGGATCAGGGAGGTGTGGGGCTAAGGGGGATCCTACACAGCAGCATATGTAAATATGCTTAAAAAAAATAATAATAAAAAAAAGATACCTTTTATTTTAGTACTGGCAGACTTTCTGCCAGTACTTAAGATGGCGGGGACAATTGTGGGGTGGGGGAGGGAAGAGAGCTGTTTGGGAGGGATCAGGTGGTCTGATGTGTTAGGTGGGAGGCTGATCTCTACACTAAAGCTAACATTAACCCTGCAAGTTCCCTACAAGATCCCTAATTAACCCCTTCACTGCTAGACATAATACACGTGTGATGTGCAGCGGCATTTAGCAACCTTCTAATTACCAAAAAGCATCGCCAAAACCATATATGTCTGCTATTTCTGAACAAAGGGGATCCCAGAGAAGCATTTACAACCATTTGTGCCATAATTGCATAAGCTGTTTGTAAATAATTTCAGTGAGAAACCTAAAATTGCGAAAAAAATTGTGTTTTTTAAAATTTGATCGCATTTGGCGGTGAAATGGTGGCATTAAATATACCAAAATGGGCCTAGATCAATACTTTGGGTTGTCTACTACACTACACTAAAGCTAAAATTAACTCTACAAGCTCCCTACATGCTCCCTAATTAACCCCTTCACTGCTGGGCATAACACACGTGTGGTGCGCAGTGGCATTTAGCAGCCTTCTAATTACCAAAAAGCAACACCAAAGCCATATAAGTCTGCTATTCCTGAACAAAGGGGATCCCAGAGAAGCATTTACAACCATTTATGCCATAATTGCACAAGTTGTTTGTAAATAATTTCTCTGAGAAACCTAAAGTTTGCGAAAAAATTTGTGAAAAATTTTAAAAAAAAATTTATTTGATCGCATTTGGCGGTGAAATGGTGGCATAAAATATACCAAAATGGGCCTAGATCAATACTTTGGAATGTCTTCTAAAAAAAAATATATACATGTTAAGGGATATTCAGGTATTCCTGACAGATATCAGGGTTCCAATGTAACTAGCGCTCATTTTGAAAAAAAGTGGTTTTGAAATAGCAAAGTGCTACTTGTATTTATTGCCCTATAACTTGCAAAAAAAGCAAAGAACATGTTAACATTAGGTATTTCTAAACTCAGGACAAAATTTAGAAACTATTTAGCATGGTTGTTTTTTGGTGGTTGTAGATGTGTAACAGATTTTGGGGGTCAAAATTAGAAAAAGTGTGTTTTTTTCCATTTTTTCCTCATATTTTATATTTTTTTTAATAATAAATTATAAGATATGATGAAAATAATGGTATCTTTAGAAAGTCCATTTAGTGGCAAGAAAAACGGTATATAATATGTGTGGGTACAGTAAATGAGTAAGAGGAAAATTACAGCTAAACACAAACACCGCAGAAATGTAAAAATAGCCCTGGTCTTTAAGGGAAAGAAATTGAAAAATGGCCTTGGTCCTAAAGGGGTTAAGCAGGCAATTTTCTGCAGCATTTAGAACTATGTTAAAAATATGTGAAAAAAATATGTGTTCTTATGTGTTTGGATGTGCGCCAATACCTGTTTTTTCATATATATATATATATATATATATATATATATATATATATATATATATATATATATATATATATATATATATATATACAAGTATCAATACAGGTGCACTCACTGTTACTTTAGACATTGGCCGGGGTGCTGCATGGAAAACATACAGTGATATCATTCAACCCCAAAACAAAGGAAGATAGAACGCTTCACTCTCTGGTCTCTTCAAAAAAGCTTTAATCCATCAGCTTCAAAACATCAATCAAACATTCCCTTGCTAGGAATGTGGCGCCTGCTGTCTGCTAGTTGCCTAGGGGGGAGTCAGCTCCTCTCTGTGTGCGGCGATGATGTCATCGCCGCACGCTTCCTTCTGCAGAAGCCGGTCTGGATCTCCTGTGGTGCTTCCCTCCTGTCCCCCTATTTGTCCGAGTTCAGCAGTATCCTCTACCCCTTCAACAGCTCCAGTGACCCAAGTGGAGGAACCCATGGATCTCTCCTCCTTCAAACCTTCAGAATCTGAAAGACAGAGAAGGAGATTCAGACTATGCTTTTATTGTGGGTCTAACACCCACCAACTTAAGGACTGTGACCTTTGTCCAGAAAAAGCCAATGCTTAGGGGATAACACTGGGGTACCTCTATGCATGATCTCTACTAAATCCCCTCACTCCAATCGGATTCTGGTACCTGTAACCCTTACCTTTCTCCAGAACACTGTCCACATTCAAGCCTTCATTGATTCAGGGGCAGCTGGAAACTTTCTGGACCACCGTTTTTTGATTCAAGCTGGCTTGCCTCTTCTACAGGAAAGACATTGTCTCAAAATAACTACTCTGTATAAAATCTCCTTGGTTCAGGGTTGATCCATTTTGAGTCAGCACCCCTGACCCTGACTGTGGGAGTCCTTCATACCAAACAGCTGCTGTTCAAGGTCATTCATTCTCCAGCACAGCCTGTCATCCTTGGTCATCTTTGGCTTGGTATACACAATCCACAGTTCAACTGGGCTGAAGGACAACTGGCCTCCTGGGGTGCCTCCTGTTCCATTCCTGCCTTGCTAAAGTCACTCCTCACTCCTCCAAACCTTCCCTCAGTATATACAGACTTTGCAGATGTGTTTGAGAAAAAGGCAGCCAACGTCCTACCACCCCACCATCTCTATGACTGCAAGATTGACCTCTTTTCAGGAGCCCCACTTCCTAAAGGGAGGACTTATCCACTTTCCAAAGCTGAAACCAAATCTATGGAGGAATATATCCAAGAGAATCTAGCTAAAGTCTTCATTTGCCCTTCCTCCTCTCCTTCTGGGGCAGGCTTCTTTTACGTCAGTAAGAAGGATGGTGGGATCAGACCCTGCATCGACTACAGGGCCTTGAACAACATAACTATCAAGAACCACTATCCCGAGGACTTCCGGTGGGGGGCGGAGCTAGCAGAGGCACGCTAGCACGATGCTCTGAGGGAAAGAGCTAACTTCCACACATCCCACAGCGCATAGTTTCCTTGGCCCTATTGGATTTGGGGCCTGGAAGGCCTAGACAGCGCTAGGAAGTCCTATACAGACGCCGCTGGCCCTGTCGGCTAGGGCTCAGCGGAGGTGATCGAAATTATCACTGGTTTCTCAAAGAGGCACTGAAGAGGTAGACGCGGTAAGCTGCAGGAGGGCAGTAACGGTAACTCCCTTCTACCGGCCTCAAGGAAAAGCCAAGGCGACCTAAGGATCCAGCTGCTCTGCCTACAAACTGGTGAAAAGCCAGAGGAAGAATTTGCAGCTACATTTCACACAGGAACACAAAGGCAGCCGCCTACGGAATGCAGCCGGGACTCCCTGGCATATAGCCACACAACAACGGAGGAGAAGGGAAGAGGATATACGCTGTCTCCCTGCCGCCAGAAAGCTGGAGTGGCTGATGAAGGCGGTAGATTAAGAGGAGGAACGGCAAACAGCGTTAATCTACACAACTATCAGGCTCGGCCCTCGTTTCAATCTTGAGGTACAGGCAAGATACCACTTCAGATATGGGAGTAACTCTTTTGCTAATACTATATGTGCCTATGCGCTATTTTTTTTGCTGACATAAGTGGACTGACAGGCTGCAAGAGTGTTAAAGGAAGTGTGGGGACTGTGTTAGCAATCTCATTTAACACGCTGCTTGTCTGCATTTAACAAGCTCTGCATGTGGCCTTATTATTAACACAATAACGCTTCAGACTGGTTTGTATCCTAATCCTCCAGAGAGCTTCTCGATTTGCTTATTGAGATCCTGACTACAAAGTTAGAACTGGGATCGGCTGGGCTACAAGTTCTTTCCATCACTGTGTATAAGGAGCCTATCTACATTTAAAAAAAAAAAAAAAAAAAAAGAGCCACTTGTTGTTTGCTGGGCTATACAAAGCACCTCTTAAAAGACTGGCGGAAGCTATAGGGTCCCTGGACATATTGCAAGTGGGTAATTAGCCCGTCAAGGGCAAGAAGGGTCCTTCTCAGTTAGGTGGCCCTATCATAAGCCCTGTATAGCCCACCTTATTTCTACAGCAGCACCACGGCACCAGCTAGAAAAATTTAGCTGTAAAGTTGAACTTATACTTGGAAGTGTCAGACGGACATTTGGTTATGGAGGTTCACAAGATACAAAGAGAGTGTGAAAGGCCCTACTAAGGAACTGTTGTATATCTTTGGTTCCTGCTTGACTTTAATCTATATAAGGAACACAGATTCTGATATATAAAGGAAAACCTACAATTGATTGGGACAGTTTTTTGCTCTAAGGGACACGGGGTGATTTGGCTGATTGTCTAACCTGTGCCTTTTTTTCCCTTTTTTTTTTCTTTTCTCTTTTTTTCTTTTTTTATTAATGCAATAGCAATGAAACTACAAATGTGATTGGTGCATTTTAATTTTAATGGTTTCAGATGTTTTTTCTCTTTCTTTTTTTCTTCTTTCTCTTGCCTCCTCCTTTTGTCTTGTGTTATTTGCTTGCTCTTTCTTACTCTTTTTTGCTCTTCTTAAAAACTTTAAAAATATTTCCTGCATTTGCAACTACTACCAGACCAGGGAGTAGCCATTGTGAAGTTCTGAATATAATTGGGTAAACTTCAGTGCTGAAAAGTTTTTTTTTTTTTTTTTACTGCATAGAAGTATATTTGTTTGAATTCCCTTTTGAGCTTTGAAGTTTATCTGTCTGTTTGTTGCTCCAACCGAAGCTGTATAGTGCGCTTAACCTCCTTAGCTGAGAACAGGGAGGAAAAGGGGCAGGGTTGCTATTGTCTGTATCTTAAGACTCTCTTCCAGGGACATCTATGTTATAGAAAGCTAGATATTAGATTCCTGGATCTATTGTGGGAAAGAGTACATAGTCTCCGAATTTGTGAATTAATCTTGGTAATCGGCTATATCTTAAAGCAACACCTGTCTAGGGGTACAATTCTAGGAACAATAAATCCTTACACCTCTTAATTTAACCAGCTGTGCAAAGCAATCGCTTGGTGAGTTTATTTAGCCTAGAATATAGTTATATTAACTCTTAGGTGATATTGCGTACAACACCCCCTTAAACTTACACTCACTACCACTAACAGATCACTGTCCAGTCGGCTTATTCCTGACTGGCTTATTTTCCCACCACTAATTCCTCACTTTATACACCCACTATCTCACACTATTTTTGGCCCAATAGGGCGTCAGTATTTAGCCCCTTTTTTTGGTCACTAATCACGTGCACTTCTCTATCGGGACAGAGATTTGCTGCCCGACTCTCTCATGGACAAATATATGTCACAATCTAAACCCAATTCTCCAGCGATGCCACCTAGGCAGAAAGACAAAAAGGCTAAATCCACTGAGCAGGAGGCCCATAATGACTCTAACATAAGCAACATTGACACAACTGCACTCCTACATCAAATATCTCTACTCTTTACACCGCAGTTTGAAGGGCTGAAACAAGAAATTTCCAATTTATCAACAGAGGTTAAACAGATTGCACCTAGACTTCTAGAATTAGAAACCAGAGTTTCAGATGCTGAAGACAAAATACACACGTTAGAACAGACTACTACTGCGCAAGAGAAATCCCTGCACACATTGCAGGCAAGATTAGAGGAGTTAGAAGACAGATCATGCCGCAATAACCTAAGAGTTATTGGGCTACCTGAAACTGTAGAATTCTCAGACCTCCTAAAATTTGCTTCCTCTACACTCCCACAGTTAGTTGGTAGCTGTATAGAGAATTTGGTAATCCCAGTGGAAAGGGCCCATAGAATGGGATCACTACGTAAACAACTAGATGGGTCCCTAAAACCCAGACCTGTAATTATAAAGTTTTTAAACTTTCAAGACAAGTTTCATTTGCTCAGGCTTTATCGTAAAAACAATGGAATTATGTTAGGCCAAACAAGGCTTCTTTTGTTTCAAGATTTTTCAGTGGAAACACAAGCTAAACGGAAGGTGATGGCACCATACTGCTCCAGACTTATTAAAGCCAATATTAAGGCGAGGCTTCTGTATCCAGCTAAGATTTTGCTGGAGAAGGATGGTGCCACACTCGCGTTTACCAAACCAGAGGAAATACAAGCTTTTTGCTTAGACAATGGGATCTTATAAAGTTATAAGGTTTTTGTTATGTCTGGGTCCCGCGGCTGGAGGGAAGGTTATTCCGCCGCAGCCTGGTGTTCCTTTTTTCTTTTTTCTTTTTTTCCCCCCTTTTTTTTTTTTTTTTTTTTTTTTTTTTTCTTCTCCCTTTCCCCTCTCCCTTTTTCTCGTATCTTTCCCTTTCCCCCACCCCATCACCAGCTAAATAATAAAGATGCATAAATTAAAGCTGTTATCTTGGAATATTGGGGGAATCTCCTCACCAATCAAACGCAAATTAATGATAAAACATCTCGGGGCTTATAAACCCGACATAGCTTTTATTCAAGAGACCCATCTCCCCCCGGTAGAAGCATTGAAACTTAAAAGCAAATGGGTTGGTGAGGTGCTATTTACACCTTACAGCCAAAAGAAAAGAGGATTGGCCATGTTGTTAAATAAACAGCTAGAGTATCAGGTAGTCTCAGCAGAAAATGACCTAGAAGGAAGATACCAAATTGTTAAAATTCAGATTAACCAAAACCCATATGTATTTTGCAACCTATACGGACCTAATAAAACAGAAAGAGGATTTTGGGAATTTCTGGGTAATAAGCTGCATAATTTTATTGGGGAGAATATAGTTGTTGTTGGTGACTATAATATGACATTCTCACACTCTTTAGACAGATTTAATAGTAAATCCACTGACAAAAAGGTCAGGGAAGCAAAGATACTCGCTAAACTCTGCCAGAAGCTGTCCCTCAAGGACATCTGGCGAATCCAACATCCAGATCATAGGGAATACACATGCGAATCTAAATCCTTTAGATCCTTCTCGAGAATAGATTTTTTCTTAATCTCTATTCAAATGTTGCGGTCAGATATTAAATCAGATATTAAAGAAATCAAATTATCTGATCACGCAATAATCTTGCTAGAAATTCAGCATAGAATATCACTCCGGGCTAGTAACGCGCGCTTGTTCTTTCCTCAATATCTTTCTCATAATATTAAATTCTCTACGTGGCTGCAACAGAGGTGGAAAGAGTTTTTTGATTTTAATAAGAACTATTTGAGTAAGCCTGAAATTCTTTGGGAAACGGCAAAGGCTGTTATGAGAGGCGAAATAAAAGCATATCTGATCAGTGAGAAGGCCAAAAGAAAGCAGCGAGAGGAACAGCTAGCTAACACGCTTAGGAATAAATACGCTCAATATATTCGGAATCCTTCTATAGGAAATTGGAAAAAATACAAAAAGGCGAAATCGGAACGAGACCTCTTCTTTAAACAATTAATGACTGTAGATGATTTGAAGCAAAAAGCTTTTTTTGCAGGTAGTCAAGGTATATCGGCTAAAACACTAGCTAGAATGGTAAAGGCCAGACAACAAAAAAATTATATCTCAGCTATTAAATACCAAGGTAAAAGACTGATCAAGAGCTCAGAGATAAGAGAAGCCTTCCTAGATTACTTCCAAAAAGTATATTCCTCCACACCAATAGATGTAGACAATAAAGACTATTTTTGGGATCAGATTAAGTTACCACAGGCTACATCTCAGGATATACACATACTAAATGAACCCATTACGATCAAAGAGATATCGGATGCGATAAATAATTTAAAATCAGGTAAAGCGCCGGGACCGGACGATCTTCCGGCCGAATATTATAAACTCCTACGCGAGCAAATTCTCCCTCTTCTCCAGTCTTTATTTAATGATTATTTTATTAATAATAAAGTACAGTCCTCCCTATTCTCTGCCTCACATGTGGTTTTGATCCTGAAAAAAGGAAAAGACCCTGAAACACCAGCATCCTATAGACCTATCTCGCTCCTTAACCAGGATTACAAACTGCTGACAGCCATTATCGCGAATAGGCTTAAAAGCTGTCTAGACTATATAATACATCCTGATCAAATGGGGTTTATGAGAGGCCGTAACCCTCTCAAAAATATTCGGAAAGCACAATTGGTATTGGACTTTTTTGCAAATAAAACATTCCAGAAATCCCATGTTAGACCTGATCTAGCAATCTTAACGGTCGATGCAGAAAAGGCATTCGACTCAATCGGATGGGATCATCTCTTTAGGTCATTGGAAGGTTTTGGTCTGTCGGGCTGTTTTCATCAGTTTATACAGAGACTCTATAGTAACCCGTTGTCAGCAATTATTATCAATGGAGAAACATCAAACAGATTTCCATTGGGGAGAGGGACTCGGCAGGGTTGCCCGTTATCCCCTCTATTATTTAACCTATCTTTAGAGCCCCTGGCAATATATTTGCGTCAGGAAGTAAAAGGAATCAGAATAGGTACCCAAAAAATCGTACTCTCGCTCTTTGCAGACGATCTGCTCTTGTTCCTTAGTAATACCGCGCAGGCTATACCTCAAGTTCTCCAGATATTCAGTTTGTTTGGATCCTTTTCTGGCTATAGGATTAATAATGAAAAATCAGAACTTCTATGGATATACAAACCAAGAATAGAAGTGATTCATCCCTTCCAGGAAACTACATGTCTACTCTACCTAGGAGTATTCTTGAGTAGTAACCCTAGGCTATGGTATGAAATTAATATTTCTAAATGTATTAATGACATACAAGATAAATTACAAAATTGGTCTAATTTATTATTAAGTATTTCCGCCAGAATCATGCTTATCAAAACTATTATGTTCCCTAAGCTTTTTTATTTCTTACAGAATTTTCCACTCTTACTATACAATAAAGATATCGCTCGAATTCAGAGGATCCTTAACAACTTTATCTGGCGCGGGAAGAAACCACGCATAGCTTTCTCGACACTAACTCTTCCTAAAGATCACGGGGGCCTGGCGTGCCCAAATATTAGACTATATAACTATGTATCTGTGGGTAAGTTTGCGCTGGATTGGATCACCCAAAGAGAACAAGTTACTTGGTACGATTTGGAATCATTTCTAATAGCTCCTTTTGACTTAAAAGCGATACTTCATATTCCAGCGACAAAACTTCCATCTAACATTTCTCAATTCTTTACTCTGAAAGACGTTGTGATCGCTTGGCAGAAGATTAGTAAAGCACTTCAGAGCAATTTTTGCAAATCACAATTCCTTCCTATAATGGGTAACCCCAGCTTCCTACCAGGTCTGAAGCCATCTGTATTCTTAGAATGGGCCCTAAAAGGCCTGAAGTCACTTGGTCAATTATGCTTAGATAATAAGTTGGTAATAAGGTCTTTTGAGGAGCTGAAAACCAAATATAATTTAACAAACTCATCCTTCTTTGCTTATCTACAGATAAATCACTGGATAGGGAATCTGAGATTGGAAACAGGACCAGATTTGGAGGCTGGAGAATTAGGGAGAATAATAAAGTTATATCAGGAAGGGGGTAGTAGAACTACCCACTTATACAAAATGCTGATTAGCGCACAAGGGGATCAACATATTGATAGAATAACAGTGAAATGGAAGAAAGCATTCTCTCGGGTGGAAAGGGAGTGGGTCGAGACTAGTCTGAGGTTAATATCTAAGGCCACAGTTACAGTTAGCTGGCAAGAATCCCATCTCAAGCTGATGAATATGGCATACTTGTCACCTGCTAGAATATCAAAGTGGTCTGGCTCCTCAGAACGAGGAGAATGCCCTAAATGTAGACAGGCAATGGCAGACTTAATTCACTGTGTTTGCAAATGCCCCAAGTTAGTTCAATTTTGGAAAAAAGTGAATTTTTGGTCCAACAAACTCTTAGATATCCAGATACAGATTACACAAAAGGAGATACTCTTCCTCTTTAATTCTGATTCACCAACAATCAACTATAGATTCCTAAATGCAGTAATATTGACAGCCAGAAATGTAATATTTTCAAATTGGAAAAGTAAGGGAAGTTTAAGGTTTTCGGAATTTTTGAGTAAAGTACAGCATCAAATAATAATGGAACAATATAATATGAAAAGTCTTAACAATAAACAACTATATTGATTTTTTGCCAAATGGAAACCTTTGATTCTGGCGTTACCTATAAATTCCCAATTACAATTAACAGCCGCTTTTAGGAAATCTGAGTGGTTTATACAACAGATTGACACTGGAATATTTCCAAGGCTATGGCTATCAGAATCAACCAAGAAGAAGAGAAGGGCACTACTAATCTCTTTCAGATGTATCCTTCCCCCCTCCCCTCTTTCCCCTCCCCCCCCCTTTTTTTTTTTTTCTCATAAATTGTATTTAGTTATATATTTAGGTCTAGAACTCCTTTTCCAACTATCCCAATAGAGCTCGATGTCGCTTGATGACCTTGTCATAAGCTTAGTGGATACTGCAAGATAAAACGTCTATCTTATCTTAGATATAGAAGAGAAGGGATATGAGTAAAGTATTGTTCAATAACCTATTCCCAACTCTGTTAAGGGACAGTTAAGATGTGAGTGTTCCTTTTTGTCCTCTCGATGTAATAAAAACAGAAAAAACCCAGCTCGGTGCACAAATAGTGCCCTCATTGAGAGGATTAACCAATTGTGAGAAAGTACATATGTTTTGTTATTTTGTTATGCTTATGCTTTGTATCATGCTTTACCTTGCCCTGTGTGGCATAAAAGGTCTGTGTTATTTGATTGTACACTGTGCTGGATTAAAAATAAATTTAAAAAAAAAAAAAAAAAAAAAAAGAACCACTATCCCATTCCTTTAATCACTGAGCTCTATGACTCACTCCAGAATGCTTGCTTCTTCACCAAGTTAGACTTACGTGGGGCATACAATCTGATCCGTATCTTCCCAGGCCACGAATGGAAGACCGCCTTTAACACAAGATCTGGGCATTACGAATACCTTGTAATGCCCTTTGGGTTATGTAACGCCCCTGCAGTCTTCCAGGCATTTGTCAATGATGTCTTCCGTGACCTCCTCAATACCACTGTCATCGTCTACCTGGATGACAACTTTATCTTCTCTTCCACTCAGGAAGAGCATCATAAGCACATGAGACAGGTGCTTCAACATCTCAGGGAATTCTTTAGTAGCCAAACTGGAAAAATTTGATTTTGACCAAGTTCAGATCCAGTTCCTTGGCTATGTCATCTCGAAAGAAGGTTTTGCCATGGATCCTGCTAAACTCACCGCAGTTTTAGAGTGGCCCCAACCTTCTTCATTAAAGGGATTGCAGAGAATCTTGGGGTTCTCCAATTACTACCACAAGTTTATAAAGAACTTTTCCCAAACAGTCACTCCACTCACTGAACTGAAAAAAAGGAACAAAGAGGCCTATTTATCAAGCCGTCAACTGTGCTGCATTCAACGGGACCAATACGCTCGCCTGACATCCCCTAACATTGCAGCCGCAGACCTGAATACGCTCTCCATATTTAGAAAAAAAACTGTAAAAAAGCCATGCACCAAGTACGGGGTGATGAGCAGCGGACTGTTGTTAACTGACAGTCATTGATCTTGCTGCTATTCGTTTTTTTCACAGCTTTATTTGTATACTGTCACTAAGCACCGCCACTATACTAAACTTTTTAACCCCTATCCCGCCGCTCCCTGACCCTGCCGCAACTAAATAAAGTTATTAACCCCTAAACTGCCACTCCGGAGCCCACTGCAACTCTAATAAACTTATTAACCCCTATCCCGCCACTCCCGGACCCCGCCGCTACCTACATTATGTTCTTAACCCCTAATCTGCCACCCCCTACACCGCCGCCACCTACATTATGTTATTAACCCCTATCACGCCGCTCACGGAGCCCACCGCAACTAAATAAAGTTATTAACCCCTAAACCACCAGCCCCCACATCACCATAAACTAAATTAACCTATTAACTCCTAAACCTAACAACTCGCTAACTGTACATTAAATATTAACTCATCCATATCTTATAATAAATTTAAACTTACCATTAGATTTAAATTAAACCATATTAAACTAATAATTAACCTACCCTATCTATTATACTAAAATTACATTAAACTATATTAATCTAATAATTAATTTACCCTAACTATTAGACTAAAATTACATTAAACTATATTAAACTAATAATTAACCTACCCTACCCTACTAAAATTACATTAAACTACAAATTAAATTAACTATATTATATATTTAAAACCCTAACCCTACTCAAATTATTTAAATCTACACTAAAAAATTGCAAACACTAAGTTACAAAAAAAACCCCACTAAGTTACACAAAATAAAAAATAAATGATCAAATATTTAAACTAATTACACCTAATCTAAGAACCCTATGAAAATAAAAAAGCCCCTCAAAATAAAAAAAACCCTATCCTACAATAAACTAAAAATAGCCCTTAAAAGGGCCTTTTGCGGGGCATTGCCCCAAAGAAATCAGCTCTTTTACCTGTAAATAAAAAATACAAATACCGCCCCAACAGTAAAACCCACCACCCACACATACAACCAACCCCTCAAATAAAAACTAAAAAAAACCTAAGCTCCCCATTGCCCTGATTGGATCAGCCAATAGGATGAAAGCTCAATCCTATTGGCTGATTGCAACAGCCAATAGGATTTTTTCAACCTTAATTCCAATTGGCTGATAGAATTCTATCAGCCAATTGGAATCTAAGGGACGCCATCTTGGATGATGTCATTTAAAGGAACCTTCATTCGGGAAGAAGACATCGTAAGAAGAGGATGCTCTGCGTTGGATGTCTTGAAGATGAAGCCGCTCCGCGCCAGATGGATGAAGATAGAAGATGACGTCTGGGTGAAGACTTCTGCGGGATTGGATGAAGACTTCGGCCGCTTGGATGAAGACTTCTGCTGGCTTCTTGGAGGACTTCTGCCATTTCTTGAGGATGGATGCCGGATCTTCAAAACTGTAAGTGAATCTTCAGGGGTTAGTGTTAGGATTTTTATGGGTGTATTGGGTGGGTTTTATTTTTAGATTAGGGTTTGGGCTGCAATAGATCTAAATGCCCTTTTAAGGGCAATGCCCATTCAAATGCCCTTTTCAGGGCAATGGGGAGCTTAGGTTTTTTTAGTTAGGCTTTTATTTGGGGGGGTTGGTTGTGTGGGTGGTGGGTTTTACTGTTGGGGGAGTATTTGTATTTTTTATTTAAAGGTAAAATAGCTGATTTCTTTGGGGCAATGCCCCACAAAAGGCCCTTTTAAGGGCTATTTGTAGTTTATTGTAGGCTAGGGTTTTTTTATTTTGGGGGGGGGATTTTTTATTTTCATAGGGCCCTTAGATTAGGTGTAATTAGTTTAAATCTTTGATAATTTCTTCTTTATTTTTTGTAACTTAGTGGGGTTTTTTTGTAACTTAGTTGTTAGTTTTTTGTAACAGTAATTTTTTAGTGTAGATAAAAATTATTTGAGTAGGGTTAGGTTTTTAAATATATAATATAGTTAATTTAATTTGTAGTTTAATGTAATTTAGTCTAACAGTTAGGGTAGAATAATTATTAGTTTAACATAGTTTAATGTAATTTTAGTATAACAGTTAGGGTAGGTTCATTAACCCCTTAATGACCACAGCACTTTTCCATTTTTTGTCCGTTTGGGACCAAGGCTATTTTTACATTTCTGCGGTGTTTGTGTTTAGCTGTAATTTTCCTCTTACTCATTTACTGTACCCACACATATTATATACCGTTTTTCTCGCCATTAAATGGACTTTCTAAAAATACCATTATTTTCATCATATCTTATAATTTACTATAAAAAAAATCTGTTACACATCTACAACCACCAAAAAACACCCATGCTAAATAGTTTCTAAATTTTGTCCTGAGTTTAGAAATACCCAATGTTTACATCTTCTTTGCTTTTTTTGTAAGTTATAGGGCCATACATACAAATAGCACTTTGCTATTTCCAAACCATTATTTTTCAAAATTAGCGCTAGTTACATTAGAACACTAATATCTTTCAGGAATCTCTGAATATCCATTGACATGTACATATTTTTTTTTAGAAGACATCCCAAAGTATTGATCTAGGCCCATTTTGGTATATTTCATGCCACCATTTTTTCACCACCAAATTAAATACAAAAAAATGTTCACTTTTTCACAAATTTTTTCACAAACTTTTGGTTTTTCACTGAAATTATTTACAAACAGCTTGTGCTATTATGGCTTAAATTATTGTAAATTATTCTCTGGGATCCCCTTTGTTCAGAAATAGCAGACATATATGGCTTTGGCGTTGCTTTTTGGTTATTAGAAGGCTGCTAAATGCCCCTGCGCACTACACATGTATTATGCCCAGCAGTGAAGGGGTTAATTAGGGAGCATGTAGGGAGCTTTTAGGGGTAATTTTAGCTTTAGTGTAGTGTAGTACACAACCCAAAGTATTGATCTAGACCAATTTTGGTATATTTCATGCCACCATTTCACCGCCAAATGCGATCAAATTAAAAAAAACGTTAAAATTTTTCACAATTTTAGGTTTCTCACTGAAATCATTTACAAACAGCTTGTGCAATTATGGCACAAATGGTTGTAAATGCTTCTCTGGGATCCCCTTTATTCAGAAATAGCAGACATATATGGCTTTGGCGTTGCTTTGTGGTAATAAGAAGGCCGCCAAATGCCGCTGCGCATCACACGTGTATTATGGCTAGCAGTGATGGGGTTAATTATGTAGCTTGTAGGGAGCTTGCAGGGTTAATTTTAGCTTTAGTGTAGAGCTCAGCCTCCCACCTAAAACATCAGACCCCCTGATCCCTCCCAAACAGCTCTCTTCCCTCCCCCACCCCACAATTATCCCCGCCATCTTAAGTACTGGCAGAAACTCTGCCAGTACTAAAATAAAAGCAATATTTGGGCTTTTTTTTTTTTGGCATATTTATATATGCTGCTGTGTAGGATCCCCCCTTAGCCCCCAACCTCACTGATCCCCCACCAAACAGCTTTCTAACCCTCCCCCTCAGCCTTAATGGGCGCCATCTTGGGTACTAGCAGCTGTCTGCCAGTACCCAGTTTTAGTGCCCTTTTCTGTAGTGTAGCTTTCCCCCCCCCCAAGACCACCCCCCCACCCCTTCAGGAACCCTTAGATGATCAGTATTATTTATTTATAATTGTTTTTATTAACACTTTTCTTAACTTTTTTTTCTGCAGTGTAGCGGTTCCCTCCATCCCGCCCACCCACCGCCCCGCCCCCCGTGCACACGCGCGCTCCCGTGCGCGCCCCCGTCTGTCCCACCCCCGATCCCGCCCTCCTCCACTCCACTCGGCACATCGATGGCCGCTCACCCGCCTCCCTCTCTCTGCATCGGATGGCCAAGGGGGGTTATTGCAGGATGCCTCGATATCGAGGCATCACTGCAATAACCGGAAAGCAGCTGGAAGCGAGCAGGATCGCTTCCAGCTGCTTTCCAGACCAAGGACATACGCCACACGTCCTCGGTCATTAACTGTATTTTTTTTTAGAACGTGTGGCGTACGTCCTTGGTCGTTAAGGGGTTAATAGTTTAATATAGTATAATATAGTTTTATTTAAATCTAAAGGTAAGTTTAAATTTATTATAAGATAGGGATGAGTTAATATTTCATATAAAGTTAGCGGATTGTTAGGTTTAGGGGTTAATAGTTTAATTTAGGTTATGGTAATATGGGGGGCTGGCAGTTTAAGGGTTAATAGTTTTAGTAAGTGCTAATGATGTGGGAGGCCAGGGGTTTAGGGGTTAATACATTTATTTATTTTCGGAGGCCTCCGGGAGCAGCGGGATAGGGATTAATAACTTTATGTAGGTGGCGGCGGTCGCGGGGCGGCAGAATAGGGGTTAATAAGTATAATGTAGATGACGGCAGTGTAGGGCGTGGCAGATTAGGGGTTAATAAGTATAATGTAGGTGGCGGCAGTGTCAGGGTGGCAGATTAGGGGTTAATAAGTATAATGTAGGTGGTGGCAGTGGCGGGGGGCGGCAGATTAGGGGTGTTTAGACTCGGGGTGTTAGGTTGAACATAACTTTTATTCTCCCATAGGAATCAATGGGATATCGGGCAGCAGCGATCATAAGCTTTTGCTGCTTTCAGACTCCCATTGATTCCTATAGCATCAGCTGCCTCCAAGGCAGCGGATTGAAAACCAGGTACGCTGGGCCGGAATAGTGGTAGGTATTTGATAACTTGCAAAAGTAGTCAGATATTGCCGAATTTGCATTCGGTACATCTGTAATGACATAAGCATCGATCTGTGTCAGACTGAGCCCGGCGGATCATATGTTACATCACAGATTTCTATGTTTGCCGGTCTATAGGCTCTGATAACTAAGGGAAATCAAGCTCTCCACAATTACACTGCGGAATTCCAGCGTATTTGCGGTTGACGGCTTGATAAATAGGCCCCAAAGCTTGTAAACTTTGGCCTCCTGAAGCCATAAATGCCTTCTCTCATCTGAAAAAAGTCTTTTGTTCTGCTCCTGTGCTCCGCCATCCTGATCCTGACCTACAGTTCACTTTA
Source organism: Bombina bombina (assembly GCF_027579735.1). Taxonomy (NCBI): domain Eukaryota; kingdom Metazoa; phylum Chordata; class Amphibia; order Anura; family Bombinatoridae; genus Bombina; species Bombina bombina. The sequence continues at coordinate 1,126,180,469 of NC_069500.1, forward strand.
GAGGTTGATGCATCCGAGATAGGGGCTGGAGCAATTCTAACCAAACGGAATCCTTTAACCTCCAAGTCGCACCCTGTAGCCTTTTTCTCTAAACGTTTTACTCCTGCAGAGAGGAATTATGATGTGGGTAATCGGAACTCTTAGCCATTAAGATGGCCTTAATGGAATGGCATCATTGGTTGGAAGGCACCGCTAATCCCATTCAGATTCTCACCAACCCCAAGAATCTGATGTACCTAGAGACAGCTCATCGACTCAATCCTCGACAGGCCAGGTGAGCCTTGTACTTTTCCCGCTTTAACTTTGTGGTCTCTTATCTTCCTGGGACCAAGAACAAGAAGGCGGATGCCCTTTCCCTTCAGTTTCCTCACTCAAGTGATTCCTCTGAAGCTCCTATTGAACATATCATACCCCCATCCTGTGTGGTTGCTCAAATGAATACCACCCTTCTTCAAAGGCTGCAACGTGCCCAGTCCAATAAACCTCCTGAAGCCTCATGACTTCTGATATCTTTTTTGTATCTCTGAACCTACGCACTCCTGTACTGTCAAGGACTTTTAAGCGTCTTTTCCAACACTTATGGTGGCCTACTATGAAGGCTAATGCTCAGGATTATGTAAAAGTCTGTATAACTTGTGCTGCCAACAAAACTCCCTGATCCTTGCCTCCCGGCTTGCTCCAACCATTGTCCATTCCCAAACAACCATGGACACACATAACAATGGACTTCATTGTGGACCTCCCACCTTCTGACCAGGATCTCTTTTCCAGACTGGCTTATTTTGTACCCCTAACAAAACTGCCTTCTGACCAAGAATTATCGCCTCTTTTCCTTCTGGATGTGGTACGACTCCATGGCAATCCTGTGAATATTGTTTCCGACAGAGGTCCACAATTCATTTCTACCTTTTGGAGAGCCTTTTGTAAGTTGATTGGAACCACGGTTTCCTTGTCTTCTGGCTACTATCCTCAGATCAATGGTCTAACTGAGAAAGTAAACCAGGATCTTGAGGCTTACCTTAGAGCCTTTGTCAATGCTCTCCATACCAACTTGTCCGAGTTGTTACCCCTAGCGGAGCTGGCAAAAAGAACTCATTGGCACTCTACTCTTCTATGTTCTCCATTTATAGCTGCAGAAGGGTATCAACCTCATGTCTTCCCTCTTTCTGCTCAATCCACTGGGGTTCCTGCTGCAGATCGACACGTTACTGAACTCACCCCTCATTGGCAACGTATTCACTCTCAGCTACGTTCAGCTGTCTCTAGATATAAGAAGTTTGCTGATCGTCATAGAGCTTATGTACGTGCCCTCTCAGAGGGTGAACGTGTTTGGGTCTCTACTCGACACATTCGTCTATGTCAACCCTGTCACAAATTGGGGCCTAGGTTTATTGGTCCTTACAAAGCACTGAAAAGACTGTCTCCTGTTGCCTACAAAGTGGCTTTGCCCAAACCTCTGCGCATACACCCAGTCTTACATATCTCACTACTCAAGCCATACATCAAGGAAAGATATACCCAGCTCGAGCTCCTCCTCCTCCGCTCCTTGTCTGTGGGGACCTTGAATATGAGGTTACTAAGATCCTGGACTCCAGATACAGGCACAGACAACTGCAGTATCTGGTACATTGGAAGGATTACTCTTTGGCGGATCGTTCCTGTCTTCCTGCCCATGATGTGCATGCTCCATCCTTGGTCTCTATATTCCATGCTATTCATCCATTGAGACCGACTCGGGTTCACAGAGGGAACCCTTGAGAGGGGGGCTATGTCGCACCTCTCTAGCTGTTGCTAGGGATGCGACGCCTGCTGTCTGCTCATTCCCTAGGGGGGAGTCAGCTCCTCTCTGCATGCGGTGGTGATGTCATCGCTGCATGCTTCCTCCTGCAGAAGCTGGTCTGGATCTCCTGTGGCGTGAATCCTACACCTATGTAAGTAACATCAGTCCTACCTATCACTGCCCAAGTATAGGTGTTACTTACTTTTCTCCTGGGTGTTATTTATTTGTATGCTGGATTGCTATTTTGTTGCTGACCCCTGATTGTCTGACCACTCTGCCTCTTTAACCCTTAACTGCTGGATTGATACTGCTGCTGAACTTTGCTTGTCTGACCACTCTGTCTCTTTAACCCTTAACTGCTGGATTGATACTGCTGCTGAACTCTGCTTGTCTGACCACTTTACCTGTTAACCCCTATCTGCCCTGGATTGTCTCACTGTTGCCAAACCCTGCTTTCCTGATCATCCTAGTGGTTTACACCTGGACTACCTTACAGTTGCCGAACCCTGCCTGCCTGACCACCCGAGTGGTTTACTCCTGGACTGCCTTACTGTTGCTGAACCCTGCCTGCCTGACCACCCTAGTGGTTTGTCTCTGGTTTCCTGCCTGTTGCTGCCAAGGACTGTCCTGCCTATAGTGAGTGACATTTATCTCATCTTGCAAACTAACTCTGCTCTGCGATATTCCCTTTCATTCCAGCTCAACGCCGGGATAACAAGACTACTGGCTGAGTTCGGTCTGATAGAGGAGTATCCCACGAGCATTACAAAGAGAACAAAAAAGCAACTGTCTTGGCAAAGGCTGTAGTAATCAGAACTGGTAGGTAAAATACCATATTGCCAAATGAACAGGAGCAAAATAGCTGAAGCCTTGGCAAACTGCATCATTAAAAACAAAGAAAAGTGGTCACAGCATTTACAGAGACCAGTTTATTATTTCATGCAGGACCAGCACAGGGCAGGTAAAGATAAAATCAAAGCCATAGGTAGAGATACTAAATACGTGTTTTGGCTGGATGCCGCCTTAAAAGCTAAAGGTGCATAGATCAACAGAAAAAGTCAAAGATTGAGAAATGTCTATGCCAGATTTAATAAAATATATTCAAATATAATAAAACACAAACATCAGATTACTGCGTAAAAATCAGACGTCTCCGATATATATAGAGATAAAACCAAAATAAAACACAATATTAAGTTGCCACCATAGGAGATCAAAGTCTCTGTTAAAGTTCTGGAAATAAAGCCAGGGGCCCCCAAAGAAAGTCTCTAGATATTAGATCCAGATTCTTGATAGGATTATATATCTGTATTACCTTCCTTCCAAAGAGCTGTCTTTGGTACAAACGGCTTACAAACTTTCACCTCCGTGAAGGTGCGTATGTAGCTAGTGTTGTCACAGGATGTAGGCGCTGTCTCCAGGCTGGAATCCTATTGGTCAGGATCGTCCAAGTGTAGAAGATAGCGGCCGCTATATTGTAAAAGAAGAAAAGTGCTGAGGTATCCTCTCTTAGTGCAAATATGCACGCAGGATAAACTTGTCTTGTCGTAGATGCCTTGCCACAGCCTTGTGAAAGCTTTGAACTTATTTCAGGAGTTCTGGATTTCTCTGGCTGGTATTAGGCTCTGTACTTCAATGTCCAAATCATATCCGGGACACGCTCTTTCTCAGCGTAATGTCGGTGTTCTTATGAGAGTATAATGTAAACATTGGAGAGCTGTGGCTCTTTTCATCAATGAGTTTCTCCCTCTTACAGGGCTTTTTCAAGATGAATTGGCTATGGTCACAGCTTTCCTTTATACAGCCAGGCACATTCCTTATTGGTCAGGCTGAAACAATTAGTAAAACATATGTCTACTATGTAAATAAGGTTGTATTGGCAACAGGTTGTGTGGGCAACTTTATAATACCCTCATTGATGTTATGAAGAGGTGGCACTTTACAGCAAAGGGCAGAACAAGTGATACTAAAACATATAGGAAATTAGAATTAAATCCTACCAATAAATTTACGGCCAATTTAAAGAAAATCATTGTAGAATGGAGAAATTTGGGGATCTTAAATGCAGAGGAAGTGGACTTCTTGGACCCTAGGTATCCTAGGGTCCCAGTATTCTACTTCCTACCCAAAATCCACAAAGATTTAACCCCCTCCCCCCGGAAGGTCAATTATTTCCGGAATAGGGGCACTTTCATCCAATCTTTCTCATTATGTGGACTCCTTCCTGCAAAAGTATGTAAGGAATCTGAATTCCTATCTTAGGGACTCTACCCAGGTACTAAATGTTCTAGATACGATAAAATGGGAAGAAGACTTATTTCTAGTGACCTGTGACATTACCTCACTGTATACAGTGATTGACCATAAGAAAGGTATATTGGCCGTAAAAAAGTATTTAGACGCAGATCCAGGAATAGCGTCAGAACAGACCGCTTTTTTGTTAAAAAGCATAGCGTTCATATTAAATAATAACTATTTTGTATTTGATAAAAAAAATTATCTCCAAATTGAGGGGACAGCTATGGGCATGAGGTTTGCACCGAGCTATGCTAACCTGTTTGTGGGTAGCTGGGAGGAAACTTTTTTCCATGAGAGTGGCTACGGTGCAAACCTTGTGTTCTATAGGAGATATATCAACGATATGTTAATAATTTGGAGGGGTTCCGAAACTGAGTTAAATAATATGCTCATAAATATGAATGCGAACGACAGGGGCTTGAAATTTACACATAACTATAGTAAAGAAACTGCTACTTTCCTTGACTTAGAGATTATGGTAGTTGACAACTCCCTTGAAACAAAGACACACTTCAAGGAAGTAGATTCAAACAGCTTCATACACTCATAAAGTTGCCACCTACAGCAATGGAAGAACAATATCCCTGTGGGCCAGGCCCTAAGGATTAGAAAGAACTGCTCCAGATTATCAGATTTTGAGGATCAAATAGGAACTCTTGTTGAGAAGTTCAGGGATAGGGGATATGGTGAAGATCTAGTGAATAAGGCAACAGAGAGAGCTAGATTGACAGACAGAAAGACACTCCTCACATACAAACAGAAAGATATTGAGGACAGAAAAGATCTGATTGATACTCCTTTTATCACTGATTATAGTAATGACCATGGCATTATGAGAAAGATTCTTAATAAGCATTGGCATATTTTACAGTCAGACCCCACATTATAGGAAATAAACTGGCAGATAGACCTAAACTTATATTTAGGAGATCAAAAAATCTGAAGCAAATGCTAGTACCCAGTGCATTTCAGGAAAATAAAATACAAGTCAATACACATAAGGACTTATCTGGAAAGAAAGTTGTCGGCTTCTTTCCATGTTATACATGTAAGGCCTGTCAGCATAGCTGTAAGAAAGTCTCCTTAAAAATCCCCCCTACAGGAGAAATATTCCCAATAAAAGAACTTATTAGGTGCACAACTAAAGGGGTTATATATATACTCCAGTGTACATGTAATTTAATATACTTTGGGGAAACCAAAAGGATGATAAAGGATAGGATCAGGGAGCATCTCCTATGTATAGAGAAAAACAGAGAAGACACTAGACTTTACAAACACTTTAAAGAAGTCCATAAAGGGAGAACAAAGGATCTAAAATTTTGGGGAATTAAACATGTCAAATGTCATTGGAGAGGAGGAAACATAGACAAAATATTACGTATAAAAGAGGCAGAATACATATACAAATATGATACACTATACCCAGCTGGTTTAAACTCTGAGTTAGATATCTCACCATTTATTTTGGACTAATGCACCATTTGTTTTGGGATTCCTTTTATAAATGTGTATAGATATATGTACACATATATAGGTATATGTTTCTATATATCCTTTCCCCCCTTTTTTCACATTGTTTAGAGATACACTTTGGCGAATAAGATTTGATTATTATTATTATATTTCACATATATATATATATATATATATATATATATATGTTTCAAGTAGGAAACATTAAGTATGGGCCCGACAGTTGCTAATCACATTGTCTCATTTTGCTAACCTCAAAGAATACTCACCTATAAACTTATTTTAAGCTATACAATCTGTCTATTCAGCACCATTGTAGAGTATACAAGTTATACTCAATGTTGCTATTATCACATTTTTTATATTTGGAAGCACACCTATGTTATAATACAAATTATCACTTTGTTAGTACGGTATATAAGGTAACATGTTATGCTGTTCACTCTATGTCCTCATACATGTATCAAGTGTCTAGATTCATATCTGAGAGGTCTATACCCGCTAGCAGCATTTGCACACTCCCCCCCTTTTTAATGGCGAAAAATGTTACTCAAAGTCGCTTTAAGTCTATGTATTTCTCCCACATTGTTAGTTGCTATTGATAATCTATGGTAGTCTATTTGTGGGAACCAATTTACACATATATATTCTTTGTATCTTATCTATGACTACTTTTTACATTCTCTGTATCCCTTTACGTGGATTGTACAAAATCAATGAAGGTCCCCTTTTTTTATATGTATATATATTTAATTTTTATATCTATATATATTTAATTTTTGTTCTGCCCTTTGCTGTAAAGTGCCACCTCTTCATAACATCAATGAGGGTATTTTAAAGTTGCCCACACTGTTGCCAATACAACCTTATTTACATAGTAGACATATGTTTTACTAATTGTTTCAGCTTGAACAATAAGGAATATGCCTGGCTGTATAAAGGAAAGCTGTGACCGTAGCCAATTCATCTTGAAAAAGCCCTGTAAGAGGGAGAAATGCGTTGATGATAAGAGCCACAGCTCTCCTATGCTTACATTATACTCTCAGAAGAACACCGACATTACGCTGAGAAAGAGCGTGTCCCGGATATGATTTGGACATTGAAGTACAGAGCCTAATACCAGCCAGAGAAATCCGGAACTCCTGAAATAAGTTCAAAGCTTTCACAAGGCTGTGGCAAGGCATCTACGACAAGACAAGTTTATCCTGCGTGCATATTTGCACTAACAGCGGATACCTCAGCACTTTTCTTCTTTTACAATATAGCGGCCGCTATCTTCTAGACTTGGACGATCCTGACCAATAGGATTCCAGCCTGGAGACAGCGCCTACGTCCTGTGACGTCACTAGCTACATACGCGCCTTCACGGAGGTGAAAGTTTGTAAGCCGTTTGTACCAAAGACAGCTCTTTGGAAGGAAGGTAACACATATATATATAATCCTATCAAGAATCTGGATCTAATATCTAGAGACTTTCTTTGGGGGCCCCTTGCTTTATTTCCAGAACTTTAACAGAGACTTTGATCTCCTATGGTGGCAACTTAATGTTGTGTTTTATTTTGGTTTTATCTCTATATATATATCGGAGACGTCCGATTTTTATGCAGTAATCTGATGTTTGTGTTTTATTATATTTGAATATATTTTATTAAATCTGGCATAGCCATTTCTCAATCTTTGACTTTTTCTGTTGATCTATGCACCTTTAGCTTTTAGCGCTTCTCCATACACATTTCTTTTATCTTTTCCATTTTTCCCCTATTGTTAGGGAATTTAGGGTTGGGGAAGCTTGGTGCTCTCTTGCGCACACTTGTTTTTATATGTTTGGATGCCGCCTTAATCATAGATCTTAATCTCTCTACCTGTAATAACCTATTTATAGGCTGAAATCAAACGGCTAGATTACGAGTCTTGCGTTAGGGTTAAAAAGCAGTGTTGAGAGGTCCCAACGTTGCTTTTTAACGCCCGCTGGTATTTTGAGTCTGGCAGGTACAGGTGTACCGCTCACTTTTTATCCGCGACTCGAGCATACCGCAAATCCCCTTATGTCAATTGCGTATCCTATCTTTTTAATGGGATTTGCCTAATGCCGGTATTACGAGTCTTGGAGAAAGTGAGCGTTAGACCCTTTCCTGTTAAGACTCCTACCGCATTTAAAAGTCAGTAGTTAAGAGTTTTATGTGCTAACACCGTAACATAAAACTCTTAACTAAAGTGATAAAAAGTACACTAACACCCATAAACTACCTATTAACCCCTAAACCGAGGCCAACCCCCCCCCATTGCAAACAGTTAACTAAAGTTTTTAACCCCTAATCTGCCGACCGGACATCGCCGCTACTTTAATAAATATACTAACCCCTAAACCGCAGCACTCCCACATCGCAAACACTAGTTACATTTTATTAACCCCTAATCTGCTGTCCCTAACATCGCTGACACCTACCTACATTTATTAACCCCTAATCTGCCATCCCCAATGTCGCCGCCACTATAATAAATGTATTAACCCCTAAACCTAAGTCTAACCCTAACACCCCCCCTAACTTAAATATAATTTAAATAAAATGAAATAAAATTACTGCACTTAAATAAATTATTCCTACTTAAAACGAAAATACTTACCTATAAAATAAACCCTAAGCTAGCTACAATATAACTAATAGTTACATTGTATCTAGTTTAGGATTTATTTTTATTTTACAGGCAGCTTTGTATTAATTTTAACTAGGTAGAATAGTTATTAGATAGTTATTAACTATTTAATAACTTCCTAGTTAAAATAAATACAAATATACCTGAAAAATAAATCCTAACCTAAGTTACAATTACACTTAATCTATACCCCTAATAAAATAAAAAAGCCCCTCAAAATAATAAAAATCCCTACCCTATACTAAATTACAAATAGCCCTTAAAAGGGCTTTTTGCGGGGCATTGCCCCAAAGTAATCAGGTCTTTTACCTGTAAAAAAACCAATACAATACCCCCCCAACATTAAAAGCCATCATCCACACACCCAACCCTACTCTAAAACCCACCCAATCCCCCCTTAATAAAACCTAACACTACGCCCTTGAAGATCACCCTACCACGGTTTCCTTGTCTTCTGGCTACCATCCTCAGATCAATGGTCTAACTGAGAGAGTAAACCAGGATCTTGAGGCTTATCTTAGAGCCTTTGTCAACGCTCTCCATACTAACTGGTCCGAGTTGTTCCCCCTAGCGTAGCTGGCAAGAAGCACTCATTGGCACTCTTCTCTTCGATGTTCTCCATTTCAAGCTGCAGCATGGTATCAATCTCATGTCTTCCCTCTTTCTGCTCAATCCACTGGGGTTCCTGCTGCAGATCGACACGTTACTGAACTCACCACTCATTGGCAACATATTCGCTCTCAGCTACGTTCAGCTGTCTCTAGATATAAGAAGTTTGCTGATCGTCATAGAGCTTATGTACGTGCTCTCTCAGAGGGAGAACGTGTTTGGGTCTCTACTCAACACATTCGTCTATGTCAACCCTGTCACAAATTGGGGCCTAGGTTTATTGGTCCTTACAAAGCCCTGAAAAGACTGTCTCCTGTTGTCTACAAAGTGGCCTTGCCCAAACCTCTGCGCATACACCCAGTCTTACATATCTCACTACTCAAGCCATACATCAGGAACAGATATACCCAGCTCCGAGCTCCTCCTCCTCCGCTCCTTGTCTGTGGTGACCCTGAATATGAGGTTGCTAAGATCCTGGACTCCAGATACAGGCACAGACAACTGCAGTATTTGGTACATTGGAAGGGTTAGTCTGCGGCGGATCGTTCCTGGGCTCCTGCCCGTGATGTGCATGCTCCATCCTTGGTCTCTAGATTCCATGCTACTCATCCTTTGAGGCCGACTCGGGTTCCCAGAGGGAACCCTTGAGAGGGGGGCTATGTCGCACCGCTCTAGCTGTTGCTAGGGATGCAACACCTGCTGTCTGCTCGTTGCCTAGGGGGGAGTTGGCTCCTCTCTGCTTGTGGTGGTGATGTCATCGCTGCATGCTTCCTCCTGCAGAAGCTGGTCTGGATCTCCTGTGGCATGAATCCTACCCCTGTGTAAGTAACATCAGTCCTACCTATCACTGCCCAAGTATAGGTGTTACCTACTTTTCTCCTGGGTGTTATTGATTTATATGCTGGATTGCTATTTTGTTGCTGACCCCTGATTGTCTGACCACTCTGCCTCTTTAACCCTTAACTGCTGGATTGATACTGCTGCTTGTCTGACCACTTTACCTGTTAACCCCTATCTGCCCTGGATTTCCTCACTGTTGCCAAACCCTGCTTTCCTGACCATCCTAGTGGTTTACACCTGGACTACCTTACTGTTGCCGAACCCTGCCTGCCGACCACCCTAGTGGTTTACCCCTTGACTGCCTTACTGTTGCTGAACCCTGCCTGCCTGACCACCCTAGTGGTTTGTCTCTGGTTTCCTGCCTTTTGCCGCCCAGGACTGTCCTTCCTATAGTAAGTGCCATTTATCTCATCTTGCAAACCTACTCTGCTCTGGGATATTCCTTTTCATTCCAGCTCGATGCCGGGATAACAAGACTACTGGCTGACTTTGGTCTGATAGAGGAGTATCCCACGAGCATTACAAAGAGAACAAAAAAGCAACTGTCTTGGCAAAGGCTGTAGTACTCAGAACTGGTAGGTAAAAGACCATATTGCCAAATGAACAGGAGCAAAATAGCTGAAGCCTTAGCAAAGACTGTACTGCTGCCAATCTGTCCTCTTGGCAAACTGCATCATTTAAAACAAAGAAAAGTGGTCACAGTATTTACAGAGAACAGTTTATTATCTCATGCAGGACCAGCACAGGGCAGGTAAAGATAAAATCAAAGCCATAGGTAGAGATATGAAATACGTGTTTTGGCTGGATGCCGCCTTAATCATGGACCTTTATCTTTCTACCTGTAATAACCTATTTATAGGCTGAAATCAAACGGCTAGATTACGAGTCTTGTGTTAGGGTTAAAAAGCAGCGTCGAGAGGTCCCAACGCTGCTTTTTAACGCCCGCTGGTATAACGGGTCTGGCAAGTACAGGTGTACCGCTGACTTTTTTTTCCGCGACTCGAGCATACCGCAAATCCCCTTACGTCAATTGCATATCCTATCTTTTTACTGGGATTTGCCTACCGCCGGTATTACGAGTCTTGGAGAAAGTGAGTGTTAGACCCTTTCCTGTCAAGACTCCTACCGCATTTAAAAGTCAGTAGTTAAGAGTTTTATGGGCTAACGCCGTAACATAAAACTCTTAACTAAAATGAAAAAAGTACACTAACACCCATAAACTACCTATTAACCCCTAAACCGAGGCCACCCCCCCATCGCAAACAGTTAACTAAAGTTTTTAACCCCTAATCTGCCGACCGGACATCGCCACCACTTTAATAAATATATTAACCTCTAAACCGCCACACTCCCACATCGCAAACACTAGTTAAATTTTATTAACCCCTAATCTGCCGTCCCTAACATCACCGACACCTACCTACATTTATTAACCCCTAATCTGCCACCCCCAACATTGCCGCCACTATATTAAATGTATTAAACCCTAAACCTAAGTCTAACCCTAACCCTAACACCCCCTTAACTTAAATATAATTTAAATAAAATGAAATAAAATGACTACAATTAAATAAATTATTCTTGCTTAAAACTAAATACTTACCTATAAAATAAACCCTAAGATAGCTACAATATAACTAATAGTTACATTGTATCTAGCTTAGGATTTATTTTTATTTTACAGGCAACTTTGTATTAATTTTAACTAGGTAGAATAGTTATTAAATAGTTATTAACTTTTTAATAACTTCCTAGTTAAAATAAATACAAAAGTACCTGTTAAATAAATCCTAACCTAAGTTACAATTACACCTAACACTACATTATAATTAAATTTATCACCTAAACTAACTACAATTAATTACAATTAAATCAAATAAACTAAAGTACGAAAAAAAACACTAAATTACAGAAAATAATAAAATAATTACAAGAATTTTAAACTAATTACACCTAATCTAATCCCCCTAATAAAATAAAAAAGCCCCCCAAAATAATAAAAATCCCTACCCTATACTAAATTACAAATAGCTTTTTGTGGGGCATTGCCCCAAAGTGATCAGCTCTTTTACCTGTAAAAAAAAAGACAATACCCCCCCAACATTAAAACCCACCAGCCACACACCCAACCCTACTCTAAAATCCACCCCATCCCCCCTTAATAAAACCTAACACTACCCCCTTGAAGATCACCCTACCTTGAGACGTCTTCACCCAACCGGGCAGAAGTGGTCCTCCAGACGGTCCGAAGTCTTCATCCTATCCGGGCAGAAGAGGTCCTCCAGACGGCCAGAAGTCTTCATCCAGGCGGCATCTTCTATCTTCATCCATCCGGAGCGGAGCGGGTCCATCTTCAAGACATCCGACACGGAGCATCCTCTTCTTTCGATGGCGACTATTTAATAGCTTCCTAGTTAAAATAAATACAAATATACCTGTAAAATAAATCATAACCTAAGTTACAATTACACCTAACACTACACTATAATTAAATTAATCACATAAACTAACTACAATTAATTACAATTAAATTAAATAAACTAAAGTATGAAAAACCCCCCACTAAATTACAGAAAATAATAAAATATTTACAAGAATTTTAAACTAATTATACCTAATCTAATCGCCCTAATAAAATAAAAAATCCCTCCAAAATAATAAAAAGCCCTACCCTATACTAAATTACAAATAGCCCTTAAAAGGGCCTTTTGCGTTGCATTGCCCTAAAGTAATCAGCTCTTTTACCTGTAAAAAAAATACAATACCCCCCCCAACATTAAAACCCACCACCCACACACCCAACCCTACTTTAAAACCCACCCAATCCCCCCTTAATAAAACCTAACACTACCCCCTTGAAGATCACCCTACCTTGAGACGTCTTCACCCAGCCGGGCACAAGTGGTCCTCCAGAGGGGCAGAAGTCTTCATCCGATCCGGGGTGAAGAGTACCTACAGACGGGCAGAAGTCTTCATCCAGGTGGCATCTTCTATCTTCATCCATCCGGAGCAGAGCGGGTCCATCTTCAAGCCAGCCGACGCGGAGCATCCTCTTCTTCCTGAGGAATGAAGGTTCCTTTAAATGACGTCAACCAAGATGGCGTCCCTTCAATTCCGATTGGCTGATAGAATTCCAACTAGACAGTGTTGATTTGTTTGGCTTGTGACATTTAATTAGACTGGGAGCTAAAACATAACCCAAAGTCTTGTTCCTCTTACTAAGAAATCTACAACCCTCTTGAACAATATCATGATGATATATATCACCCAAAAGTACCAGGAGATATTTTGTAATGATGTTGCAAACTTGCTGCTATTGTAATGAATGAGTAGTAACAAAAGCAGGCTTATTCATTGTTTTTTTTTTCTGAATAGATCTATCTATTTCCTCAACTTGTTTAAAAGCTTTCTCAATTATATAATCAGGATACCCACATTGAGACAGTTGGAATTTCAAATCCTCACTCTCCTTAAGAAAAATTATTTAATCTGTACAATTCTGTTTGATAGACATAAATTTTCCTTTAGCTATACCAATCTGCAATGCTTAGGATTAGAACTCCTGGCATGCAGAAGGGACTTTCCTGAGATAGGTTTCCTATATAGTGTAGTCACTATCTTTTTAGTCCTATATTTCCATGGAGCATCAAATATAAAAAAGGTATATTCTGTTTATCAAAACTGTATGTAAATTTCAAACCGTAGTTGTTATTATTCAAATAATCAATACATTAGGAACACTGTTCCTCTGATCCAGTCCAGATACATTTTTAAGCATCAATATACCATTTATAGATGCTAATATGTTCTTTAAATCGATTTTCCTCTACAAAGATGTGGGACAGTTCCCACCAACACATAAACAGGTTGGCATAGGAGGGGGCAAACTGCATTATTTAGTCATACTGCTTCTTAGCCACATTATATGCGAGGAGTGGCCTATACTATACATAGATCAATATCAAAACACATTTTTCCAGAGAGTTGAAGTTCTTATCACCCACATGTGAAAATCCCTAATTTCTGTCATGTATAAACTTGCATTCTGTTTTTATTTGGTTGCACATTAGAATGAGAGGTTTTTTGTTTTTTTTCAGGACTTTCTTTTCACGACAGATTTTATTAAAGCTGCTGGAACATTTTTTCTGCAGCCTAAAAATTTCTATTTGCTAAATTTTGTTTTTCACAAATGAATTAGTTAATGCCAATAAACCAATTTACATATTTTTTCAAAACATGTAATGATGTGACTGACAAAAAACTACCAAATATGAGCCAGGTTTTAAATGCTATATGTTTTTAAAGTACAATTGTTGTTAAACTATACACTACATTTTAAGCAATACATACTTTTTAAATGAATAAATAGTAACAGTGTGCAGGAGATTATGTTACCTGTTTTTACCCTCAACATAAAACATTATTGCTACAGAACATTTATGACAGCCTTGTTTTTAGATAGATTCATCCTTAATTTTTTTAGTACTAAAATAAAGCACACAAATAGTGATGTACTTCTATGTAACTAGGCAGTGTCCGTTTTTTATAAGAGTAAGACTTAGACATTTGTATTAACATCATCAATAAAACTGTGTAGTCTTGCTGTATTACCTACAATACATTAATTATAATAATGACTATTAATAAAGATGTATCTTCCTATGTGAATATATATTGAAATAATAAAAAGCACATCAAGATTGTTAGATATATAAATCTCTTTCCGAAACATATGCCACCAAAATGGCACATCAGTGGTTCACACTAAAAGGGATACTAAACTTAAATTTTTGCTTTAATGATTCAGATAGAGCATGCAATTGTAAGCAACTTTCTAATTTACTCCTATTATCAAATTTTCTTAATTCTCTTGCTATCTTTATTTAAAAAGCAGGAATTTAAAGTTTAGGAGCCAGCCCATTTTAGGTTCAGCACCCTGGATAGCGCTTGCATATTGGTGGCTACATTTGGCAAACCAATAAGCAAGCATAACCCAGGTTCTCAACCAAAAATGGGCCAGTTCTTGAACTTTACATTCCTGCTTTTTTAAAAAAGATAGCAAGAGAACAAAGAAAAATGGATAATAAGAGTAAATTAGAAAGTTGCTTAAAATTGCATGCTCTATCTGAATCATTAAAGAAATTTTTTGGATTTAGTGTCACTTTATTAGAGACCTACAATTAGAAATTGGCTTATTAAAGTTCAGATGTTCGCTAATGGTGTCTACAATAGGTATGTGCAAGGTAGTTTTCTAATTTCAGAAGCTTTGAAACAATAGTTATGTTTCAAAGTACATCAGTCCCTAGTCTTATCATAATATCTGTGTATCCTATCCTTATTCTTAGCTATGTCTACATTAAATGCAATGAACTTATAATGATCTCATTTAATTAAAACTCATGTACATATTATGGTAGAACCATGCGTCAATGATGTTTCTTTGACCATCATAGATCAGTTTCCCTGACGAGACATTAGTCACTATGCACATTCACTGAGAGTTGCCAAACCTGGTTGTCATTTAAAGGGACATTCTTTTCTTTCTTTTTTTTTTAAATATATTTTTATTGGTAATCTGTTTTAGGGTACATAAAAAAGAGAGGAAAAAAAAGGATATATTGAATTTCATCACAATACATACATACATATTTACATATTTGGGGATAATTTACAGATCATTTCCACAAGGCTTTACTTTAACTTTAATCTGTTTTCCCCCTAAAGATCTGATAGACATAAACTCCAGACAATTTCTGTTAATAACAAAATAACAATATTTGAACTACTTTAGTTTAGTAATTATCATAGTATCTCTTTTATCCTTTAACGGATACCTTGTTTCGTTATTTTTTTTTAACAAACAAAAATCAAACCACCATATAACAACCACAAAGACAATCACCACATAACGAGAGAGAGAAAAAAAAAGGTGGGGGGGCTCTCTCTTCCAACCCTCAACCTCTCCAGATAGTCCTCTCTATACTCCCCATATCCCAAACCTCCTCTTTCACTTAAAGGGACATTCTGGTGAAAATGAAACTTTCATGATTTAAATAGGGCATGCAATTTTTAACAACTTTAACCAATTTACTTTCTCATTAAATTAACTTTGTTCTTTTGGTATTCTTTGTTGAAAGCTAAACCTAGGTGGGCTCATATGCTATTTTCTAAGCCCTTGAAGGCCAACTCTTATCTCAGTGCATTTTGAAAGCTTTTCACAGCTACAGAGCTAGTTCACGTGTGCCATATAGATTACATAGGAGTCAGCACTGATTGGCTATAATGAAAGTCTTCCAAAAGAAATGAAATAAGGGGACAGTCTGCAGAGGCTTAGATAGAAGGTAATCACAAATTTAATAAGTGTATTCATATAACCGTGTTGGTTATGCAAAACCGGGGAATGGGCAATAAAGGAATTATCAATCTTTTTAAAAAATAACAATTCTGGAGTAGTCCTTCAGTTGTGCCTTGAATTACTTCAAGTGATTTATCTATAATTTCTGGTACCACACATTTAGCAGTGTAGAAAAAAAAAGTTCTTATTGCTCATCCCAGCCTCCAACTGAATGATATGAGTGTAGAATCTATTTAGCCTATAATATATTGTGGTTGTACAGTTTTGAATGCCTCCTATTGCAGAGCCCTTAGGCAACTACCTAATTTATATCACTCCATGCATGTGGCTACAATTACTAAGTAACCTAAGATAATTTTTTGTAAGAAAATAAAATCTAATACATTGGTAATCTTTATAAATTCCATCACTTATATCGGAGGTAGATTCTTACTACTTAGGGAATAAACTTAATAAAAAAGAAACAATAAAAAATGCAAACATATTACATGCTGTTAATGTCTGTTTTCTAACGTTATATTTGCTTATTTAAATGTGGATTGTTATGTGACTTTAGTGATTAGTATATATTTCAGAAATCTAAATATCCATTACATAAAGTTAAAATGCATTTACAATCTAAATTACATGTATAATATTTACAAATTCATTCTTAGACTAGAGAAATTATTTAGTCGGAAATTATAGTTTAGTTAAACTTCAGGAGCTATCAGTTTTTGTTTACTGCTGTAATGAAAATCTAATAGACTGCCTGTGAAGCTTTGCTGTCCCAAATGCTGTTAATTTTTCATTCTGTATTCATTAAAAAACCCTCCTAAAATTACAACCAACATAGAGAGATAAAACTACCTTCTCAGGTTTCATATTTCAATCCAGTTTCATAAAATTAAGCATAAAATGTGTGTATAAAATCAAGCATAAAACTAAAGTGAATGAATTATTTTAGCTTAGTTTTTGCTAAAACAAAGCTTTTTTTTAGGGGTAAACTAGATATGGATTGCTGCTCTAATGTTACAAAACTAGGTCTATGCTCACTCAGGTTTTACAATAATTTCTCTAATATTATATATTGTTAAGCAGATAACTTTACTTTATTATGACAGGTAAAGTAAATCTTGACAGCATTCATAAGGCAAAGACCTGGCAACAGAAATGGTACAGCTAGACCTCTGTTTTATTATATCTGCAAAGCTTGGATAATTTGTGCAGGGATTTTACAGCAATAGAAAGAGTAAATTGCTAATATATAAGGATGGATGCTAATCACTTATTCTGTAGCATTTATTTTGCCACATTAGAAGATCTGCAACAAATGTTTATGCTTAGGTTGCTTTGACAGAAAACTGCATTTTTTAAACAATGCTTTGAATAGTTCAATTAAGTATTTATACAGAAAGCATTATCTTTAGTAAATATTTGGAATTCTTTTTTTGCTTTTTTTTTACAGAGAGGAAGTATTCTAAATGTTTACACTCAGGACAAAGATATCAGGGGCCCCATCCGATATGCAGCGTCGCCCGCAGAAGCCGGCGACGCCAGATTTTGCGCGGGTTTGGTATCACATATACGGCGTAACTTAGAAGTTACGCTCGTATATTTATGCCTTCGCCCATAGTTTTCCCCCCATAGACGGACATAGAAAACCCACGCAGTTTGGTATCCAATATACTGTGAAAGGACTTACGTGGTGAAAATGGAGAAATCTTACTCCATTTTCACCTCGCCACAAAATGCAGGCGTAGCAAGCCTTACGCTGAGTATTGGAGCCCTGTAACTCCCTAAAATGCCTGCAAAATAAAACCTAACACCTAACGCATGCACAATGTCTATCTACCTGTCAACCGCAATCCCCCACCGCAATACCTAATGTCAGTAGCTCTTATTCTATTGGCTATTGAAATCAGCCAATAGAATTAAAGTAGCTCTCATCTGATTGGCTGATTTGAATTTGAAGGCTCAAATCAGCCAATAGGAATTCAAGGGACACCATTTTTAATCGCGTACCTTGAATTCCTATTCAGTGTACGGCGGAGATCGTATGAAGAGGATCCTCCAGGCTCCATGGCTCTGTGGTCTTCAGTTCCAGTCACCGATCTTCAGTTCCAGTGTCATCGGTCTTCAGTTCCAGAGTCGACGGTCTTCAGCTCCGCGGTCTTCAACTCCTCCGCTCCGCTCCGGCTGGTTCCTGGAAGAAGAAGAAGTTGCGGCTTGGAACAGGACTTTCTTTGCCGGTCTTCAGGACAGGTAAGGACCACTTGGGGGTTAGACTTAGGTTTTTTTAAGGGGTGATTGGGTGGGTTTTAGAGTAGGGGTGTGTGGGTGGTGGGTTGTAATGTGGGGGGGGGATTGTTCTTTTGTTTACAGGTAAAAGAGCTGATTACTTTGGGGCGATGCCCCGCAAAAGGCCCTTTTAAGGGTTGGTAATAGAGCTGATTACTTTTGTAATTTAGTTTAGGGTAGGGAAATTTTATTATTTTGGGGGGCTTTTTTTTATTAGGAGGCTTAGATTAAGTGTAATTAGCTTAAAATTCTTGTAATCTTTTTTTATTTTTTGTAATTTAGTGTTTGTTTTTGTAATATAGTTTAGTTTATTTAATTGTATTTTAGTTTAGATAATTGTAATTTATTTAATTAATAATAGTATGCAAAAGAGCTGAATTCTTTGGGGCATGCCCCACAAAAGGCCCTTTTAAGGGCTGGTAAGGTAAAGAGCTTTGAAATTTGTTTAATTTAGAATAGGGCAGGGAATTTTTTTTATTTTGGGGGTTTATTATTTTATTAGGGGGCTTAGAATAGGTGTAATTAGCTGAAAAATCTTGTAATCTTTTTTTTATTTTTTGTAATTTAGTGTTTGTTTTTTTTTGTAATTTAGTTTAGTTAATTTAATTGTATTTTTAGATAGATGTTTGTAGTTTATTTAATTTATTGATAGTGTAGGTGTATTTGTAACTTAGGTTAGGATTTATTTTACAGGTAATTGGGTAATTATTTTAACTAGGTAGATATTAAATAGTTGTATTCAAACAGAAAGTTCTTCCTAGTGCAGCTCAAGGTGTATGGTGCATGGGGAGGGAAATGAATCCTGTCCAGGCTGTATAAGCTATATGTTAGCGTGCAAGCAATGCAAAGGGTATGAAGTTATGGATGAAGCAGAAAAAGCGGTATAGGCAGGTAAGTGTATAAATGAATGCGGCTTAACACCGGGATGGTGTACAACTCACCACGTTCGCTACTTGAGCCTGTCTCCGGGAGCCTTAGAAAGTACCTGCCATCGCTACTGCACCTCTGGTTCCTCACTCGTAGAGGTCATTGTCCGGTTCTCCACTTGTCATCCGTATGGGCATACAGTTCTGCAGCCTCCGTTATGCTGTTGGGTTTGCACGCTGTGGCTGAGCGTTGTCAGGTGCGTCCGGTCCGTGACGCGAATCGTCTCCTGCACCAATAGGATTCGCTGCTACTCGAACGTAGCCCCATACACCGGTTATTCACCTGAGTGCCGAGATTCTGGCGTGGTAGCAAATTGTATCCAAACAGCAAAAAAGAGCAAAAACCATGCGAGTCTCCAGGCACTATAATGTTCTAAAAATGCATATTTTATTGGAAACCAAAAGAAAAGAAAGTGAGTAAAAACAAAAAGAACATAAAATGATAAAGCTGGGCTGTCTTACGCGTTTCGGCTACATACTAGCCTTACTCATAGACATACTTTGTAAAGACAGACACTGAGCTTAAATAGCCCCTGTGACTGAAAGAACGAAGCCCCAGCTGAGCTTAATTAACATCAAAACATTCCTGTGTGAACTGAGATACAACAGTGTAAATAACAAACATGTAATCAGGATAGGTTCTATTCTTTGCAAATATTACATAAGGGGAAAATGAAAAAAGTGAAAAATACCAGAAAAAAAAATATATATATATATATATACACATATGAAACCGCCTGTTTAAAAGATAAACTGTTAACACTGGGAACGTAAAGGAATCAAAGCTACATAATTAAAGGGACATGCTATTATGAACTATAGCATTGGTTTCTAATGCTTGAATGAAAGTGCAAATTTGTTAACCCTTTAATATTGCAGCATTAGTTGCCATGGCTTCAATAACAATAGGGTCTGTTAACTAGAGTAAAGCATATAACTTGCACATGCTGGCATAACTCTATGAAAATGTATATATGAAAAAAGTGAGTTACATATAACAATATTAGAAATTTTTAATAATATAATAGAAACTAAAAAATATATCAAGACATAATGTAATATTTGCAAAGAATAGAACCTATCCTGATTACATGTTTGTTATTTACACTGTTGTATCTCAGTTCACACAGGAATGTTTTGATGTTAATTAAGCTCAGCTGGGGCTTCGTTCTTTCAGTCACAGGGGCTATTTAAGCTCAGTGTCTGTCTTTACAAAGTATGTCTATGAGTAAGGCTAGTATGTAGCCGAAACGCGTAAGACAGCCCAGCTTTATCATTTTATGTTCTTTTTGTTTTTACTCACTTTCTTTTCTTTTGGTTTCCAATAAAATATGCATTTTTAGAACATTATAGTGCCTGGAGACTCACATGGTTTTTGCTCTTTTTTGCTGTTTAGATATTAAATAGTTAATAACTATTTAATAGCTATTATACCTAGTTAAAATAATTAACAATTTACCTGTAAAATAAATATTAACCCTAACATAGCTACAATGTAATTATTAATTATATTGTAGCTATCTTAGGGTTTATTTTATAGGTAAGTATTTAGATTTAAATAGGAATATTTTAGTTTATAAATGAATTAGATTAATTTAATATAAATTTAGTTAGGGGTGTTAGGGTTAGATAGAGTTAATATAGTTAATATAAATACTATAGTAACTATATTAACTATATTAACCCTAATATAATAAGGGTTAATATAGTTAATATATATAATGTAATACCTATATTAACTATAATATACTTAGGGTTAATATAAATAATATAGCTGGTGGCGGGGTAGGTAGATTAAATTAGGGGTTAATCATTTTAATAGAGATGGCGGCGGTGTAAGGGGCTTACATTAGGGGTTAATAATTTTAATATAGATGGCGGCGGTGTTAGGGGCTCACTTTAGGGGGTTATAGATATAATATAGCTGGCAGCGGGGTACGGGAGCGACGGTTTAGGGGTTAATAACTTTATTAGGTTGCGGCGGGGTACGGGAGCGGCGGTTTAGGGGTTAATAGCTTTTTTATTGTTAGGATAGTGAGGGGGGATAGCGGATAGAGGGTTAGACGTGTCGGGCTAAGTTAGGGAGGCGTGTTAGACGTGTCGGGCTATGTTTAGGAGGCGTGTTAGACAGTGCTGGTGATTTAGACTTTAGTCAGGTTTTATAGGCGCCGGCAGTTTCTAACGTGGCGCAAGTCACTGGCGACTCCAAAAATCTGTACTTACGCAGATTTCTGGACATCGCTGGTTTGTGAGACTTGCGCCACTTTAGCAAGTGACGGCGCTGCATATTGGATGGCTCGAGTTGCGAGCCGAAACTGCGGGCGACGTGGGTTCCCTCGCTTGCGCCGCAAACTGCGATCTATATCGGATCGCGCCCCAGCAGTGCTTACGGAAGCGGCCAGCTTCAAAAACGTGCTCGTGCACGATTCCCCCATAGGAAACAATGGGGCTGTTTGAGCTGAAAAAAAACCTAATACCTGCAAAAAAGCAGCGTTCAGCTCCTAACGCAGCCCCATTGTTTCATATGGGGAAACACTTCCTAAGTCTGCACCTAACACCCTAACATGAACCACGAGTCTAAACACCCCTAACCTTACACTTATTAACCCCTAATCTGCCGCCCCCGCTATCGCTGACCCCTGCATATTATTATTAACCCCTAATCTGCTGCTCCGTACACCGCCGCCAGCTACGTTATCCCTATGTACCCCTAATCTGCTGCCCCTAACATCGCCGACCACTATGTTATATTTATTAACCCCTAATCTGCCGCCCCCGCTATCGCTGACACCTGCATATTATTATTAACCACTAATCTGCCGCTCCGTACACCGCCGCAACATACATTATAGTTATGTACCCCTAATCTGCTGCCCCTAACACCGCCGACCATATATTATATTTATTAACCCCTAATCTGCCCCCCACAACGTCGCCGCCAGCTACCTACAATAATTAACCCCTAATCTGCCGACCGGAGCTCACCGCTACTATAATAAATGTATTAACCCCTAAAGCTAAGTCTAACCCTAACACTAACACCCCCCTAATCTAAATATAATTTAAATCTAAGAAAATAATTTAACTCTTATTAAATAAATTATTCCTATTTAAAGCTAAATACTTACCTGTAAAATAAATCCTAATATAGCTACAATATAAATTATAATAATATTGTAGCTATTTTAGGATTAATATTTATTTTACAGGCAACTTTGTATTTATTTTAACCAGGTACAATAGTTATTAAATAGTTAATAACTATTTAATAGTTACCTAAATAAAATAATTACAAAATTACCTGTAAAATAAATCCTAACCTAAGTTACAATTAAACCTAACACTACACTATCAATAAATTAATTAAATACAATACCTACAAATAACTACAATTAAATAAACTAACTAAAGTACAAAAAATAAAAAAGAACTAAGTTACAAAAAATAAAAAAATATTTACAAACATTAGAAAAATATTACAACAATTTAAACTAATTACACCTACTCTACGCCCCCTAATAAAATAACAAAGCCCCCCAAAATACCTTACCAGCCCTGAAAAGGGTCCTTTGCGGAACATGCCCCAAAGAATTCAGCTCTTTTGCCTGTAAAAAAAACACATACAATACCCCCCAACATTAAAACCCACCACCCACATACCCCTAATCTAACCCAAACCCCCCTTAAATAAACCTAACACTAAGCCCCTGAAGATCTTCCTACCTTATCTTCACCTCGCCGGGTATCACACCGATCCGTCCTGGCTCCGATGTCTTTATCCAAGCCTCCGAAATCTTGATCCAAGCCCAAGCGGGGGCTGAAGAGTGACGTCCATCCTCCGGCTGAAGTCTTGATCCAAGCGGGCAGAAGAGGATATCCAGACCAGCAAACATCTTCATCCAAGTCGCATCTTCTATGTTCTTCAATCCGATGACGACCGGCTGATCATCAAGACCTCCAGCGCGGATCCATCCATCTTCACCGACGACTTCCTGACGAATGACGGTTCCTTTAAGGGACTTCATCCAAGATGGCGTCCCTCGAATTCCGATTGGCTGATAGTATTCTATCAGCCAATCGGAATTAAGGTAGGAAACTTCTGATTGTCTGATGGAATCAGCCAATCAGAATCAGGTTCAATCCAATTGGCTGATCCGATCAGCCAATCAGATTGAGCTCGCATTCTATTGGCTGATTGGAACAATCTGAATTCGAGGGATGCCATCTTGGATGACGTCCCTTAAAGGAACCGTCATTCGTCGGGAAGTCGTCGGTGAAGATGGATGTTCCGCGTCGGCGGGATGAACATGGATCCGGAAGAAAGAAGATTGAAGATGCCGTTGATAGAAGACTTCAGTCGGATCATGGACCTCTTCAGCTCCTGCTTGGATGAAGACTTCAGCCGGATCATGGACATCTTCAGCCCCCCACTTTGGCTTGGATCAAGACATCGGAGCCAGGACGGATCGGTGTGATACCCGGCGAGGTGAAGATAAGGTAGGAAGATCTTCAGAGGCTTAGTGTTAGGTTTATTTAAGGGGGGTTTGGGTTAGATTAGGGGTATGTGGGTGGTGGGTTGTAATGTTGGGGGGGGGGGTATTGTATGTGTTTTTTTTACAGGCAAAAGAGCTGAATTCTTTAGGGCATGCCCTGCAAAGGGCCCTTTTCAGGGCTGGTAAGGTAAAAGAGCTTTGAACTTTTTAAATTTAGAATAGGGTAGGGCATTTTTTTATTTTGGGGGGCTTTGTTATTTTATTAGGGGGCTTAGAGTACATGTAATTAGTTTAAAATTGTTGTAATATTTTTCTAATGTTTATAAATATTTTTTTTATTTTTTGTAACAGTTCTTTTTATTTTTTGTACTTTAGTTAGTTTATTTAATTGTATTTATTTGTAGATATTGTATTTAATTAATTTATTGATAGTGTAGTGTTAGGTTTAATTGTAGATAATTGTAGGTATTGTATTTAATTAATTTATTGATAGTGTAGTGTTAGGTTTAATTGTAACTTAGGTTAGGATTTATTTTACAGGTAATTTTGTAATTATTTTAACTAGGTAACTATTAAATAGTTATTAACTATTTAATAGCTATTGTACCTGGTTAATATAATTGCAAAGTTGCCTGTAAAATAAATATTAATCCTAAAATAGCTACAATATAATTATAATTTATATTGTAGCTATATTAGGGTTTATTTTACAGGTAAGTATTTAGCTTTAAATAGGAATAATTTATTTAATAAGAGTTAATTTATTTTGTTAGATTTAAATTATATTTAATTTAGGGGGGTGTTAGTGTTAGGGTTAGACTTAGCTTTAGGGGTTAATACATTTATTAGAGTAGCGGTGAGATCCGGTCGGCAGATTAGGGGTTAATAATTATAGGTAGGTGGAGGTTGGGGGCGGCAGATTAGTGGTTAATAAATATAATATAGGGGTCGGCGGTGTTAGGGGCAGCAGATTAGGGGTACATAGGGATAATGTAGGTTGCGTCGGTGTACGGAGCAGCAGATTAGGGGTTAATAATAATATGCAGGTGTCAGTGGTAGCGGGGGTGGCAGATTAGGGGTTAATAAATATAACAGTGGTCGGCAATGTTAGGGGCAGCAGATTAGGGGTACATAGGGATAACGTAGCTGTCGGCAGTGTACGGAGCGGCAGATTAGGGGTTAAAAAATTTTAATAGAGTGGCGGCGATGTGGGGGGCCTCGGTTTAGGGGTACATAGGTAGTTTTTAGGTGTTAGTGTACTTTAGTCGAATACATTTAGTTAAAAACATGGATCCATGTACTTATTATAAATATTGTACAATTATAATAAATAACAATCTTGTTTAATATTTAAAACAATAGGTTGACAAAAAATATACTTTAAAATGTGGTTTAGGTGTATTGCACCAGTTAGGTGATAGATAATTTTATATTGTCTCTAGTCCCTTGATGGAAGTGTCCTCCTCAGTGAAAAATTGTTGAAAAAATATATAAAAATAGAAAAAAATTAAAAATGATAAAATTTTATCATTTTTCAATTTTTTCTATATTTATATATTTCTAACGCTCACTTCAGCCAAGACTCTAAATTCCGGCGTTAGAAAGATCCCATTGAAAAGATAGGATACGCAAATGGCGTAGGGGGATCTGCGGTATGGAAAAGTCACGGCTGCAAAGTGAGCGTTAGACCCTTTCCTGACTGACTCCAAATACCAGTGGGCGGTAAAAACCAGCGTTAGGACCCTCTAACGCTGGTGTTGATGGCTACCGCCCAACTCTAAATCTAGGCCTTAGAGGTTTGTCGGTAAAGACCCGTGGTGCTAACAAGGCTTTCTTTTCCAATGCACCCTTAAGCCAACGCTGGTTTTACGAATTGTCTGAATGGCTGCATTAGCATCAGAAAAGTTAGCGTTGAGCATAATTTAGCTCCACTTCAACCCTCAATACCAGAGTTGCTTACGGTAGCGGTAAGCTTGAAAAATGTGCTTGTGCATGATATCTCCATAGGAATCAATGGGGTTGAGCAGGCTGAAAAAAAACCTTACACTTAGAAAAAAAGCAGCGTTCAGCTCCGAACGCAGCCCCATTGTTTCCTATGGGGAAACACTCTCTAAGTCTACCCCTAACACCCTAACACCCCTAACCTTACACTTATTTACCCCTAATCTGCTGCCCCTGCTATCGCTGACACCTACATTATACTATTAACCCCTAATCTGCCGCTCCGGACCCTGCCGCAACCTACATTATAGCTATGAACCCCTAATCTTCTGCCCCTAACATCGCCAAATGATACATTTTATTTATTAACCCCTAATCTGCCGCCCCCAACGTCGCCACTACCATAATAAAGTTATTAACCGCTAAATCTAAGTCTAACCCTAACCCTAACACCCCCCTAAATTAAATATAATTTAAATAAAACAAACTAAATTTACTATAATTAAATAAATTATTCCTATTTAAAACTAAATACTTACCTATAAAATAAACCCTAATATAGCTACAATATAACTAATAGTAACATTGTAGCTATTTTAGGATTTATATTTATTTTACAGGCAACTTTGTATTTATTTTAAATAGGTACAATAGCTATTAAATAGTTAATAACTATTTAATAGCTACCTAGTTAAAATAAGTTGCAAAATTACCTGTAAAATAAATCCTAACCTAAGTTACAAATATACCTAACACTACACTATCATTAAACTCATTAAATAAATTACCTACAATTATGTAAACTAAAATACAATTAAATAAACTTAACTATAATAAAAAAAAACACTAAATTACAGAAAATAAAAACATATTACAATAAATTTAAACTAATTATACCTAATCTAAGCCCCCTAATAAAATAAAAAAGTTCCCCAAAATAATAAAATGCCCTACCCTATCCTAAATTACAAAGTAATCAGCTCTTTTACCAGCCCTTAAAAGGGCTTTTTGCGGGGCATTGCCCCAAAGTAATCAGCTCTTTTTCCTGTAAATAAAAATACAATACCCCCCCCAACATTACAACCCACCACCCACATACCCCTACTCTTGATTGAAGATTGAAGATGCCGCTTGGATGAAGACATCTGCTGCTTGGAGGACCTCTTCTGCCCCGATCAGATGAAGACTTCTGCCGCTCCGGATGTCCACTTCTGGCCCATCGGTGCCCGACTGGGTGAACACGGCTCCAGGTAGGGTGATCTTCAGGGGGGGTAGTCTTAGGTTTTTTTAAGGGGAGATCAGGTGGGTTTTAGAGTAGGGGTATGTGGGTTGTAATGTTGGGGGGGGGGCATTGTATTTTTATTTACAGGTAAAATAGCTGATTACATTGGGGCAATGCCCCGCAAAAAGCCATTTTAAGGGCTGGTAAAAGAGCTGATTACTTTGTAATTTAGGATAGGGTAGGACATTTTATTATTTTGGGGGGCTTTTTATTTTATTAGGGGGCTTAGATTAGGTGTAATTAGTTTAAACTTATTGTAATATTTTTTTATTTTCTGTTATTTAGTGTTTGTTTTTTTTGTATTATAGTTTAGTTTATTTAATTGTATTTTAGTTTACATAATTGTAGGTAATTTATTTAATTACTTTAATGATAGTGTAGTGTTAGGTGTATTTGTAACTTAGGTTAGGATTTATTTTACAGGTAATTTTGCAAATTATTTTAACTAGGTAGCTATTAAATAGTTATTAACTATTTAATAGCTATTGTACCTAGTTAAAATAAATACAAAGTTGCCTGTAAAATAAATATAAATCCTAAAATAGCTACAATGTTACTATTAGTTATATTGTAGCAATATTAGGGTTTATTTTATAGGTAAGTATTTAGTTTTAAATAGGAATAATTTATTTAATCATAGTAAATGTAGGTTGTTTTATTTAAATTATATTTAATTTAGGGGGTGTTAGGGTTAGACTTAGGTTCAGGGGTTAATAACTTTATTATAGTAGCAGCGACATTGGGGGCGGCAGATTAGGGGTTAATAATTGTAGGTAGGTGGCAGCGATGTTAGAGAGGGCAGATTAGGGGTTAATAAAATTTATTATAGTGTTTGCGAGGCGGGAGTTCAGCGGTTTAGGGGTTAATACATTTATTATAGTGGCGGCAATGTCCGGTCGGCAGATTAGGGGTTAAAAAGTGTAGGTAGGTGGCGGCGATGTTGGGGGGGGGCAGATTAGGGGGTAATAAATATAATGTAGGTGTCGGCTATGTTAGGGGCAGCAGATTAGGGGTTCATAGGTATTAATTAGGTTGCGGCGGTGTCCGGAGCGGCAAATTAGGGTTTAAAACATTTTATTATCAGGTTTGTGATGTGGGGGGGCCTTGGTTTAGGGGTTCATAGGTAGTTTATGGGTGTTAGTGTAATTTATAGCACAGTAGTTAAGAGCTTTATGTTCCCGCGTTAGCCCATAAAACTCTTAACTACTGACTTTTTTTTGCGGTGTGAGTCTTGTCAGTAGAGGCTCTACCACTCACTTCTTCCAAGACTCATAATACCAGCGTTAGGCAAATCCCATAGAAAAGATAGGATACGCAATTCACGTAAGGGGATCTGCGGTAGCCTCGAGTCGTGGAAAGAAAGTGAGCGGTAGACCCTTTCCTGCCTGACTCTAAATACCAGCAGGCGTTAAAAAGCAGCGTTAGGACCCCTTAACGCTGCTTTTTAACCCTAACGCAGAACTCTAAATCTAGGCGTTAGTTAATAATAGTAATATTATTTAGATTTATTTAAATAATATTTAAGTTAGGTGGGTGTTAGGGTTAGTTTTAGACTTAGGTTTAGGGGTTAATAACTTTATTATAGTGGCAGCAACGTTGGCACCTGCAGATTAGGGGTTAATATATTTAATAGCATATATGGCGGTTTAGAGGATAATACTTAAATAGGTTAATTGCGGTGTGGGCTATGGCGGGTTAGGGGTTAATAATTAGGCTTATTGCGTTGTGGGGGGTTGTTGGTCTAGCGGTTAATATATTTATTATTAGTAGTGAGAGGGGGGGATTGCGGACATAGGGGTTTTACGTGTCGGGCTATTTTTGAGAGGTAGGTTAGACTTTTACAGGAAATTTGATATTTCCTTTACTTTTCTTAGGCGCCGGCAGTTTCTAAAGTGCCGTAAGTCACTAGCGACTCCAGAAATTTGTAGTTACGCTCATTTCTGGACATTGCTAGTTTATCAGACTTATGGCACTTTAGGAACTGCCGGCAGGGTATATGTAATACCCCGATGTGCGAGGTGAAATTACGGGCGGCGCAGGTTCCTACACTTGCGCCGAAACCTGCGCCGTATATCGGATAGCACCCCTAGCTGAAAAAATTGTTATCCAATGACTAGATGCAAATATGTGGAGCACCCAATCAGCAACTAGATCCCAATAGTATATTACTGCCCTGGGCATACATAGGTATACTTGTCAACTAAGGATGTCAAGAACATAAAGCAAATTAGACAAAAGGAGAACATTGGAAAGTTGTTTCAAATTTAATACTCTATCTAAATCCTGGGGGGGGGGGGTGGGTTTTATGTCCCTTTAAGGTTAGAAATTTCTTCCCTTAAGTTGAAAAAACTCTTTGCACGTAGGACAGCACCCATTACACTGTGTCTGAGACATGTAAACTTGAAAACCGTCTAAAAATGGTAAATTAAAAGGGTTTCTTTACAGATGGAATAATCCAAAATAAACCTGAATATCACCTGAAATAACGCCAATATCCTTTTATGGATCCTTTTTAAAATTGATCCATAATGATTTGCAGAGCTAATGTAGATTCTTTTAAATAGCCCCTAGAAGGATAGAATGGGATCTCTTCTAATTGCTCACTTAGGCAAAACAATGTAATTGTTCTCTAATTGCAATACCAAAAGCTAGAGTAAAGAATAATGTAAATCAATTCAATGTTTAACTATCCAATTGCTGTAGTGAAAATATTATCCATAGTTAAGGCCTAACACCTCAAGAAATAACTCCAATATCTCCAACATTTATTTGATCCTTTTTTGACTTGATACCTTTTTGGCTAAAAGAGCTAATGGTTAGCATAGCTAATGCAGATTCCTTTAAATAGCCACATAGTAGGATTAGGTGAGGTCTATCTTAATTCATCACATAGGCAATACAATATCATTCTTATCTAATTGCAATACTAAAAGCCAGAATAAAAAAGAATGCAAGTTAACTCTACTTTTAACCATTCATTTGCTGCAGTGAAAATCTAACTCACAGTTCAGGCCTACCACCTCCTGAAATAACTCCAATATCGCCAACATTTATTTGATCCTTTTTAGCTTGATCCTTTTTTTAGCTAACAGAGCTAATGGTAAGTTATTACACCAATAAATATTTTTCTGTCTGATATTTCCCCTAATTGGTACTATTTTGTAGAAAACACTGCTTGTTATACACAGTATCTAGATATGGGGTTATCCTCTTAATAACTTATTGAATTAATTAGAAATGTTAAATATTCATATGCTGATAGGTCTGAACTACAATTCTGTAAATTGCTAAGGAATTATGTTATTTCTTAATAGCAAGTGATATGCAAAAAAAGAGCCATTACTTATTGTTTCCCTTTGTGCTGATACACATCAAGCTGATTTTCCTCCTATACTTTTTTGATGTCATAAGAGTTTGGCTGTTCCGATCAGCCAATAGAATGTGAGCTCAATCTGATTGGCTGATTGGATCAGCCAATCGGATTGAACTTGATTCTGATTGGCTGATTCCTTCAGCCAATCAGAATATTCCTACCTTAATTCCGATTGGCTGATAGAATCCTATCAGCCAATCGGAATTCGAGGGACGCCATCTTGGATGACGTCCCTTAAAGGAACCGTCATTCGGCTAGTAGGAATGTTCCGCGTCGGATGGAAGATGATGGCTCCCGAAGAAAGAAGATTGAAGATGCCGTTGATAGAAGACTTCATCCGGATCATGGACCTCTTCAGCTCCCGCTTGGATGAAGACTTCATCCGGATCATGGACCTCTTCAGCTCCCGCTTGGATGAAGACTTCAGCCGGATCATGGACCTCTTCAGCTCCCGCTTGGATGAAGACTTCATCCGGATCATGGACCTCTTCAGCCCCCCGCTTGGGCTTGGATCAGGACATCGGAGGAGCTCTTCAGGACGGATCGGTGAACCTGGTATGGTGAAGATAAGGTAGGAAGATCTTCAGGGGCTTAGTGTTAGGTTTATTTAAGGGGGATTTGGGTTAGATTAGGGCTATGTGGGTGGTGGGTTGTAATGTTGGGGGGGGGGTATTGTATGTTTTTTTTTACAGGCAAAAGAGCTGAATTCTTTGGGGCATGCCCCGCAAAGGGCCCTGTTCAGGGCTGGTAAGGTTAAAGAGCTTTGAACTTTAGTAATTTAGAATAGGGTAGGGCATTTTTTATTTTGGGGGGCTTTGTTATTTTATTAGGGGGCTTAGAGTAGGTGTAATTAGTTTAAAATTGTTGTAATATTTTTCTTATGTTTGTAAATATTTTTTTATTTTTTGTAACATAGTTCTTTTTTATTTTTTGTACTTTAGCTAGTTTATTTAATTGTATTTATTTGTAGGAATTGTATTTAATTAATTTATTGATAGTGTAGTGTTAGGTTAATTGTAGGTAATTGTAGGTAGTTTATTTAATTAATTTATTGATAGTGTAGTGTTAGGTTTAATTGTAACTTAGGTTAGGATTTATTTTACAGGTAATTTTGTAATTATTTTAACTATTTTAGCTATTAAATAGTTCTTAACTATTTAATAGCTATTGTACCTGGTTAAAATAAATACAAAGTTACCTGTAAAATACATATAAATCCTAAAATAGCTATAATATAATTATAATTTATATTGTAGCTATATTAGGATTTATTTTACAGGTAAGTATTTATCTTTAAATAGGAATAATTTATTTAATAAGAGTTAATTAATTTCGTTAGATTAAAATTATATTTAACTTAGGGGGGTGTTAGTGTTAGGGTTAGACTTAGCTTTAGGGGTTAATACATTTATTAGAATAGCGGTGAGCTCCGGTCGGCAGATTAGGGGTTAATAAGTGTAGGCAGGTGGAGGCGACGTTGTGGGGGGAAGATTAGGGGTTAATAAATATAATATAGGGGTCGGCGGTGTTAGGGGCAGCAGATTAGGGGTACATAAGGATAACGTAGGTGGCGGCGCTTTGCGGTCGGCAGATTAGGGGTTAATTATTGTAGGTAGCTGGCTGCGACGTTGTGGGGGGCAGATTAGGGGTTAATAAATATAATATAGGGGTCGGCGGTGTTAGGGGCAGCAGATTAGGGGTACATAAGGATAACGTAGGTGGCGGCACTTTGCGGTAGGCAGATTAGGGGTTAATAAGTGTAGGTAGGTGGAGGCGACGTTGTGGGGGGCAGGTTAGGGGTTAATAAATATAATACAGGGGTCGGCGGTGTTAGGGGCAGCAGATTAGGGGTACATAAGTATAACGTAGGTGGCGGTCGGCAGATTAGGGGTTAAAAAAATGTAATCGAGTTGCGGCGATGTGGGGGGACCTCAGTTTAGGGGTACATAGGTAGTTTATGGGTGTTAGTGTACTTTAGAGCACAGTAGTTAAGAGCTTTATGAACCGGCGTTAGCCCAGAAAGCTCTTAACTACTGACTTTTTTCCTGCGGCTGGAGTTTTGTCGTTAGATGTCTAACGCTCACTTCAGACACGACTCTAAATACCGGAGTTAGAAAGATCCCATTGAAAAGATAGGATACGCAATTTACGTAAGGGGATTGGCAGTATGGAAAAGTCGCGGCTGAAAAGTGAGCGTTAGACCCTATTTTGAGTGACTCCAAATACCGGAGTTAGCCTAAAACCAGCGTTAGGAGCCTCTAACGCTGGTTTTCACGGCCAATGCCAAACTCCAAATCTAGGCCTAAGAATTTCAGTTCTGATTGACTCTCTGCAATGATAACAAAACAAGTACTGAGTGTAATTGTTTTTTGTTTGTACCTGTGAAAGGTAACATTAATCTGGAGGCAATAGTTTGCACTGAAAGCAACTTTTGTTTTATCAGGTGATGGAAGTGTTGCTGTAGCCTCCATATCCATTCCTGCTTGAAATCCTTTTATAGACACTTTTCAAAAGAGAATTAATGAGAAATTATACTTATTGTAATCAGTAGACTTTTATATTGTTAGCAATACACTTTTCAAAAGAGAATTAATGAGAAATTATACTTATTGTAATCAGTAGACTTTTATATTGTTAGCAATATAGGCATCATGTCTTATTTGTAGCAAAGAGATTACATTTTATTTTTTTAGAACTAGCATGTAACTCTAAAGCAGAAATCAAAATTTTAAATGATTGGAAACACAGTATATCAACACAATAGTTTATTAATGTTTAAAATATAGAATCCGGTAATTTACATAAGTAAACCAGAATCTGTAATTGTTATGTGTCATCTGTCCCTGATTATTGTGTACTTGATAAACCTGGCTTAGGGAGACATAGAAATATTGAAACATAGATTTTAACAGCATAGGCCCAGAAAGTCTGCCCAATATTTCTTAAAATTATAAACTTACCTAGTGTGTAGATAATCCTTATGCATTATTAAAGTCCCCCACAGTAATATTTACAGTAATACATATTAACACTTTAACCTAAGTCACCACTTATAGAAACCTTCTACATTTTTACAGTTCAGACTGAATATCCTTTAATCACTATTGAATAGAGGTCATGTTTCTCTGGTCAAACCTCTACAATCATTTTACGGCTATTATTGACACATTTTAGGGATTGCAATTTTTGCTTCGCCGCAAATAACTTACGAAAGTAATAATTATTAATATAATTTGATGTAACCCTAATATGCACATCATATAATAATAAAAACTTTCATTTGGGTTATACAGAGTGGCGTACGCATCCGCTTCCTAAAGTGCACGCAAAGCTTGGGAAATAAATTTGAGGTATTTGGCAAGGACTTAAATATGATGATCGTGGTATAGCAGCAATCAGGTTGCATGTAAACAAAACCATAAGTGTTGCGCTTTGGATTGGTCAAGGTATATTATACCAGCAGCCTATCGACACATACGTTCATGCACGACACCCTCTCTCCTCCCTGTGACATCACATTGCATATGATTCGCTCAATGATGGGCGTTAACGAAACAGGCGATCTGATTGTTTCTTGGGGAATAACACAGGGTATTTAAGGACCTTCCCACATACGACTCGTCTTGTCAATTTTTTAAAAAGCACATTGAGAAAGTCCGCTTGCGGCTATCTAAGGAACTCAGTGTCCTTGGCCATCCCTGTCACCTGAAGCCGGGGTATCCTGATACCGGCCAGGAATACAGGGGGGTGGTTGCACTGTGTTTTCCTCTTTCTCTCTATAGTGTGCCGCATTATTTGTTTTTTGGGAGACTATACCTAATATATTAGGATCTACCTACTGGTGGTTATATTAATTACATTTTAATAAGTGTACAATACAATTTAATTTTTTAAATTACCTAAACTCTATAGTTTAAATATTTTTTCAACAAGTATTACAATACATATTGGAATGAGTGCTATTTAACCCCTTCTTGTCCCACTTCCCCTCTCCTTTTAAGATAGTACATATCAGTTTAAGGGTAAGCACCAGGGATTTTTTAATCCTTTAATTCCTATAGATATTACTGTCACAGTGCCAATTTATTTCTGTTTCTTTAATTAGTTGTTTCGTGGGTAAACCACTTTTCCCATATATTTTTGAGCACGTGACCATTACATTTAAAACCACTATATAACAAATGGCAGCCTTTGATTTAGGAGCAGAAATGCTTCAATGGTCAGAAGATATAAAAAACTTAACAGTTGATTTAAAAAGTAAAAACACGGGGGGGCGGAGCCAACCACCAAAATGGCCGGACGTGTCTCTATATAGCTCCTGGCTTTGTGATCTAATTTTAGGGGATTATCTGCAAACACTACCTAAAATTTGATTAAAAGACCATGAATGTTAGCTGTCTTTACATCTTTATGAGCAGACGGGTCGCCTGGCTAGAAGACAAGATAACAACATATACAGTGCCATGTGGTAAGGCCTGCATCTCATTCTTTGGAGATCTTCCGTTATCTGACCCGCAGAAGCTACGGAACTAGTGTGCAGTCTATACTCCCCTGGGGATCCCTGATCAAGTAAGCAGCTCCCTCTGATAAGGCAGAGTTATGGATTTATTAGAGAGATGGGAGGAGGCCACGCTCCAACTACTCAATCGCCATTTTTCAGAGCTCAGACAATGTCTCTCTATGGTTATACTGAAAGTTCAGGAGAGCCCCTCCGTAGCAGAGAGGATGAGCATTCAGACCCCTATGCAAAGCTGTGACATAGAGGCAGTGATTGGGACACAAGGAAGTACTGATCTCACTTCAATGCAGAGACCCCTTGATCCCCTTCACTCCACTGGTTATTTGACAAGGAGCATACCTAAAGATCCACAGTCATCACCAGTCCTAACGGAGACCGACCACACTAACTACCTAAGTCCTACATCAAAGTTCAGTGCTAATTCAGCTAAACTAGCTACAAACGCCACCACACTAAAGCTGGACAGTTTGGCTTGCATCTGGCTATCGGAACCCCTCTGCTCAGTTCTTCAAGATGGATTCACATGTAGGATCCTCTCTGCCCACAAGAACGTGACAGGACTCCAGATATAGAGGCTTGGTATAGGATAGAGTGGTCCTTTCTGTCATTTACCCTGGCCATCTGAGGTGGGATGAACTCAAGATTTGTAGCTACGGGAAACCTACCAAGCCACACTGTGCAGCTATACAGGACTCTTACCAGCTTGTCTTATTAGCGCTCATCAGTAAATTTTAATAGTTGTTTGATGCCGTTATGTTACTCATTTCAATAATTGAACTAAAACGAACAGTACCCTGTTGTTTATTAGATAGTATATAGTTGAAGTTTGCATATTCAATCCTAGATATAGCTAAATTCCTTGGGTTATACACGCTACCAATGAAAAATACACTGTTTAACTGGTCTATTACTAAAATTTCCCGATTGAAGGTGCAATTCATATTTACCACCACTAGAGGAGAGTCACAGCTTAGTTTCAGCTGGATCTACACGGTAGACTTATATGATTTTGCAGTCTAGATCGTTTATCTATCTCCCTCTGAACTCCCTGCCCTGGGAATCGAGATTTGTCACCCATAAACACATCTCATGAGCATAGATTCAGGTAATCACTGGGAACTTTAGAAATCATTTTTCAGGCATCTGGAACCAGCATCTGGTATGTATTGTATGTATCATACCTAGTTTTTGTCTTTGTTTTTATCTTGAGAGGCAGGTAATTTTAGCATAGTTGTGTTATTTTCACTATTCCAGTTATATATTTACCTAGTTAAATGTTTTCCATAAGTGTGGGCTTGGTTGTGAGCGTGTATATAAATAAGGTGCTTCTGATCTTATGCAACACTAATAGTTTTCTTTGTTTTTTTCAGCTAGTTATTATGTATATTATAAGTTAGTAACATGAGTGGTACTATATCTGCTCTTATAGCTAGTCTTTAAAACTGATTGATGCTCTGCTATCCCATCTGAGACATGTCTGTATATATTAATACGGTTGTGGAAAGCTAGTTAGTCTTTTACTATGAAGTGTTATCTGATAATTTGGCTCATAGGTTGCCTAATAAGGCGTTTTCAATACTGTTGCATATGTTACTGTGCCCTGCTCATATAATAACCTCTCACATGGTATAAATATCATCTCTGACACAAACTACATTAACACAGTTTATCATATATATATTATGTGTATTGGATCCAACAAAAGATTTTATTGTGTTAATATTATATAAATTATATGTACCTTCTGAATGAGCTATACTCAGAAATCAGCTGACAGAGCTATTACAGCTGGTATATTTTGCTTGGTTACTCTTTAGCTGAATATAAGAGTTTACTCCTCTGCTTCAAATACACATTTACTTTAGCACGCATTCATAACTCTTATTAAAGTGTGTATGGAGATGGGAACACCACTTCAGTAACTAACCTGCATTAGCTGAGACATCTACAGTGTAGTAACTAGTCTACATAAACTTACTATATTCTAGAATTGTGCTGTCTGCGGCCGAGACAGTATGGCACAGTTTTTTGGGGTTTTTTTCAGGGGGAGGTAGATTAGTTTAAATTATATCATTTAGTCTCACATAGCTAATATCTATTTTGTTGGGTAAGCCAGTGTTATCAGCCCTTCAGAGTGCAGAGACTCAGAGTTCGAATAGTGAGTAATTTAGTAGTCTTATTTTTGGATATATATGTCCCAACTGTCTAGTTTACATAATGTTAAAATATGTGCAGTCTCTCTATATACAGTATATTGTTTATCCTTTCTGCTACAATCAGTAGGAGTTCTATCAGAGATTGTATCAAGGTGGGTGTTATCTTTTCTTATGTATATATCCTATATCACGGGTCTTCTCCTCTCCCCAGCTGGCAGGGGAGGGAGGGATGTCGCTGTAGATGGAGATAATTGATGATGGTTTTGACCTCCTACCAATATGATCTTATGTAAATAACTCTTATTGTGCTAAAGATATGTATATTGAAAGGATCTAGATACTTGTGAAGAATATCCATCTGTGTGCACTTATGATTAGTCATTAACATATGTAGAACTGCAGTCATCACATTTTGTTAGTCACAATATTTCCTGACCTTATCTCTGTTTAGCTTCTAGACTCAGGTTTAATGGTTTTCTACCTCCATATGGATCCCCTACATGGAGTCACCTGTATTATGTCTACTTGTGTAAGCATTAGAACTTTAGACTAAGTAACATTACTATTGGTCCCTTATAAGTTTCTTGGTCCTCAGACGTTTATATCCTCCCTATATTTACTATGGCCCGCCCCCCCTCCTAAAAACTTTTTAGCTACTGTTCACCCTTATTTTAGGTGGACAAACAAGCGGTGTTTATCCGCTATCGATATTGTAATGATATAAGTTGCTCTTATTGTTCTGTTTATAAAGAAACCGAGGACGGTTTATTAAAGTACCCAGCTGCTGACTAATACTTCCCGACTTGCCCTCTAATTTTATGCATTTTGTAGGAGCAACTTGTTATGACTCCCTATAATATGTAAGTTCTCAGATAATAAATACATTTATTTTATAATCAGCTTATCACTCTATAAGATGTATAATTTTTCTGGGTGTTCAAATTATATAAATTTGTTATGCATTCATATAGGAAACAAAAGGAAAAAAG
The DNA here is from genome assembly GCF_027579735.1 of Bombina bombina. Classification (NCBI taxonomy): domain Eukaryota; kingdom Metazoa; phylum Chordata; class Amphibia; order Anura; family Bombinatoridae; genus Bombina; species Bombina bombina. The sequence continues at coordinate 1,126,218,441 of NC_069500.1, forward strand.
AGGTAATACTGGATTATGTGTATTTTATTTTGTATTAGCATACAATGTGCTTTATTTTTATTATATTTTATGTGTTTTTGGAGAGATACATATAGGATGTCTGAATTAAGATTTCTCTACTCTCTTATATGAAGAGGTTTCATTGTCCAATAAATAAACAATGTATTGTATGCAAAACTGATACAAAATGTAAAAACCAAACCAAAATGATACAAAATGTATATGTTGTTTATGTTTCTTATGTCTTGTATTGCCTCAATAAAAATTTTTTGATTAAAAATTAAAAATAAAAAAAAGTAAAAATACCACAGATAATGTACAAGTGGGGGAATGGTTACTATCTCTAAAAAACTTGAGAAGAATTCGCAAACGTCAAATAAAAAGACAATGGAATATAGGAATGTTCAACTTCTATAATGACAATAAAGTAATACCTAGAGGGCTACGACTTAAGTTATTCCCCTCATTTCAAGATCTCAAACCCACATTAAAACTTAAATGGGAAGATGCTCTATCTGAGTGCTTTCTTAAACTTATAGGCTATTTGATAGAGCATGAAATGGATAAGTTAAATGAAATAAATGAAGAAATTATCAAAGTAGGTGGGGAATTGAAACAATATGAATCAAAAGAGGAATTCCAAAAGTCTTACACAAAAACTAAGGAAGAAGTTGAGAGATTTGCTAAATATATTGCGAATATAAAAAAGAGAAAAAAATTGATAGAGATTTAACCGATTATGCTAATAAATCTGTTTATATGTGGAACACAAATAAAATAAACACTGATTCTGATTTTTCTGACAAAGATTGTGAGACCACAGATGGGGATATTTCTGAAAAAGAAATAAGACCTAAACCCATCTTACGCAGCAGAATCACCCCACACAATCACACTGGTAATATCCCTTCAGACGTAGAACCCGAAGGGGCAGAGGAAAACAGACCAATAACAAGAAGGAAGGTCAAATTCAATCAAAAATCCTTTGCCAAAAAGAAATCAACCAACAAGAATTAAGTATAATAAATCTTTCTGACAAAACTTTAACTGAGACTCAAATTTCAGTTTTAAAGAAAGGCCTGTCTTTTGTTCCAACTCCCATACTTGACAAGTTTGAGACTATTAGAGATGTACACCTTTTCACATGCAAAATACTGCTTAAAAAAATACTTTTCGGGGGGGGCGGAGCAAGCGAGGCACCTGAGCGGTCGCAAGCTAAGAGAGCTCTGTTGCTATAATATATTAAATTCCTGATAAGATCGCTCAGGATTGCCCTAGACCGTGCCAAATTCTAACTGATAACCGGAAGATTAGTGCTGAGGGGTTCAGTAGCTACGAGAGGACCCGGAGTGATACATTTGAAGAACTTCCCTGTCAACCACGGCCTATGCACAGTCTGCTTAAGGAACAGCCATATCGCCGACCACGTGGAGATAGGAGCAAGACCTGACTCAGACATCTCTGTGACTTTCCGTAAGCTGTGATCATGTCTCTAACACTGCTATCCACATACAGCACCTTGGGTACTGATATACTATTGCCTAATTCGGAGAACACCATGAGCCAGGGCCCCACTATAATAGCCACCATAGAGCAATGGGAAGGGAGGACGCTGCTCTTTTTGGATCAGCACTATCAAGATCTCAGGCTACATTTTGATCGCCTCTTCTATGCGCTACTAGTGAATCTATCTAACACAGAGGAGGACTCTTGTGCACAACATGACAAGCGCTGGGACCCTGATATGCAAGTAATTACAGAATGGGTCACGCAGAGGAACACTAACGAGGATTTTTCCCAGAATACCGATGGCGCCTTTGTAGCTTCTGAGAATAGTGCTCATTTGGACAAGATGCGGCTGCCATCTCTGACTCTGAGGAACACAGGCCGAGATCAGAGCACTTTACGATCTAACTTTCCCACATTACCTGCCTCAAGTAGTATGGTCATGCCTCTGAGAAATGTAAGTGACTATGTAAGCAAACCCGTAGCCCTCATACAAGAGATTAGTGACAGCTGTCTAAAGAAACAGTCACCGGAGTATTTTTCTGTACCTAAGGAAAAAGAGAGACCGCTTAGCTTCCACCCGGCACAGCAGATAACCAGGCAGTATACCGGACTTGGGAACATCACCCCTCTCCTTACTCTACAGTTATATAAGTCCGGCATAGGTTAAATATGCAGCTGGAGGACAGCTCTCATAGGAGTTCAGAACAGATCGGCTTGGGATAAGAATTATGAGAGATAGGCTTCTTTGGTTTATGGCTCAGGCTGTCTCAGGACACTATGTTTTTGGAACAAAATGATGATGCCTGCATACCAAATGATTTGTATTATAGTTCATGTTTTCATTATTATGTTGGTCTAAGGCAGACAGGCCCCTAGCAGATACCTATAAGCTCCGGAAGATACTTATGAAGATTGTAATCTCAGAGGATACATTAGTCTCCCTAGTTAGATTGGGACTTTTATATTGACTTAAACGGTTCATCTGTTTGTTTGTTTTTTCCTTTTTCTTTACTGGTCACCTGTGTCACTTGGGATATTGGCTATATGGTCCCTCTAAATATAGCAAAAAGCTCAGATTTTAAGATGTACATATCGCAAATGAATACTATACAGTTTAAACCTCCGTATAACTAATATCATTGTCTAGCAAATACTTATCCATATTTTCTTTAGTGAAAGGGTCTTTGTAATAATGTTATAGTTAAATGGGTATTCATTTATGTGACTTTTACTTTAACAACTCACTTTGCCATTATACCTGGTGCCTTAACCTTGAAAGACCTGAAGACCAGACCTCCCAAGTAGTATTCTTAGCAGGTTATATGTTTGTTTCATTACTGTTATTATTAGGTTTGTATTCTGGGGTAAAATTTTCTAATGATGTACAAGATATATGTTGTTTGCAACCACTCACTAGTGAGAGGGGTTCAGTAATAAGCTACAGTTGCTCCCACAGTTAACCCTACTAACATAGGAAATACTATTGCTATTATCATACATTTTCACAGCCATAGTCACTACTGTGTACTAGGGTTTAGTAACTCTGCTCCAGGTAGGTCTCTTTTTTTTTTTTTGAGTATGAGCTCCACAGCATATATATACACTTTTGTATACTGTAGGACAAGAAAGTAGTACAAGTCACCTTTATGATAGTATAGATTGTATATATTTGATTCTTCTCTAGAGCAGGTCCGGTTATGTTCATCAGTTCTGTTATCAGAACCATAGCTGTATACATTACGCATAGAGAGACACATTAAGCCCAAACCCTGCTTTGACTAAGTATCACGACATACCAATACATAATGCAGCACTGAACTGAATAATAATTAGTTTTCCCACCTTTATATAAATACCTACTACTGAAAACCCTCATTTCCTTATTCATTATATCTATCCTCCACCCGTTTACATGCCTAACTTATTAGCCTATTGCAACTAGCCTATTGCATTAAGTTCTAACTCTTCTACCTCCGCCCCCCCTTCCCCTTTCTTTTCCCCTATACACGAGCGGCTCTTGCCCGCTGTTTTCTTTCTATGTTACCCTTATCTCTATAACCCAAATCACATAAGCTTACTCCTTATATCTTCCTAGCCCTAGAACTGACAGTTACAAAATATTCACAAACGGATGTAAGGAGACCATTTAAACTCATATAATATAAAATTAAGTTCCATTTACTGCAACCCATACCTTTCACTCTAGCCACATTAAGACATGAAGACTGATCCCTTTTTTACATACTCATCACACTTTGGTGATCCCATCTCTTTTTCACATGACATTATCATAACCTGACACCCTATCATATCACACCCGTAGGCTGGTTTTTCTATTATTTCTCATATTACTTTATTGGGGTGTCCGAAATTAGAACATAAACCTGATGAGTAACGCTGTAATTCTTTACTAATCTTGTTGGATAGTTTTCGTGTAACATCATTATATGTCATACTGTGATGTAATTTTGCTCTATGGGTGAAACATGTTTGTTAGTTCTCATTGAAACTTAAATAAAAAAACTTGTTAAAAAAAAAAAAAATACTTCTCAACAAATGTTGAAACTGATTTTCTAGATAAAAATGACGCTATAGGATTGAAATTTTAATCTCTCTTCTAGAAGAATCAGAAAATGACCCAAATGAGATAACTAAGAAAAACACTAAATGGCGAGAAGTATAAAAAACCAAATTGCACTTCATACCTCCAACCAGTACCTCCCATAACGCTTTAACATTTTTAGACTTAGTATGCCAAGATATACTAGCAATTCCAACAGATAGAGATAAAATTGTAACTAATTTATCTGTGGAGGAAAAGTCTGCTTTAAACTCTATAAATGAATGGACGGATGTCCAAATCAAACAGAGCGATAAGGGGGGAAATATTGTGCTGTGGCCTACTAACATGTATATAAATGAGGCTAAAAAACAACTTAGTAACTCAAAAATTACAAAACTCTATTTGGGAATCCAACTGAAGATTTTTTTAAAGCAGTATAACAAACTAATTAATTCTGCAGCATCTGATGGCATTATTGATAAAAAGGAACTTCAATATTTAGAAGTTAAACACCCAAAAGTAGCAACACTGTACTTACTACCAAAAATCCACAAAAGCCAAAAATTCCCACCGGGGAGACCCATTGTCTCTGGCATTGGGTCCCTAACGGAAAAGGCCAGCAAATACGTGGATGCTAGGCTCAGAAATATTGCAGACTCATTACCCTCACATACTAAAGACACAATGCACGTTCTTAATAAAATCAATACACTAACTGTAACCCAACAGTCAACTCTTGTCACTTGTGACATGGAGTCATTGTATACTAGTATAGAGAGACACTGGGGTTGCAAAGCTATTTCCCATTTTTTGATTAAGGATGATACTATACCTAATGAAGCCAAACAATTCATAATTGATTTATTGGAATTTGTTTTGGAACAT